>NC_030686.2:1294927-1594927 GCF_000004195.4 Xenopus tropicalis
GCGGCGTAAGGGTGTCTCAGAGCCATTGAGCGCTGCTACCTGACTGACACTCTGTCGGTCCAATCGGAGCGTCTCATCCACGGCCTACACTCGTTGCCATGGAAGCAACGACGTCCCGTCACGCATTATGCTGCAAATATATTTTCTCACAGTAAAACCCCAACAGATAAGTTCCCTTAGATAAAAGCCTCAACCCGCTGGCGGTATAACTTGTGACTAGTTAGTTCTTTCTCCACACCCACAAACTAACTAGCAGACGCCATTTTTTTTCAAGCAATCCCCCCTCCCCTTAATTCTTCCAGCTGCAGCCAATTCGGTGACGTCAAGCAGCGCGATTGGTCAATTTGATGGCGGGCTCTGTTTGTAATGGGGGCTGGCGGGTTTAGGCAGCAGGGTTGCCAGGTTGGCTGTTTATCCGCCAAATTGGGCTACTAATTCAAAGCCCTGGCAAGTTTCCAAAGTACAAACACGCCAAGATACATTTTTGGAGCCTTGACGGGTTTGTACTTTGGAAACTAGCCAAAGTTTTTTTTTCCTTTAGTGTGCCTTTCCCACTGCATGCTGGGTAATGTAGTTTGTATCTTACAATTAGCCTACAGCTAGGATTAATATAAAACGACAATACCCAGCATGCAATTGGGCAGTATAGACAGAGGCTTCCATTTCTATTCAGGCTCAACCTGTCTGTATAGGATATGGGATTGTACTGTTACTGGGGCAGTTCTGCAGTTGGTCATTAAGCTGTAACTCTCAGGGTATCTTGGGGCTGCTGGGAGTTGTAGTACAACGTACCCATATGTCTATCATGTCTGGGGTTAATGCAACATTCTGAATCTATTTCTGTAAGGACTTCCCAGCTGGACTGGACACAGAGGGAATTACCGGCCATCCCAGTAACTGGGCACAGAGGGAATTATCGGCCATCCCAGTAACTGGGCACAGAGGGAATTACCGGCCATCCCAGTAACTGGGCACAGAGGGAATTATCGGCCATCCCAGTAACTGGGCACAGAGGGAATTATCAGCCATCCCAGTAACTGGGCACAGAGGGAATTACCGGCCATCCCAGTAACTGGGCACAGAGGGAATTACCGGCCATCCCAGTAACTGGGCACAGAGGGAATTACCGGCCATCCCAGTAACTGGGCACAGAGGGAATTATCGGCCATCCCAGTAACTGGGCACAGAGGGAATTATCGGCCATCCCAGTAACTGGGCACAGAGGGAATTATCAGCCATCCCAGTAACTGGGCACAGAGGGAATTACCAGCCATCCCAGTAACTGGGTACAGAGGGAATTACCGGCCATCCCAGCTGGACTGGGCACAGAGGGAATTACCGGCCATCCCAGTAACTGGGCACAGAGGGAATTATCGGCCATCCCAGTAACTGGGCACAGAGGGAATTACCGGCCATCCCAGTAACTGGGCACAGAGGGAATTATCGGCCATCCCAGTAACTGGGCACAGAGGGAATTACCGGCCATCCCAGTAACTGGGCACAGAGGGAATTATCGGCCATCCCAGTAACTGGGCACAGAGGGAATTACCGGCCATCCCAGTAACTGGGCACAGAGGGAATTACCGGCCATCCCAGTAACTGGGCACAGAGGGAATTATCGGCCATCCCAGTAACTGGGCACAGAGGGAATTACCGGCCATCCCAGTAACTGGGTACAGAGGGAATTACCGGCCATCCCAGTAACTGGGCACAGAGGGAATTATCAGCCATCCCAGTAACTGGGCACAGAGGGAATTATCGGCCATCCCAGTAACTGGGTACAGAGGGAATTATCGGCCATCCCAGTAACTGGGCCCAGAGGGAATTACCGGCCATCCCAGTAACTGGGCACAGAGGGAATTACCAGCCATCCCAGTAACTGGGCCCAGAGGGAATTATCAGCCATCCCAGTAACTGGGACCAGAGGGAATTACCGGCCATCCCAGTAACTGGGCCCAGAGGGAATTACCGGCCATCCCAGTAACTGGGCACAGAGGGAATTACCGGCCATCCCAGTAACTGGGCACAGAGGGAATTATCAGCCATCCCAGTAACTGGGCCCAGAGGGAATTACCGGCCATCCCAGTAACTGGGCACAGAGGGAATTATCAGCCATCCCAGTAACTGGGCCCAGAGGGAATTACCGGCCATCCCAGTAACTGGGCCCAGAGGGAATTATCAGCCATCCCAGTAACTGGGCCCAGAGGGAATTACCGGCCATCCCAGTAACTGGGCCCAGAGGGAATTATCAGCCATCCCAGTAACTGGGCACAGAGGGAATTACCAGCCATCCCAGTAACTGGGCCCAGAGGGAATTATCAGCCATCCCAGTAACTGGGCACAGAGGGAATTACCAGCCATCCCAGTAACTGGGCCCAGAGGGAATTACCAGCCATCCCAGTAACTGGCCCAGAGGGAATTATCAGCCATCCCAGTAACTGGGCACAGAGGGAATTATCAGCCATCCCAGTAACTGGGCCCAGAGGGAATTATCGGCCATCCCAGTAACTGGGCCACAGAGGGAATTATCAAGCCATCCCAGTAACTGGGCACAGAGGGAATTATCAGCCATCCCAGTAACTGGGCACAGAGGGAATTACCAGCCATCCCAGTAACTGGGCACAGAGGGAATTATCAGCCATCCCAGTAACTGGGCACAGAGGGAATTACAGCCATCCCAGTAACTGGGCACAGAGGGAATTATCAGCCATCCCAGTAACTGGGCCCAGAGGGAATTATCAGCCATCCCAGTAACTGGGCACAGAGGGAATTACCAGCCATCCCAGTAACTGGGCACAGAGGGAATTATCAGCCATCCCAGTAACTGGGCACAGAGGGAATTACCAGCCATCCCAGTAACTGGGCACAGAGGGAATTATCAGCCATCCCAGTAACTGGGCACAGAGGGAATATCAGCCATCCCAGTAACTGGGCCACAGAGGGAATTACCGGCCATCCCAGTAACTGGGGGGATACGCCATCCAGAGGGACGGGAATTATCAGCCATTCCCAGTAACTGGGCACAGAGGGAATTACCAGCCATCCCAGTAACTGGGCACAGAGGGAATTATCAGCCATCCCAGTAACTGGGCCCAGAGGGAATTATCAGCCATCCCAGTAACTGGCACAGAGGGAATTACCAGCCATCCCAGTAACTGGGCACAGAGGGAATTATCGGCCATTCCAGTAACTGGGCCCAGAGGGAATTATCAGCCATCCCAGTAACTGGGCACAGAGGGAATTATCAGCCATCCCAGTAACTGGGCACAGAGGGAATTACCAGCCATCCCAGTAACTGGGCCCAGAGGGAATTATCAGCCATCCCAGTAACTGGGCCCAGAGGGAATTATCAGCCATCCCAGTAACTGGGCCCAGAGGGAATTATCAGCCATCCCAGTAACTGGGCACAGAGGGAATTATCAGCCATCCCAGTAACTGGGCCCAGAGGGAATTATCAGCCATCCCAGTAACTGGGCCCAGAGGGAATTATCAGCCATCCCAGTAACTGGGCACAGAGGGAATTACCAGCCATCCCAGTAACTGGGCCCAGAGGGAATTACCAGCCATCCCAGTAACTGGGCCCAGAGGGAATTATCAGCCATCCCAGTAACTGGGCACAGAGGGAATTACCAGCCATCCCAGTAACTGGGCACTGGTTACAAATCTGCTCTGCTCTCCTACAACACCCCCTCTGCCAAGCTAAACAAACCTACTTCCCTGCACTTATTAACCCCTCTCTAACCAACCTGCCCAACTCTTCTCTCCCTTTAACTCTCTGCTGTCCCCCCCCCCCCCCCGTGTGCTTCAGTCACTGCTCAAGCTATTGCCGAGCACTTTAACAATAAAATTGACACCATCCGAAGTGACATTGCACAACTAAATCCCCATAACCATTCCCCTCCCTCCCTACATGCTCCCCAGTCTCTTCTTGGCTCCTTCTCCCCAGTGACTGAAGTCTCAAAACTGCTGTCTCCCTCCCACCTTACTACCTGCCCGCTTGATCCCATTCCTACCAAACTTCTACGTAATGCCAACCCCTGTCTTATCAAAGCCTTAACTCATCTATTCAATCTCTCGCTCTCTACTGGAATCTTTCCCTCCCAACTGAAACATGCACTGGTAACCCCTATTCAGAAAAAACCCTCCCTAGATCCCTCCAATCCTACTAACCTCCGACCTATCTCTCTGCTCCCATTCATCTCCAAACTGCTTGAGCGCCTAGTATACAACCGACTGACGCTATTCCTCTCTGACAATAACCTCCTGGATCCCCTACAATCTGGTTTTAGACAACAACATTCCACCGAAACTGCTCTAACCCGACTAACAAATGGCCTCCTTTCGGCTAAAGCCAAAAAACACTACTCGCTACTGATACTTCTCGATCTCTCTGCTGCTTTTGACACTGTGGATCCCCCTCTTCTCCCCCAGACTCTCCGCTCTCTTGGCCTTCGTGACACTGCCTTATCCTGGTTTTCATCTTATCTCTCAGATCCTTCAGTATCTCTTACAATGGGGAATCCCCTTCTCCCCTGCCTCTTTCTGTCGGGGTTCCCCAAGGCTCTGTCCCGGGCCCCTTACTATTTTCTCTCTATACCTCCTCACTGGGCAAACTAATCAGTTCCTATGGCTGTCAGTACCACCTCTATGCTGGGGATACTCACATCTATCTTTCCTCTCCTGATCTCAACCCAGAGCTTCTAACTGGCGTCTCTCCCTGCCTGTCCGCTATCTCCACTTGGATGTCCCAACGTTCCCTTAAATTAACCCTCTCTAAAACTGAACTGGTTCTCTTTCCCCCATCCAACGCCCACACTGTTCCAGAGGTATCTATAACGGTTAACAATTCCACCATCACCCCATCTTCCCAGGCCCGGTGCCTTGGGGTTCCCCCTGATTCTGCCCTGTCCTTCACTCCTCATATCCAATCACTTATCAAATCATGTCACTTTCACCTAAGAAATATCTCCAAAATCTGATCATTTATCACCCAAGATGCTGCCAAAATTCTTATTCACTCTCTTATAATATCCCGCCTGGACTACTGTAACTCCCTATTAATTGGCCTTCCCCTCCAAAGACTGTCCCCTCTCCAGTCCATAATGAATACTGCTGCCAGGCTCATACACCTCTCCAACCGCTCCTCCTCTGCCATGCCACTCTGCCAGTCCCTCTGCCATGCCGCTCTGCCAGTCCCTGCACTGGCTTCCCCTACCATCCAGGATAAAATACAAACTAATGACCCTCACATTTAAAGCAGTCCATAACTCTGCCCCACCCTACATCTCTGAACTCATCTCTAGGTACCATCCAACCCGCTTGTTACCCCCCTACTGACCTGCCCCCCAACTCCTCTCTCATTCCCCCCTCACACGCTCGCATTCAAGACTTTGCAAGGGCTGCCCCCCTTCTCTGGAATTCGCTCCCACAAACTGTCAGACTTTCTCCCAATCTCTCTGCCTTCAAGAGGTCTCTAAAAACACATTTATTCAGAGAGGCCTACCCTAATCTAGTTTAACAATACCCTGTGCCCCACCTCTCACAACTCTGGTCATGCCCATTCCCACACCTTGTGTCTCAACCCTTTCTCCTTGTAGATTGTAAGCTCTTTTGGGCAGGGCTCTCTTCCCCTCCTGTATCGGTTACTGATTGCTTTATATGTTACTCCTTGTAGAGTGTAAGCTCTTTTGGGCAGGGCTCCCTTCCCCTCCTGTATCGGTTACTGATTGCTTTATATGTTACTCCTTGTAGAGTGTAAGCTCTTTTGGGCAGGGCTCTCTTCACCTCTTGTATCGGTTACTGATTGCTTTATATGTTACTCCTTGTAGAGTGTAAGCTCTTTGGGCAGGGCTCTCTTCCCCTCCTGTATCGGTTATTGATTGCTTTATATGTTACTCCTTGTAGAGTGTAAGCTCTTTTGGGCAGGGCTCCCTTCCCCTCCTGTATCGGTTACTGATTGCTTTATATGTTACTCCTTGTAGAGTGTAAGCTCTTTGGGGCAGGGCTCTCTTCCCCTCTTGTATCGGTTACTTATTGCTTTATATGTTACTCCTTGTAGAGTGTAAGCTCTTTTGGGCAGGGCTCCCTTCCCCTCCTGTATCGGTTATTGATTGCTTTATATGTTACTCCTTGTAGAGTGTAAGCTCTTTGGGGCAGGGCTCTCTTCCCCTCCTGTATCGGTTACTGATTGCTTTATATGTTACTCCTTGTAGAGTGTAAGCTCTTTTGGGCAGGGCTCCCTTCCCCTCCTGTATCGGTTACTGATTGCTTTATATGTTACTCCTTGTAGAGTGTAAGCTCTTTTGGGCAGGGCTCCCTTCCCCTCCTGTATCGGTTATTGATTGCTTTATATGTTACTCCTTGTAGAGTGTAAGCTCTTTGGGCAGGGCTCTCTTCCCCTCCTGTATCGGTTACTGATTGCTTTATATGTTACTCCTTGTAGAGTGTAAGCTCTTTTGGGCAGGGCTCCCTTCCCCTCCCTGTATCGGTTACTGATTGCTTTATATGTTACTCCTTGTAGAGTGTAAGCTCTTTGGGGCAGGGCTCCTTCCCTCCTGTATCGGTTACTGATTGCTTTATATGTTACTCCTTGTAGAGTGTAAGCTCTTTGGGGCAGGGCTCTCTTCCCCTCTTGTATCGGTTACTTATTGCTTTATATGTTACTCCTTGTAGAGTGTAAGCTCTTTTGGGCAGGGCTCCCTTCCCCTCCTGTATCGGTTACTGATTGCTTTATATGTTACTCCTTGTAGAGTGTAAGCTCTTTGGGGCAGGGCTCTCTTCCACTCTTGTATCGGTTACTGATTGCTTTATATGTTACTCCTTGTAGAGTGTAAGCTCTTTTGGGCAGGGCCCTCTTCACCTTTTGTATCGGTTACTCTGTATGTCCAATGTATGTAACCCACTTACTGTACAGCGCTGCGGGGTATGTTGGCGCTTTATAAATAAATGTTAATGTAATAATGTAATGTAATATATTGCACATTCTGCCGAATCCAAAATGGGTAAATCTCTTTCTACTGCAACCGACTGAACTGCACAGCAGCGCTAAACACGGGGGCTTTAAGGAAATATCTGAAAATGATCACAAAAGAGAGAGGAAGGTGTTTATTGGTTACGGCACAAAGTCCAACAGAGCCGCTGGTATGAGCGGTACCACACTCGGCCCAGTTACTAAGAACAGCGATATAAGGATATATAATGAGTATTGCAGTGTATGGGACACACGTGCCCCCCCACATCAGAATTCCGTGCGAGGATCCGGTTAGTGGAACTGGGGGCAGACGAGGGGTATGAGGGAATCAGTCTCTCGGGGGGGTGAGCTGGGAGGGTGAGTGCTGGATATGTGGGGGGGCCCAGGGGACTAACCCCAATACAGATCACCCCTAAAGTGCTTGTGGCTTGGAGTCGGCCAATAAGGGCACAGAGCCCACAGGTCCTACAGCGCCCAGTGTCGAAGCCCAATGTCATTCTGCACCTTGCTGTGCAAGGGTTAAACCAGATCCTACAGTCGGGGAACCAGAACCACAGAATCTTGGTACAGCAAGCTGGGCCCGGGAGAGACTGGGAGGAACCAGAACCAGATCCACAGAATCTCGTTACAGCAAGCTGGGCCCGGGAGAGACTGGGAGGAACCAGAACCAGATCCACAGAATCTCGTTACAGCAAGCTGGGCCCGGGAGAGACTGGGAGGAACCAGAACCAGAACCACAGAATCTCGTTACAGCAAGCTGGGCCCGGGAGAGACTGGGAGGAACCAGAACCAGATCCACAGAATCTCGTTACAGCAAGCTGGGCCCGGGAGAGACTGGGAGGAACCAGAACCACAGAATCTCGGTACAGCAAGCTGGGCCCGGGAGAGACTGGAAGGAACCAGAACCGAATCTCTGTACAGCAAGCTGGGTCCGGGAGAGACTGGGAGGAACCAGAACCACAGAATCTCGTTACAGCAAGCTGGGCCCGGGAGAGACTGGGAGGAACCAGAACCGAATCTCTGTACAGCAAGCTGGGCCCGGGAGAGACTGGGAGGAACCAGAACCACAGAATCTCGGTACAGCAAGCTGGGCCCGGGAGAGACTGGGAGGAACCAGAACCGAATCTCTGTACAGCAAGCTGGGCCCGGGAGACTGGGAGGACACAGAACCACAGAATCTCGTTACAGCAAGCTGGGCCCGGGAGACTGGGAGGAACCAGAACCACAGAATCTCGTTACAGCTAGCTGGGCCCGGGAGACTGGGAGGAACCAGAACCACAGAATCTCGTTACAGCTAGCTGGGCCCGGGAGACTGGGAGGAACCAGAACAACAGAATCTCGTTACAGCAAGCTGGGCCCGGGAGACTGGGAGGAACCAGAACCGAATCTCTGTACAGCAAGCTGGGCCCGGGAGAGACTGGGAGGAACCAGAACCGAATCTCTGTACAGCAAGCTGGGCCCGGGAGAGACTGGGAGGAACCAGAACCACAGAATCTCGTTACAGCAAGCTGGGCCCGGGAGAGACTGGGAGGAACCAGAACCGAATCTCTGTACATGGGTCCAGTTGGAATGTTCCGGAATGTACCAATGTCAGATCCCTGGACCTTGGGCAGAAGTTGGATCGGTACCGCTGGGGATTCCTCCCTACAGATGGGAGCAGTAGGTTCCGCTCGGTTCTGTTTCGGATCAGACACTGGGCGCTCTGTGTGTTCCCCTATAACCCCCCCCAAGTGCTTGGATCTATTTCACCCCCCGGGACGGGCCCCCCATTCTCGCTGTCCCTTTGCTGCTCGGGCTGAATGGTCGGACCCCCAAGTTGCTGCTTCGTTTCTTGGGCGGAGTCTTTCTCTCTCGGGGGGGTTTCCCTGTCCCACAAGCAGCTGCTTTAGTCGGGGGGCCTTCTTTCCTTCTCCGTTTCTTGGGGGTCCCCACTGCCTCTTCCTCATTCCTGGGCCCCCCCGGGACTTTCCGTTTGTGCATAGAGGGGAGTGAGGAGAACCGGAACCAGTTCTACAAGAGACAACGGTGGCACAGTTACCCCTCCCTGTAATGGTGCCCAGCGTGCCCCTATAGCTACACTGGTGCCCAGGTGTCGGTGCCCAGCGTGCCCCTATAGCTATACTGGTGCCCAAGTGTCGGTGCCCAGCGTGCCCCTATAGCTATACTGGTGCCCAGGTGTCGGTGCCCAGCGTGCCCCTATAGCTATACTGGTGCCCAGGTGTCAGTGCCCAGCGTGCCCCTATAGCTATACTGGCCTGTGCAGTGCCCAGCGTGCCCCTAAGTTGGTGCCCAGCGTGCCCCTATAGCTATACTGGTGCCCCGGGCAGTGCAGCGTGCCCCTATAGCTATACTGGTGCCCCAGGTGTCAGTGCCAGCGTGCCCCTATAGCTATCTGGTGCCCAGGTGTCAGTGCCCAGCGTGCCCCTATAGCTATACTGGTGCCCAGGTGTCAGTGCCCCAGCGTGCCCTATAGCTATACTGGTGCCCAGGTGTCAGTGCCCAGCGTGCCCCTATAGCTATACTGGTGCCCAGGTGTCAGTGCCCAGCGTGCCCCTATAGCTATACTGGTGCCCAGGTGTCAGTGCCAGCGTGCCCCTATAGCTATACTGGTGCCCAGGTGTCAGTGCCCAGCGTGCCCCTATAGCTATACTGGTGCCCAGGTGTCGGTGCCCAGCGTGCCCCTATAGCTATACTGGTGCCCAGGTGTCAGTGCCCAGCGTGCCCCTATAGCTATACTGGTGCCCAGGTGTCAGTGCCCCAGCGTGCCCCTATAGCTATACTGGTGCCCAGGTGTCAGTGCCCAGCGTGCCCCTATAGCTATACTGGTGCCCAGGTGTCAGTGCCCAGCGTGCCCCTATAGCTATACTGGTGCCCAGGTGTCAGTGCCCAGCGTGCCCCTATAGCTATACTGGTGCCCAGGTGTCAGTGCCCAGCGTGCCCCCTATAGCTATACTGGTGCCAGGTGTCGGTGCCCAGCGTGCCCCTATAGCTATACTGGTGCCCAGGTGTCAGTGCCCAGCGTGCCCCTATAGCTATACTGGTGCCCAGGTGTCGTGCCCAGCGTGCCCCTATAGCTATACTGGTGCCCAGGTGTCAGTGCCCAGCGTGCCCCTATAGCTATACTGGTGCCCAGGTGTCAGTGCCCAGCGTGCCCCTATAGCTATACTGGTGCCCAGGTGCCCGCAGGCCCCTCCCCTCTCACCTGTGAGTGAGATTTCAGGATATGGTACTTGACTCCACTCTCGGAACTGAACTCCTTGTGGCACAAGAGACAGCGGTACTTTCCCACCGAGTGACTCCCCTGATAGAGAGTGAGTGTCACTTACAGGCTAGTGTGAGCGCTCACTCACTTGTATCATCACTCACAATATGTCTCACTTAATGATACGGAATCACTCAGACTCCTTACTCACAGGCACTCACTCACTGAGTCCTTACTCACAGGCACTCACTCACAGTGCTAGTGTATGTAGAGGTCTCATTCACCTCCACTCAGGGGCAGTAACCCATAGCAACCAATCAGTAATCTTTTCCAGGCAACTGTGGGAAGCAAAGCTTTGATTGGTTGCCATGGGTTACTGCCCCCCCACACTCAGTACCAGCCAGTTGCGCTCACGTATTCGCTCTGTGTCTCACTGATGGGGGTCTCTCTCCCGAGAGAATGAGCCGAGACTGCAGGTTCAGCTTCAGGGAAACCGACCCGTGGGTCTCACAGAACCTGTCGGTGCAGTCGGGGCAGCGGGGGGGGGGTTTGTACCTTAGTGCAGTTGGCGAGATGGGCCTTCAGTCCCGACACACTGGAATAGACTGCTTCACAGCACTGCCGGGAGAAGAGCGCACTGTCACTGTCTGTCTCGCTGCGTCACTGTCTGTCTCGCTGCGTCACTGTCTGTCTCGCTGCGTCACTGTCTGTCTCGCTGCGTCACTGTCTGTCTCGCTGCGTCACTGTCTGTCTCGCTGCGTCACTGTCTGTCTCGCTGCGTCACTGTCTGTCTCGCTGTGTCTGTCTCCCTGTGCCTCCGTCTGTCTCGCTGTGTCTGTCTCCCAGTGCCTCCGTCTGTCTCCCAGTGCCTCCGTCTGTCTCCCAGTGCCTCCGTCTGTCTCCCAGTGCCTCCGTCTGTCTCCCAGTGCCTCCGTCTGTCTCCCAGTGCCTCCGTCTGTCGTGCCTCCGTCTGTCTCGCGGTGCCGCTGTCTGTCTCGCACACTCACATTATTGGGGCAGCAGATGAATCCATGTTCCTTCACACGGTTTTTCCACGAGAGGAGGAGCTGAGGGTGGAAGGTCGGGAGCCCCGGGCGCAGGTAATTCAGCTGTAAATGCAACGGGAACAACCCGATTGGGCTCAGGATTCACTTGTAGCTCAGTAACTCCCAGAAACCTCTCCTCAGCTCACTGCCAGTTCCATAAAGTTCCCCGCTCACTGCCAGTTCCATAAAGTTCCCCGCTCACTGCCAGTTCCATAAAGTTCCCCGCTCAACTGCATTCCATAAAGTTCCCCGCTCACTGCCAGTTCCATAAAGTTCCCCGCTCACTGCCAGTTCATAAAGTTCCCCGCTCACTGCCAGTTCCATAAAGTTCCCCGCTCACTGCCAGTTCCATAAAGTTCCCCGCTCACTGCCAGTTCCATAAAGTTCCCCGCTCACTGCCAGTTCCATAAAGTTCCCCGCTCACTGCCAGTTCCATAAAGTTCCCCGCTCACTGCCAGTTCCATAAAGTTCCCCGCTCACTGCCAGTTCTATAAATTCCCAACTCACTGCCACTTCCATAAAGTTTCCCACTCACTGCCAGTTCCATAAAGTTCCCCGCTCACTGCCAGTTCCATAAAGTTCCCCGCTCACTGCCAGTTCCATAAAGTTCCCCGCTCACTGCCAGTTCCTTAAAGTTCCCCGCTCACTGCCAGTTCATAAATTCCCAACTCACTGCCAACTTCCATAAAGTTTCCCACTCACTGCCAGTTCCATAAAGTTCCCCGCTCACTGCCAGTTCCATAAAGTTCCCCGCTCACTGCCAGTTCCATAAGTTCCCCCCTCACTGCCACTTCAAGTTCCCCGCTCACTGCAGTTCAAAGTTCCCGCTCACTGCAGTTCCTTAAAGTTCCCCGCTCACTGCCAGTTCTATAAATTCCCAACTCACTGCCACTTCCATAAAGTTTCCCACTCACTGCCAGTTCCATAAAGTCCCGCTCACGTGCCAGTTCCATAAAGTTCCCCGCTCACTGCCAGTTCCATAAAGTTCCCCGCTCACTGCCACTTCCATAAAGTTCCCCGCTCACTGCCAGTTCCATAAAGTTCCCCGCTCACTGCCAGTTCCTTAAAGTTCCCCGCTCACTGCCAGTTCTATAAATTCCCAACTCACTGCCACTTCCATAAAGTTTCCCACTCACTGCCAGTTCCATAAAGTTCCCCGCTCACTGCCAGTTCCATAAAGTTCCCCGCTCACTGCCACTTCCATAAAGTTCCCCGCTCACTGCCAGTTCCATAAAGTTCCCCGCTCACTGCCAGTTCCTTAAAGTTCCCCGCTCACTGCCAGTTCTATAAATTCCCAACTCACTGCCACTTCCATAAAGTTTCCCACTCACTGCCAGTTCCATAAAGTTCTCCTCTGCTCACTGCCAGTTTTAAATACATATTAAGTGCCACTTGCTGGGGGGGTACTTTTTCACCCTTCTTACCCTTTTGGTGTCTGGCACCAGATCTTCCTTCATCTTCCTCCGGCCTCCATCCTTCGCTAGCTCCTCCTCCGCAATCTCCTGCAGGTGGAAAATTGCTACCTGTGCCGACTGACGCCGGACCCGCCCACTGGGGGTGCGTTCGAAATCCCCCACCACAACGTCCTGTTCTGGTGCCTCTGGCAGAGCCGATTCCTGCAGGAACAGAAACAGAAGAGAGCAAAATTGGAAAAGGAGTTACTATGGCGACGGGGTCGCCCTGAAAATGATCCAGGGGGTGACAGTTAGCGAATCTCTTGCCCCGTACTTCCCTCACCGTGCCGTGTTCCGACCTAACATGGTAATCCCGACCCGCCTTGGACTGGTACTGCCTGCTGCAGTCTGGGCACGGGAAGCTCGGCTTGGCCCAATCACACTGCTCCTTCCCGCAGCGCTGCCGGTGGTACTGGTAACCCATCAAACTGGAGAACGTTGCCGAGCAACCCTGTGGGACAGCAGGAGAACCTCACTCACAAACCCTGCAGAAACTCACTCTGCCCAAATGGACCACTGGCGCCTCAACGGAACCAGCTATAGAACTGCATACAAACTGCACTCCCCCAGCTATTTAGCAGCAGGATTGAGTTGTTTGCAGCAGGAAAGCTCAGGCTGAGGGAGGTCACTATTTAGCAGCAGGATTGAGTGGTTTGCAGCGGGAAAGCTCAGGCTGAGGCAGGTCACTATTTAGCAGCAGGAGTGAGTGGTTTGCAGCAGGAAAGCTCAGGCTGAGGCAGGTCACTATTTAGCAGCAGGAGTGAGTTGTTTGCAGCAGGAAAGCTCAGTCTGAGGGAGGTCACTATTTAGCAGCAGGAGTGAGTTGTTTGCAGCAGGAAAGCTCAGGCTGAGGGAGGTCACTATTTAGCAGCAGGAGTGAGTTGTTTGCAGCAGGAAAGTTTAGGCTGAGGCAGGTCACTATTTAGCAGCAGGAGTGAGTTGTTTGCAGCAGGAAAGCTCAGGCTGAGGGAGGTCACTATTTAGCAGCAGGAGTGAGTTGTTTGCAGCAGGAAAGCTCAGGCAGGTCACTATTTAGCAGCAGGAGTGAGTTATTTGCAGCAGGAAAGCTCAGGCTGAGGGAGGTCACTATTTAGCAGCAGGAGTGAGTTGTTTGCAGCAGGAAAGCTCAGGCTAAGGGAGGTCACTATTTAGCAGCAGGATTGAGTGGTTTGCAGCAGGAAAGCTCAGGCTGAGGGAGGTCACTATTTAGCAGCAGGATTGAGTGGTTTGCAGCAGGACAAGCTCCAGGCTGAGGGAGGTCACTATTTAGCAGCAGAGACTCAGGCTGAGGGAGGTCACTATTTAGCAGCAGGAGTGAGTGGTTTGCAGCAGGAAAGCTCAGGCTGAGGGAGGTCACTATTTGGCAGCAGGATTGAGTGGTTTACAGCAGGAAAGCTCAGGCTGAGGGAGGTCACTATTTAGCAGCAGGAGACTCAGGCTGAGGTGAGGTCACTATTTAGCAGCAGGATTGAGTGGTTTGCAGCAGGAAAGCTGAGGCTGAGGGAGATCACTATTTAGCAGCAGGAGTGAGTGGTTTGCAGCAGGAAAGCTCAGGCTGAGGGAGGTCACTATTTAGCAGCAGGAGTGAGTGGTTTGAAGCAGGAAAGTTCAGGCTGAGGGAGGTCACTATTTAGCAGCAGGAGTGAGTTGTTTGCAGCAGGAAAGCTCAGGCTGAGGGAGGTCACTATTTAGCAGCAGGAGTGAGTTGTTTGCAGCAGGAAAGTTTAGGCTGAGGCAGGTCACTATTTAGCAGCAGGAGTGAGTTGTTTGCAGCAGGAAAGCTCAGGCTGAGGGAGGTCACTATTTAGCAGCAGGAGTGAGTTGTTTGCAGCAGGAAAGCTCAGGCTGAGGCAGGTCACTATTTAGCAGCAGGAGTGAGTTATTTGCAGCAGGAAAGCTCAGGCTGAGGGAGGTCACTATTTAGCAGCAGGAGTGAGTTGTTTGCAGCAGGAAAGCTCAGGCTGAGGGAGGTCACTATTTAGCAGCAGGAGACTCAGGCTGAGGTGAGGTCACTATTTAGCAGCAGGAGACTCAGGCTGAGGGAGGTCACTATTTAGCAGCAGGATTGAGTGGTTTGCAGCAGGAAAGCTCAGGCTGAGGGAGGTCACTATTTAGCAGCAGGAGACTCAGGCTGAGGGAGGTCACTATTTAGCAGCCCCCCCCCGGGGGTATCAGTTCAGTACCTGATTGGGACACCGTAGTTTCCCCATTTGCTTCAGAACGTTGCGCAGACGCTCCCTCTCCTTCTGCTCGTCCAATGGGGCGCCTTGTGGGCCGGGGGTCTGAAAAAGAGGGAGGGTCACCGTGCCGGCACAGCATCTCTTACCCCCAGGGCTCTGCCCACAGAACCCCAGGCTGCAGACAGACTATTACCCCTCACCCATAGGGGGCAGAGCTTCCCCAGCCAGTTGGATCAGCGCCATTTACCTTGGTCACATGTTCCGCCATGGTGTGATAATTCAGCCCGGCCTTGGACTTGAACTGTTTCCGGCAGTGTCGGCATCGCAGCGCCTCCTGCAGCTGGGGGGGGGGAGAAGGCTCAGTGCCCCCCAAACTTACACACCCAACACAACGACTCTGGGCCTAGAGGTGAGTGAGGCACATTGGGGACCCCCGGGTGGCATACTTGGCACAAACAGACTGCCCTGGGCGGAACACCCCCCTCCTTACTGGGCAGAACACCCCCCCTTACTGGGCGGGACACACACCCCCTTACTGGGCGGAACACACACCCCCTTACTGGGCGGAAACACCCCCCTTACTGGGCAGAACACCCCCCCTTACTGGGCAGAACACCCCCCCTTACTGGGCGGAACACCCCCCCTTACTGGGCAGAACACCCCTACTGGGCGGAACACCCCCCCTTACTGGGCGGCAACCCCCCCCTTACTGGGCGGAACACACCCCCCCTTACTGGGCGGAACACACACCCCCTTACTGGGCGGAACACACACCCCCTTACTGGGCAGAACACCCCTTACTGGGCGGAACACACCCCCTTAACTGGGCGGAACACACACCCCCTTACTGGGCGGAACACACACCCCCTTACTGGGCAGGACACACACCCTTACTGGGCGGCAACCACACCTTACTGGGCGGAACACCCCCTTACTGGGCGGAACACACACCCCCTTACTGGGCAGAACACCCCCGCTTACTGGGCGGAACACACATCCTTACTGGGCGGGACACACATCTTACTGGGCGGAACACACACCCCCTTACTGGGCGGTAAACACCCCCCTTACTGGGCGGAACACAACCTTACTGGGCGGAACACACACCCCTTACTGGGCGGTACACACACCCCCTTACTGGGCAGGACACACACACCCTTACTGGGCGAACACACACACCCTTACTGGGCGGAACACACACCCCCTTACTGGGCGGAACACACACCCCCTTACTGGGCGGAACAACACCCCCCTTACTGGGCGGAACACACACCCCCTACTGGCCGAACACACCCCTTACTGGGCGGAACACACACCCCTTTACTGGGCGGTACACACACACCCTTACTGGGCGGGGACACACACACCCTTACTGGGCGGAACACACACCCCTTACTGGGCGGTACACACACCCTTACTGGGCGGTACACACAACCCCCCTTACTGGGCGGAACACACACCCCCTTACTGGGCGGTACACGCACCCCCTTACTGGGCGGTACACGCACCCCCTTACTGGGCGGTACACGCACCCCCTTACTGGGCGGAACACACACACCCTTACTGGGCGGGACACACACACCTTACTGGGCGGAACACACACACCCTTACTGGGCGGAACACACACCCCTTACTGGGCGGTACACACACCCCCTTACTGGGCGGTACACACACCCCTTACTGGCGGAACACACACCCCCTTACTGGGCGGTACACACACCCCCTTATGGGCGGTACACACACCCCCTTACTGGGCGGTACACACACCCCTTGGCGGTACACGCACACCCTTACTGGGCGGAACACCACACCCCCTTACTGGGCGGTACACAACCCTTACTGGGCGGTACACACACCCCCCTTACTGGGCGGTACACACACCCCCTTACTGGGCGGAACACACACCCCCTTACTGGGCGGTACACAACCCCCTTACTGGGCGGTACACACACCCCCTACTGGGCGGTACACACACCCTTTATGTGGCGGTACACACACCCCCTTACTGGGCGGTACACACACCCCCTTACTGGGCGGGACACCCCCCCTTACTGGGCGGTACACACACCCCCTTACTGGGCGGTACACACACCCCCTTACTGGGCGGTACACACACACCCTTACTGGGCGGTACACACAACACCTTACTGGGCGGAACACACACCCGCTTACTGGGCGGGACACCCCCCCTTACTGGGCGGAACACCCCCCCTTATTGGGCGAAACCCCCCTTTATGGGCGGGACACCCCCCCTTACTGGGCGGAACAACACCCCCTTACTGGGGGCGGAACACACACCCCCTTACTGGCGGGACACCCCCCTTACTGGGCGGTACACACACCCCCTTACTGGGCGGTACACACACACCCTTACTGGGCGGTACACACACACCCTTACTGGGCGGTACACACACACCCTTACTGGGCGGAACACACACCCCCTTACTGGGCGGAGACACCCCCCCTTACTGGGCGGAACACCCCCCTTATTGGGCGGAACACCCCCCCTTACTGGGCGGGACACCCCCCCCTTACTGGGCGGAACACACCCCCCTTACTGGGGGCGGAACACACCCCCGTACCCCAGTCTCACCTGCTCACACACCTCCATGTGCTTTCTCAGGCCGGTCATGGTTTTGCGAGTGACGGACTTGCAGTTGGGGCACAGAACCTCCCCCCTCTGGCGCTGGCACCGCCCCTCCGCACTGTCTGATGGGCACAGAGGGGTGTCACATGGGCTCCCCCATAATAAACCTGGCACCCCCACATTGGGCCCCCATAATAAACCTGACACCCCCACATGGGCCCCCATAAATAAACCTGATACCCACTGGGCCCCCCATAATAAACCTGATCCCCCCACATGGGCCCCCATAATAAACCTGACACCCCCACATGGGCCCCCATAATAAACCTGACACCCCCACATGGCGCCCCATAATAAACCTGACACCCCCACATGGGCCCGCCATAATAAACCTGAACCCCCCCATGGGCCCCCCCATAATAAACCTGACACCCCCACATGGCCCATAATAAACCTGATACCCCCACATGGGCTCCCCCCATAATAAACCTGACACCCCCACATGGGCCAACATAATAAACCTGGCACCCCCACATGGGCCCCATAATAAACCTGGCACCCCCACATGGGCCCCCATAATAAACCTGATACCCCCACATGGGCTCCCCATAATAAACCTGATACCCCCACATGGGCTCAGCCCCATAATAAACCTGGAACCCCCACATGGGCTCCCCCATAATAAACCTGGAACCCCACATGGGGCTCCCATAATAAACCTGACACCCCCACATGGGCTCCGCATAATAAACCTGGCACCCCCACATGGGCTCCCCATAATAAATCTGACACCCCCACATGGGCTCCCCATAATAAACCTGATACCCCCACATGGGCTCCCCATAATAAACCTGATACCCCCACATGGGCCCCCCATAATAAACCTGATACCCCCACATGGGCTCCCCATAATAAACCTGACACCCCCACATGGGCCCCCCATATAAACCTGATACCCCCACATGGGCCCATAATAAACCTGGCTACCCCACATGGGCCCCCCATAATAAACCTGACACCCCCACATGGGCTCCCCCAATAATAAACCTGACACCCCCACATGGGCCCCCCATAATAAACCTGATACCCCCACATGTGCTCCCATATACCTGATACCCCACATGGGCTCCCCATAATAAACCTGACTACCCACTGGGCTCCCCATAATAAACCTGATACCCCCACATGGGCCCATAATAAACTGCTTACCCACATGGGCTCCCCATAATAAACCTGATACCCCCACATGGGTCCCATAATAAACCTGATACCCCCACATGGGCCCCATAATAAACCTGATACCCCCACATGGGCTCCCCATAATAAACCTGATACCCCACATGGGCCCTCCATAATAAAACCTGATACCACATGGGCTCCCCATAATAAACCTGATACCCCCACATGGGCTCCCCATAATAAACCTGATACCCCCACATGGGCCCCCCATAATAACCTGATACCCCCACATGGGCCCATAATAAACCTGATACCCCCACATGGCCTCCATAATAAACCTGACTACCCCACATGGGCCCCCATAATAAACCTGACACCCCCACATGGGCCCCCCATAATAAACCTGACACCCCCACATGGGCCCCCCATAATAAACCTAATACCCCCACATGGGCTCCCCCATAATAAACCTGACACCCCCACATGGGCCCTCCATAATAAACCTGATAC
Source organism: Xenopus tropicalis (assembly GCF_000004195.4). Classification (NCBI taxonomy): domain Eukaryota; kingdom Metazoa; phylum Chordata; class Amphibia; order Anura; family Pipidae; genus Xenopus; species Xenopus tropicalis. The sequence goes on from NC_030686.2 coordinate 1,314,056, forward strand.
CCCCACATGGGCCCCCCATAATAAACCTGATACCCCCACATGGGCTCCCCATAAATAACCTGACACCCCCACATGGCCCCATAATAAACCTGAACCCCCACATGGGCCCCCATAATAAACCTGACACCCCCACAGCCCCCCATAATAAACCTATACCCCCACATGGGCTCCCCCATAATAAACCTGACACCCCCACATGGGCCCTCCATAATAAACCTGATACCCCACATGGGCCCCCATAATAAACCTAATACCCCCATGGGCTCCCCCATAATAAACCTGACCCCACATGGCCCCCCATAATAAACCTAATACCCCCACATGGGCTCCCCCATAATAAACCTGACACCCCCACATGGGCCCTCCATAATAAACTGATACCACATGGGCCCCCCATAATAAACCTAATACCCCACATGGGCTCCCCCATAATAAACCTGACACCCCCACATGGGCCCCATAATAAACCTGATCCCCACATGGCCATAATAAACCTAATACTCCTCCCCCACATGGGCTCCCCATAATAAACCTGACACCCCCACCATGGGCCCCCTATAATAAACCTGATACCCCCACATGGGCCCCCCATAATAAACCTGACACCCCCACATGGGCCCCCCATAATAAACCTGACACCCCCACATGGGCCCCCCATAATAAACCTGGCACCCCCACATGGGCCCCCCCGGGCTCAGACCCTGTATACCTGGAGGGGGCGGGGCCGTTTGCTCCTGATTGGCCTTTGCACAGTCAGTCCTTCTCCGTGGCTCGTCCAATGGCGGCTTTGCGCCCCTCCGGCGCCTCCCCCTTTCCTCGGCTTTGGCCAGACCTTACGGGGGGAAAGGCTCAGGGTGAGACAGTGTTTGGGCCCCGGGGGGGCCGGGGGGGCAGGTGGACTCACCTTTCAGGCCGAAGGTGCCGCTGAGGGAGGGCTGTTCCCCCGTGAACTTCCTGGGAGTTTTCTGTTTCCTTCCTGACTCAAAAGACAGAAAAATAAACAGAAGTCACAGAGAGGGGCGGAGCCTGCAGTATGCGCCATATACCCACAGGCCGGGGGTTACGCGCCATATACCCACAGGCCGGGGGTTACGCGCCATATACCCACAGGCCGGGGGTTACGCGCCATATACCCACAGGCCGGGGGTTACGCGCCATATACCCACAGGCCGGGGTTACGCGCCACATACAAACAGGACCCTCCCACCGATGCACAGGACCCTCCCACAGACGCAGAGGACCCTCCTACCGACGCACAGGACCCTCCCACAGACGCAGAGGACCCTCCCACAGACTCACAGGACCCTCCTACCGACGCACAGGACCCTCCCACAGACGCAGAGGACCCTCCCACAGACGCAGAGGACCCTCCCACAGACGCAGAGGACCCTCCCACAGACGCAGAGGACCCTCCCACCGATGCACAGGACCCTCCCACCGATGCACAGGACCCTCCCACAGATGCACAGGACCCTCCCACCGATACACAGGACCCTCCCACCGATGCACAGGACCCTCCCACCGATGCACAGGACCCTCCCACCGATGCACAGGACCCTCCCACGGACGCACAGGACCCTCCCACCGATGCAAAGGACCCTCCCACCGATGCACAGGACCCTCTCACAAACGCACAGGACCCTCCCACTGATGCACAGGACCCTCCCACTGATGCACAGGACCCTCCCACAGACTCACAGGACCCTCCTTACTGTGCCTCATTCTCTCGGGGTCCTCGTCGGACAGGCAGGGGTCTCTCTGTTTGCGGCCCGGGGGCCCAATCTCTCCGTTCTTTGTGGAAGGGGCAACTTTGGGCTTCTTGGGAAACCTCTGTGGCCGGGATTTGCCCCCAGATACTGTGGGACTGAGAGACAGGGGGTAAGAACAACCTACCCCCTCTAACCCTCTAACTCCCTGCTATCAACCCCTGGAATATGTGCTACAAGCTCCCCCAGTATTGCCATTAATACTCCCGTTACTATAGCCCCCAGTATTGCCATTAATACTCCGTTACTATAGCCCCCCCCCAGTATTGCCATTAATACTCCCGTTACTATAGCCCCTCCCCCAGTATTGCCATTAATACTCCCGTTACTATAGCGCCCCCCCCCAGTATTGCCATTAATACTCCCGTTATATAGCCCCCCCCCAGTATTGCCATTAATAACTCCCGTTACTATAGCCCCCCCAGGTATTGCCATTAATACTCCCGTTACTATAGCCCCCCCAGTATTGCCATTAATACTCCCGTTACTATAGCCCCCCCCCCCAGTATTGCCATTAATACTCGCGTTACTATAGCCCCCCCCCAGTATTGCCATTAATACTCCCGTTACTATAGTGCCCCCCCCAGTAATTGCATTAATACTCCCGTTACTATAGCTTCCCCAGTATTGCCATTAATACTCCCGTTACTATAGCCCTCCCCAGTATTGCCATTAATACTCCCGTTACTATAGCCCCCCCAGTATTGCCATTAATACTCCCGTTACTATAGCCCCCAGTATTGCCATTAATACTCCGTTACTATAGCCTCCCCCCAGTATTGCCATTAATACTCCCGTTACTATAAGACCCCCAGTATTGCCATTAATACTCCCGTTACTATAGCCCCCCAGTATTGCCATTAATACTCCCGTTACTATAGCCCCCCAGTATTGCCATTATACTCCCGTTACTATAGCCCCCCCAGTATTGCCATTAATACTCCCGTTACTATAGCCCCCCCAGTATTGCCATTAATATTCTCCCGTTACTATAGTCCCCCCAGTATTGCCATTAATACTCCCCGTTACTATAGTCCCTCCAGTATTGCCATTAATACTCCCGTTACTATAGCCCCCCCCCAGTATTGCCATTAATACTCCCGTTACTATAGCCCCCCCAGTATTGCCATTAATACTCCCGTTACTATAGCCCCCCCCCAGTATTGCCATTAATATCCCGTTTACTATAGCCCCCCCCAGTATTGCCATTAATACTCCCGTTACTATAGCCCCCCCCCCCAGTATTGTCATTAATACTCCCGTTACTATAGCCCCCCCCCCAATCAATGTTGGGGCGCAGCTGCACCTCTTTTCCAGTCGGGAGATTGCGCTTGGGGTCGGCGCCTTCCCCTCGGCTCGGTCCTTGTCCGAATGGTTCTGACCCAGATGCTTCTGCAGCTGCAACTTAGAGGCAAAGGCGGCATCGCACTCAGGGCAGGGGAACGGGCACGGGGGGGGCACCGAGGCCTGGGGCAAGAGACAGAGCGACCATCAGGGGGGGTACAGGGTCGGGTACAGTACAGGACACGGGGGGGTACAGGGTCGGGTACAGTACAGGACACGGGGGGTACAGGGTCGGGTACAGTACAGGACACGGGGGGGTCACAGGTCGGGTACAGTACAGGACACGGGGCCCGGGTACAGGGTCGGGTACAGTACAGGACACGGGGGGGTACAGGGTCGGGTACAGTACAGGAAACGGGGGGTACAGGGTCGGGTACAGTACAGGACACGGGGGTCAGGCGTCAGGTACAGTACAGGACACGGGGGGTACAGGGTCGGGTACAGTACAGGACACGGGGGGGTACAGGGTCGGGTACAGTACAGGACACGGGGGGTACAGGGTCGGGTACAGTACAGGAACGGGGGTACAGGGTCGGGTACAGTACAGGACACGGGGGATAAGGGTCGGGTACAGTACAGGACACGGGGGATACAGGGTCGGGTACAGTACAGGAACGGGGGGTACAGGGTCGGGTACAGTACAGGACACGGGGGTACAGGGTCGGGTACAGTACAGGACACGGGGGGTACAGGGTCGGGTACAGTACAGGACACGGGGGGTACAGGGTCGGGTACAGTACAGGACACGGGGGGTACAGGGTCGGGTACAGTACAGGACACGGGGGGTACAGGGTCGGTACAGTACAGGACACGGGGGGTACAGGGTCGGGTACAGTACAGGACACGGGGGGTACAGGGTCGGGTACAGTACAGGACACGGGGGGTACAGGGTCGGGTACAGTACAGGACACGGGGGGTACAGGGTCGGGTACAGTACAGGACACGGGGGGTACAGGGTCGGGTACAGTACAGACAACGGGGGGGTACAGGGTCGGGTACAGTACAGGACACGGGGGGTACAGGGTCGGGTACAGGACACGGGGGGTACAGGGTCGGGTACCGACGGGGGGTACAGGGTCGGGTACAGTACAGGACACGGAGGATACAGGGTCGGGTACAGTACAGGACACGGGGGGTACAGGGTCGGGTACAGTACAGGACACGGGGGGTACAGGGTCGGGTACAGTACAGGACACGGGGGATACAGGGTCGGGTACAGTACTGACACGGGGGGTACAGGGTCAGGTACAGGACCGGGGGTACAGGGTCGGGTACAGTACAGGACACGGGGGTACAGGGTCGGGTACAGTACAGGACACGGGGGGTACAGGGTCGGGTACAGTACAGGACACGGGGGGTACAGGGTCGGGTACAGTACAGGACACGGGGGGTACAGGGTGGGTACAGTACAGGACACGGGGGGTACAGGGTCGGGTACAGTACAGGACCACGGGGGTACAGGGTCGGGTACAGTACAGGACACGGGGGGTACAGGGTCGGGTTTCGTACAGGACACGGGGGTACAGGGTCGGGTACAGTACAGACACGGGGGTACAGGGTCGGGTACAATACAGGACACGGGGGGTACAGGGTCGGGTACAGTACAGGACACGGGGGGTACAGGGTCGGGTACAGTACAGGACACGGGGGTACAGGGTCGGGTACAATACAGGACACGGGGGGTACAGGGTCGGGTAATACAGGACACGGGGGGTACAGGGTCGGGTACAGTACAGGACACGGGGGGTACAGGGGGGTACAATACAGGACACGGGGGGTACAGGGTCGGGTACAATACAGGACACGGGGGGTACAGGGTCGGGTACAATACAGGATACGGGGGGTACAGGGTCGGGTACAGTACAGGACACGGGGGGTACAGGGTCGGGTACAATACAGGAACGGGGGGTACAGGGTCGGGTACAGGACACGGGGGGTACAGGGTCGGGTACAGTACATTGGGTTTGGGGGGCCCACTCACCCCATTGCAGCGCTGGTAATGGTGTTTCAGCCCATAGATACTGGGGAATTCCAACCAACAGCCGGAACTGGGGCAGCGCACTCGGCCCAAAGTCTTAAACTTCTCCTTCCACTGACTGATCAGCGCCACCTGAAAGGGGGAGGAGTCACAAAGGGAATAGGCGGGGCAAATGGAAAGGGGGGCATGGGGTGCGTGGGGCGAGGAGTAGCCACAAATGGATCATCCCCAGGGTTACAGAATGAGAGGGGGAGGGATCAGTTGGATTTGGGGTGTTGGATTTGGATTTAGGGGGGCCCTGACATACAGGGGGGCCCCATGATCACTGTTATTTACCGGGATCCCCCGCAGGGTCCGGTTCTCCTGTTTCGGGAATCTCCTCTGATCCGATCCCTTGTGCGTAGAATGAACTGAGGATAAAAGAGCAACAATCAGACACAATGAGCCCCCCCAAATCTACAGGCGGAGTTAGTATCGCCATGGCAACAGCTGGAGCCAATCAGAACCTTGTGTCGGTCCCACACCTGTAAATGGAATGAGGGGTCGGAATAGAAACCCAATTCTGTAACTGCCTCACCTGGGGCGCTGGCCGGGGCCCCCCCGGAGTATTGGGCGCGGGGGGGTGTCAGCGAGAAAGCTCTGGATTTGCTGCTCCGGGGGAAATGTCTCCTCGACCCGATTGGATCAGTCATGTCTGGGGGGGGAAGCACAGGGGAGATTTGGGGGTGACTGTCAGTTTGGAGGTAATAAGGGGTATTTTGGGGGGGTTGCTCAGTAAAGGGGAGGTTTGGATGTGACATACACTGTTTTGGGGTCACACATAAAAAGGGGAAGGTTTAGGGGTGACAGTGGGTGACATTCAGTATAGAGAAGGTTCGGTGGTGAAGATCAATTTTGGGGTGTTGTATGTCGAGTGGCCCCCCATAGCGGCCCCCCGGCCCCTTACCTGCCCGGCTACATCCCCCATAGCGGCCCCCCGGCCCCTTACCTGCCCGGCTACATCCCCCATAGCGGCCCCCCGGCCCCTTACCTGCCCGGCTACATCCCCCATAGCGCCGACCCGGCCCCTTACCTGCCCGGCTACATCACCATAGCGGCCCGGTCCCCTTACTGCCGGCTACATCCCATAGCGGCCCTCCGGCCATTACTGCCCGGCTACATCCCATAGCGTTGCCCCCGGTCCCTTACCTGCGCAGCTACATCCCCCATCAGCGGCCCGGATCCCTTACTGCCCGGCTACATCCCCATAGCGGGCCCCCCGGCCATTACTGCGGCTACATCCCCATAGCGGGCCCGGTCCCTTACCCTGCCCAGCTACACCCATAGCGGCCCGGCCTTACCTGCCCAGCTACATCCCATAGGCGGCCCCCGGCCCTTACCTGCCCGGCTTACATCCCCATAGCGGCCCCCAAGCCGGCCCATTACTGGCCCGGCTACATCCCATAGCGGCCCCCCGGCCTTACCGCCGGCTACATCCCGCATAGCGGCCCCGGCCTTACTGCTCCGCTACAACCATGCGGCCCCCCGGCCCCTTACCCTGCCGGCTACATCCCCATAGCGGCCCCCGGCTTACCTGCCCGGCTACATCCCTCAGCGGCCCCCGGCCTTCCTGCCCGGCTTAACAATCCCCCATAGCGGCCCCCGGCCCCTTACTGCCCGGCTAATCCCCATAGCGGCCCCCGGCCATTACTGCCCGGCTACATCCCCATAGCGGCCCTCCGGCCATTCCTGCCCGGCTACAATCCCCCATAAGCGCCCCCGGTCCCTTACTCCCGGCTACATCCCGCATAGCGGACCCCCGGACATTACTGCCCGGCTAATCCCTCCATAAGCGGCCCCGGCCCTTAGCCTGCCCGCTACATCCCCATAGTGGCCCCCCGACCCTTACCGCTGCCGGCTACATCCCCATAGCGCCCCCCGGCCCTTACTGCCGCTAATCCCTAGCGGCCCCGGCCCTTCCTGCCCCGGCTTACATCCCTAGCGGCCCCCGGTTCCCTTACCTGCCCGGCTTACATCCCATAGCGGCCCCCGGTCCCTTACCTGCCCGCTACTCCCCATAGCGGCCCGTCCCTTACATGCCGGCTCATCCCATAGCGGCCGCCGCCGGCCCATTACCTGCCCGGCTACATCCCCATACGCGGCCCCCGGCCCTTACCTGCCCGGCTAACATCCCATAGCGGCCCCCGGCCATTACCTGCCCGGTACATCCCCCATAGCGGCCCGGTCCCTTACCTGCCCGGCTATCCCCCCTAGGCGGCCCCGGTCCCTTACCTGGCCCGGTATCATCCCATAGACGCCCCCGGCCGCATTACTCCCGCTAACATCCCCATAGCGGCCCCGGTCCTTACTGCCGGCTACATGCTCCCATAGCGGCCCCCGGCCTTACCTGCCCGGCTACATCCCCCATAGCGGCACCCGTCCTTACCTGCCCGGCTACATCCCCCATAGCGGCCCCCCGGCCCATTACCTGCCCGGCCCGCAGCCCTCGGTCATGTGCTGAATCTCCGCCCTCGGAGCCGAACTCTCGCGGTACTGGGCCGGGGGAACCGGGGGGAGAGTTCGGTTTTCCTACAGCTCCGGGCCCATTCCTGGCTTCGCGATTCCTGCGCCGAACCCCTAAACTCATACGGGGTTTGCCCCCCGAAACTGATCTACGTACCTGCTGTACCCCTAAACTGGCCCACTCACTGGCTCCTCCCATCAGACTGATCCATGTCCATACCGGAACCGGTACCGGATACAGGCAATCACCCCCAAACTAATACCCCACATACCCACTGTACCCCAATACATGTAACCACATAACTTACTGTACCCGACAATACCTACTGTCCCACATACCCACTGTACCCCACATACCTACTGTACCCCACATACCTACTGTACCCCACATACCTACTGTACCCCACATACCCACTGTACCCCACATACCTACTGTACCCCACATACCTACTGTACCCCACATACCTACTGTACCCCACATACCCACTGTACCCCACATACCTACTGTACCCCACATACCTACTGTACCCCACATACCTACTGTACCCCACATACCCACTGTACCCCTATACTTTAACCTATCATGTCCACTGTAGCCATTGTGCGCTTTATGTAACCCCAAATTTACTCCCCCACTCCCCATACTGATACCCATCTCCGACTGTACCCCTAAACTGGTGCACTGTATCTGATGTACCCCAAACTAATAACCCGTCCCACCCCGGCTGTATTTCTCCTTCATCTGATCCCTATACCTGCTACACCCCAATATCCTTGCCTGTGGCACCCCCATATCCAACTATATATATTGGGGTTAGGGGGCTTGGGGTATATATTGGGGTTAGGGGGCTAGGGGTATATATTAGGGTTGGGGGCTAGGGGTATATATTGGGGTTAGGGGGCTAGGGGTATATATTAGGTTTAGGGGTATATATTGGGGTTAGGGGCTAGGGGTATATATTGGGTTACGGGGCTAGGTATAATATTAGGGTAAGGGTTATATTGGGTTAGGGGGCTAGGGGTATATTTTAGGGGGCCAGGGGTATATATTGGGGGTATATATTAGGGTTGGGGGCTAGGGGTATATATTAGGGTAAGGGGTATTTATTAGAGTTAGGGGGCTAGGGGTATATATTGGGGTTAGGGGGCTAGGGGTATATTTTAGGGTAAGGGGTATATATTAGGGTTAGGGGGCTAGGGGTATATATTAGGGTAAGGGGTATATATTGGGGTTAGGGGGCTAGGGGTATATATTAGGTTTAGGGGGCTAGGGGTATATTTTAGGGTAAGGGGGCTAGGGTATAGTTTTAGGGTTTGGGCTTAGGGTATATTTTAGGGTAAGGGGGCTAGGGGTATATATTAGGGTAAGGGGCTAGGTGGTATATATTGGGGTTAGGGGGCTAGGGTATATATTGGGATTAGGGGGCTAGGGGTATATATTGGGTAAGGGGTATATATTAGATTAGGGGGCTAGGGGTATATTTTAGGGTTAGGGGCTAGGGGGTATATATTGGGGTTAGGGGTATATATTAGGGTTAGGGGGCTAGGGGTATATATTGGGGTTAGGGGGCTAGGGGTATATATTAGGTTTAGGGGCTAGGGGTATATTTTAGGGTAAGGGGGCTAGGGGTAATATTGGGGTTATGGGGCTAGGGGTATATATTAGGGTTAGGGGGCTAGGGGTATATATTGGGGTTAGGGGGCTAGGGGTATATATTGGGGTTAGGGGGCTAGGGGTATATTTTAGGGTAGCGGGGCTAGGGGTATATATTGGGGTTAGGGGCTAGGGGTATATATTAGGGTAAGGGGTATATATTAGAGTTAGGGGGCTAGGGGTATATATTAGGGTTAGGGGGCTAAGGGGTATATATTGGGGTTAGGGGGCTAGGGGTATATATTGGGGTTAGGGGGCTAGGGGTATATATTGGGGTTAGGGGGCTAGGGGTATATATTAGGGTTAGGGGGCTAGGGGTATATATTGGGGTTAGGGGGATAGGGGTATATATTGGGGTTAGGGGGCTAGGGGTATATATTAGGGTTAGGGGGCTAGGGGTATATATTAGGGTTAGGGGGCTAGGGTATATATTAGGGTTAGGGGGCTAGGGGTATATATTGGGGTTAGGGGGCTGGGGTATATATTGGGGTTAGGGGGCTAGGGGTATATATTGGGGTTAGGGGGCTAGGGGTATATATTAGGGGTATATATTAGGGGGCCGGGTATATATTAGGGTTAGGGAGCTAGGGGTATATATTAGAGTTAGGGGGCTAGGGGTATATATTAGGGTTAGGGGGCTAGGGGTATATATTAGGGGTATATATTAGAGGGGCGCCAGGGGTATAATATTAGGGTTAGGGAGCTAGGGGTATATATTAGAGTTAGGGGGCTAGGGTATATATTAGGGTTAGGGGGCTAGGGGTATATATTAGGGTTAGGGGGCTAGGGTATATATTGGGGTTAGGGGGCTAGGGGTATATATTAGGGTAGGGGGCCAGGGGTATATATTGGGGGTATATATTGGGGTTAGGGGGCAAGGGGTATATATTGGGGTTAGGGGGCCAGGGGTATATATTAGGGTTAGGGGGCTAGGGGTATATATTAGAGTTTAGGGGGCTAGGGGAATATACTTAGGGTTAGGGGGCTAGGGGTATAGATATTAGGGTTAGGGGGCTAGGGGTATATATTGGGGTTAGGGGGCTAGGGGTATATATTAGGGGTATATATTAGGGGGCTAGGGTATATATTGGGGTTAGGGGGCTAGGGGTATATATTAGGGGTATATATTAGGGGGCCAGGGGTAATATTTAGGGTTAGGGGCCAGGGGTATATATTGGGGTTAGGGGGCAAGGGGTATATATTGGGGTTAGGGGGCCAGGGGTATATATTAGGGTTAGGGGGCTAGGGGTATAATATAGAGTTAGGGGGCTAGGGGTATATATTAGGGTTAGGGGCTAGGGGTATATATTAGGGTTAGGGGGCTAGGGGTATATATGGGGTTTAGGGGCAGGGGTATATAGGGGTTAGGGGGCTAGGGGTATATATTGGGGTTAGGGGGCTAGGGGTTATATTTTAGGGTTAGGGGGCTAGGGGTATATATTGGGGTTAGGGGGCTAGGGGTATATATTAGGGTAAGGGGTATATATTAGAGTTAGGGGGCTAGGGGTATATATTAGGGTTAGGGGGCTAGGGGTATATATTGGGGTTAGGGGGCTAGGGGTATATATTGGGGTTAGGGGGCTAGGGGTATTTGGGGTTTAGGGGGCTAGGGCGTATATATTGGGGTTAGGGGGCTAGGGGTAATATTGGGGTTAGGGGGATAGGGGTATATATTGGGGTTAGGGGGCTAGGGGTATATATTAGGGTTAGGGGGCTAGGGGTATATATTGGGGTTAGGGGGCTAGGGGTATATATTAGAGTTAGGGGGGGGCCAGGGGTATATATTGGGGGTTAGGGGGATAGGGGTATATATTGGGGTTAGGGGGCTAGGGGTATATATTGGGGTTAGGGGGCTAGGGGTATATATTAGGGCCAGGGGTATATATTAGGGTTAGGGGCTAGGGGTATATATTGGGGGTATATATTAGGGTTAGGGGGCTAGGGGTATATATTGGGTTAGGGGGGCTAGGGGTATATATTAGGGTTAGGGGGCTAGGGGTATATATTGGGGTTTGGGGGATAGGGGTATATATTGGGGTTGGGTAGGGGTATATATTAGGGGTTGGGGGCTAGGGGTATATATTGGGGTTAGGGGGCTAGGGGTATATATTAGAGTTAGGGGGCCAGGGGTATATATTGGGGTTAGGGGGATAGGGGTATATATTGGGGTTAGGGGCTAGGGGTATATATTGGGGTTAGGGGGCTAGGGGTATATATTAGGGGGCCAGGGGTATATATTAGGGTTAGGGGGCTAGGGTTATATATTGGGGGTATATATTAGGGTTAGGGGGCTAGGGGTATATATTGGGGTTAGGGGGCTAGGGTATATATTGGGGTTAGGGGCTAAGGGTATATATTGGGGTTAGGGGGCTAGGGGTATATATTAGGGGGCAGGGTATATATTAGGGTTAGGGGGCTAGGGGTATATTTGGGGTTAGGGGGCTAGGGGTATATATTAGGGGGCTAGGGGTATATATTAGGTTAGGGGCCAGGGGTATATATTGGGGGTATATTTGGGGTTAGGGGGCAAGGGGTATATATTGGGGTTAGGGGGCCAGGGGTATATATTAGGGTTAGGGGCTAGGGTATATATTAGAGTTAGGGGGCTAGGGGTATATATTAGGGTTAGGGGGCTAGGGTTATATTTAGGGGGCTAGGGGTATATATTGGGGGTTGGGGCTAGGGGTATATATTAGGGGTATATATTAGGGGGCCAGGGGTATATATAGGGTTAGGGGGCCAGGGGTATATATTGGGGTTAGGGGGCAAGGGGTATATATTGGGGTTAGGGGGCCAGGGGTATATATTAGGGTTAGGGGGCTAGGGGTATATATTAGAGTTAGGGGGCTAGGGGTATATATTAGGGTTGGGGGGAATAGGGGGGGGTATATTTAGGGGGGGGGGCTAGGGTATATATTTTAGGGTTAGGGGGCTAGGGGTATATATTGGGGTTAGGGGGCTAGGGGTATATATTGGGTTAGGGGGCTAGGGGTATATTTTAGGGTTAGGGGGCTAGGGTTATATATTGGGGTTAGGGGGCTAGGGGTATATATTAGCGGTAGGGTATATATTAGAGTTAGGGGGCTAGGGGTATATATTAGGGTTAGGGGGCTAGGGGGTATATATTGGTGTTAGGGGGCTAGGGGTATATATTGGGGGTTAGGGGGCTAGGGGTATATATTGGGTTGGGGGCTAGGGGTATATATTGGGGTTAGGGGGCTAGGGGTATATATTGGGGTTAGGGGATAGGGGTATATATTGGGGTTAGGGGGCTAGGGGTATATATTAGGGTTAGGGGGCTAGGGGTATATATTGGGTTAGGGGGCTAGGGGTATATATTAGAGTTAGGGGGCCAGGGGTATATATTGGGGTTAGGGGGATAGGGGTATATATTGGGGTTAGGGGGCTAGGGGTATATATTGGGGTTAGGGGGCTAGGGGTATATATTAGGGGCCAGGGGTATATATTAGGGTTAGGGGCGCTAGGGGTATTTTGGGGTATAATTTTAGGTTAGGGGGCTAGGGGTATATATTGGGGTTAGGGGGCTAGGGGTATATATTAGGGTTGGGGGCTAGGGGTATATATTGGGGTTAGGGGGATAGGGGTATTATTGGGGTTAGGGGGCTAGGGGTATATATTAGGGTTAGGGGGCTAGGGGTATATATTGGGGTTAGGGGCTAGGGGTATATATTAGAGTTAGGGGCAGGGGTATATTTGGGGGTTAGGGGGATAGGGGTATATATTGGGGTTAGGGGGCTAGGGGTATATATTGGGGTTAGGGGGCTAGGGGTATATATTAGGGGGCCAGGGGTATATATTAGGGTTAGGGGGCTAGGGGTATATATTGGGGGTATATATTAGGGTTAGGGGGCTAGGGGTATATATTGGGGTTAGGGGGCTAGGGGTATATATTGGGGTTAGGGGGCTAAGGGTATATATTGGGGTTAGGGGGCTAGGGGTATATATTAGGGGGGCCAGGGGTATATATTAGGGTTAGGGGGCTAGGGGTATATATTGGGGGTATATATTAGGGTTAGGGGGCTAGGGGTATATATTGGGGTTAGGGGGCTAGAGGTATATATTGGGGTTAGGGGGCTAGGGGTATATTTTAGGGTAAGGGGTATATTTTGGGGTTAGGGGGCTAGGGGTATATATTGGGGTTAGGGGGCTAGGGGTACATATTGGGGTTAGGGGGCTAGGGGTATATATTGGGGTTAGGGGTTAGGGGGCTAGGGGTACATATTGGGGTTAGGGGGGGCAAGGGGTATATATTGGGGTTAGGGGCAAGGGGTATATTTTGGGGTTAGGGGGCAAGGGGTATATATTGGGGTTAGGGGGCAGGGTATATATTAGGGTTAGGGGGCTAAGGGGTATATTAGAGTTAGGGCTAGGGGTATATATTAGGGTTAGGGGGGCAGGGGTATATATTGGGGTTAGGGGGCTAGGGGTATATATTGGGGTTAGGGGTATATATTAGGGGTATATATTGGGGTTAGGGCTAGGGTATATATTAGGGTATATATTAGGGTTAGGGGGCGTAAGGCAGTATGGGCGGGAGTTAGGGCAACAGATTTTATAACAAATTGATCACAAGACACAGAATCAGAATTAATGATTTATTAAAAAGAAACTTATTAAAAAAACCAGTAGACAAGACAGTTGGGATTGTGGGGGTTCAGCACCCCAAGCCCCCCCTTTGGCACATGCACTGACCGTGGCACCTCGGGGGCCGCACAGAGGAAACAGCCCCATTGATTCCAAATGTGCCCCCCTGTGACCCCTTGTATTTCCTCCTCATTTCTGCAGGACCCGACCGCAGAGCTGACACTCTAACCCCCCCATATTCACAGGGTTAGGGGGCTAGGGGTATATATTAGAGTTAGGGGGCTAGGGGTATATATTAGGGTTAGGGGGCTAGGGGTATATATTAGGGTTAGGGGGGCTGGGGTATATATTGGGGTTAGGGGGCTAGGGGTATATATTGGGGTTAGGGGGCCAGGGGTATATATTAGGGTTAGGGGGCTAGGGGTATATATTAGAGTTAGGGGGCTAGGGGTATATATTAGGGTTAGGGGGCTAGGGGTATATATTGCGGTTAGGGGGCTAGGGGTATATATTAGGGTATATATTAGGGGGCCAGGGGTTATATTAGGGTTAGGGAGCTAGGGGTATATATTAGAGTTAGGGGGCTAGGGGTATATATTAGGGTTAGGGGGATAGGGGTATATATTAGGGTTAGGGGGCTAGGGGTATATATTAGAGTTAGGGGGCTAGGGGTATATATTAGGGTTAGGGGGCTAGGGGTAATATATTGGGGTAGGGGGTAGGGGTAATATTAGGGTAATATATTAGGGGGCCAGGGGTATATATTAGGGTTAGGGAGCTAGGGGTATATATTAGAGTTAGGGGGCTAGGGGTATATATTAGGGTTAGGGGGCTAGGGGTATATATTAGGGTTAGGGGGCTAGGGGTATATATTGGGGTTAGGGGGCTAGGGGTATATATTAGGGGGCTAGGGTATATATTAGGGTTAGGGGGCCAGGGGTATATATTGGGGGGTATATATTGGGGTTAGGGGCAAGGGGTATATATTGGGGTTAGGGGGCCAGGGGTATATATTAGGGTTAGGGGGCTAGGGGTATATATTAGGGTTAGGGGCAAAAGGGGGTATATATTGGGGTTTAAGGGCTAGGGGTATATATTAGGGTTGGGCTAGGGGTATATATTAGAGTTGGGGGCTAGGGGTATATATTAGAGTTAGGGGGCTGGGGTATATATTAGGGTTAGGGGGCTAGGGGTATATATTGGGGTTAGGGGGCTAGGGGTATATATTAGGGTTAGGGGGCTAGGGGTATATATTAGAGTTAGGGGGCTAGGGGTATATATTAGAGTTGGGGCTAGGGGTATATATTAGGGATAAGGGGCAAGGGGTATATATTGGGGTTTAGGGGGTAGGGGTATATATTAGGGGGCTAGGGGTATATATTAGGGTTAGGGGGCTAGGGGTATATATTAGAGTTAGGGGGCTAGGGGTATATATTAGAGTTAGGGGGCTAGGGGTATATATTAGGGTTAGGGGGCTAGGGGTATATATTAGGGTTAGGGGGCAAGGGGTATATATTGGGGTTAGGGGGCTAGGGGTATATATTAGGGTTAGGGGGCGTAAGGCAGTACGGGGGGCAGTTAGGGCAACAGATTTTATAACAAATTGATCACAAGACACAGAATCAGAATTAATGATTTATTAAAAAGAAACTTATTAAAAAAACCAGTAGACAAGACAGTTGGGATTGTGGGGGTTCAGCACCCCAAGCCCCCCCCTTTGGCACATGCACTGACCGTGGCACCTCGGGGGCCGCACAGAGGAAACAGCCCCATTGATACCAAATGTGCCCCCCTGTGACCCCTTGTATTTCCTCCTCATTTCTGCAGGACCCGACCGCAGAGCTGACACTCTAACCCCCCCATATTCACAGTGTTTGGCTGAGAAAGCGCTACCATATGTACAAACGTTCCTATTCGTTCGTGTATCTGAATAAATAATTATGTACAATATAAACAGCAAATCAGGGAGAGCGGGCCGGCACCAGTAATCTGCCCAGTAACTCCCAGTGGGGTTT
Organism: Xenopus tropicalis; assembly: GCF_000004195.4. Lineage (NCBI taxonomy): Eukaryota > Metazoa > Chordata > Amphibia > Anura > Pipidae > Xenopus > Xenopus tropicalis. Next base: position 1,329,920 of record NC_030686.2, read on the forward strand.
ATGTTTCTTTCCATTTTAATTTGCAGCCATTAATCTTATTTTATCCATTTCTTTGTTTATCCATCAGTTTTAATGCATGGTCAGGTTGCTAGGGTCAGTTTCACCATAGCAACCTGACCATGCATTAAAACTGATGGATAAACAAAGAAATGGATAAACCCCCCCCCCCGCTGTTCCACTTCTGGGATGGAGACAAAAAAAATGCCCAAAATATTGTTAAGGTTAATTTCCCCTTTATATTATTGCTGATTTGTTTCCCTTATTACAAATATCAGTGTATTTCTCCTGCCGGCCAGTAGGGGGCAGCAGCGGCCAGAAGGGGTTTCTATATACAGTATATATATTGCTGGGGGATTGTGGGATATATACACCGGTATTGCTGAAGCGCAGCCCCCCCCCCCCCCCATACAATGTGACACATGGAACATTCTGTTATTATTTAGGGGCTCAGATTGGCTGAATAAGGAAGGGAGGTTGCAATTTTACTTCTGATCCCGCCCCCCCAACGACATCCAATCACACTCCTCCCCTGGTGCAGGTGCTGATCTCCTGGCAGCCCCCGCAGGGCCCCCTACTGGGACTGTCCCATCTGCACACTCTTACCCCCCCTACCAACTATAACTGGGCCCCCCCACCAACTATAACTGGGCCCCCCTACCAACTATAACTGGGCCCCCCCTACCAACTATAACTGGGCCCCCCACCAGCTATAACTGGGGCCCCTCTGTCAACTATAACTGGGCCCCCCTACCAACTATAACTGGGCCCCCCCACCAACTATAACTGGGCGCCCCCTACCAACTATAACTGGGCCCCCCTACCAACTATAACTGGGCCCCCTACCAACTATAACTGGGCCCCCCTACCAACTATAACTGGGCCCCCCTACCAACTATAACTGGGCCCCCCTACCAACTATAACTGGGGCCCCCCTACCAACTATAACTGGGGCCCCCCCACCAACTATAACTGGGCCCCCCTCTGGGCCCCCCTACCAACTATAACTGGGGCCCCCCCACCAACTATAACTGGGCCCCCTACCAACTATAACTGGGCCCCCCCACCAACTATAACTGGCCCCCCTACCAACTATAACTGGGCCCCCCCACCAACTATAACTGGGCCCCCCTACCAACTATAACTGGGGCCCCCCCACCAACTATAACTGGGCCCCCCTACCAACTATAACTGGGGCCCCCCCACCAACTATAACTGGGCCCCCCTACTAACTATAACTGGGCCCCCCTACCAACTATAACTGGGGCCCCCCTACCAACTATAACTGGGGCCCCCCTGCCAACTATAACTGGGGCCCCCCTACCAACTATAACTGGGGCCCCCCCACCAACTATAACTGGGCCCCCCTACTAACTATAACTGGGCCCCCCTACCAACTATAACTGGGGCCCCCCTACCAACTATAACTGGGCCCCCCCTACCAACTATAACTGGGGCCCCCCTGCCAACTATAACTGGGGCCCCTCCAATGTATTCCAATGTATTCCTCCAACTTGTGCAACCCTGACCTACACCTTGTAGGACTTTAGTTATTGTCTGTTCAACTGCCCCTACTCCTACCCCTCCTACCTCTGCACCCCACTCATAGTGCAGTAATGACTCTACTCCCTACTCACAGCCCTGCACTACTTCTACTCCCTACTCATACCCTGCACTGCTCCTACTCCCTACTTATACCCTGCACTGCTCCTACCCCCTACTCACAGCCCTGCACTGCTCCTACCCCCTACTCATACCCTGCACTACTTCTACTCCCTACTCACAGCCCTGCACTGCTCCTACTCCCTACTCATACCCTGCACTACTTCTACTCCCTACTCATACCCTGCACTGCTCCTACTCCCTACTCATACCCTGCACTACTTCTACTCCCTACTCACAGCCCTGCACTGCTCCTACTCCCTACTCATACCCTGCACTACTTCTACTCCCTACTCACAAGCCCTGCACTGCTCCTACTCCCTACTCACAGCCCTGCACTGCTCCTACCCCTACTCATACCCTGCACTACTTCTACTCCCTACTCACAGCCCTGCACTGCTCCTACTCCCTACTCATACCCTGCACTACTTCTACTCCCTACTCACAGCCCTGCACTGCTCCTACTCCCTACTCATACCCTGCACTGCTCCTACTCCCTACTCCTACCCTGCACTGCTCCTACTCCCTACTCCTACCCTGCACTGCTCCTACTCCCTACTCCTACCCTGCACTGCTCCTACTCCCTACTCCTACCCTGGCACTGCTCCTACTCCCTACTCACAGCCCTGCACTGCTCCTACTCCCTACTCATACCCTGCACTGCTCCTACTCCCTACTCATACCCTGCACTGCTCCTACTCCCTACTCATACCCTGCACTGCTCCTACTCCCTACTCATACCCTGCACTGCTCCTACTCCCTACTCACAGCCCTGCACTGCTCCTACTCCCTACTCACAGCCCTGCACTGCTCCTACCCCCTACTCATACCCTGCACTACTTCTACTCCCTACTCACAGCCCTGCACTGCTCCTACTCCCTACTCACAGCCCTGCACTGCTCCTACCCCCTACTCATACCCTGCACTACTTCTACTCCCTACTCACAGCCCTGCACTGCTCCTACTCCCTACTCATACCCTGCACTGCTCCTACTCCCTACTCCTACCCTGCACTGCTCCTACTCCCTACTCCTACCCTGCACTGCTCCTACTCATTACCCTGCACTGCTCCTACTCCCTACTCATACCCTGCACTGCTCCTACTCCCTACTCACAGCCCTGCCACTGCTCCTACTCCCTACTCATACCCTGCACTGCTCCTACTCCCTACTCATACCCTGCACTGCTCCTACTCCCTACTCATACCCTGCACTGCTCCTACTCCCTACTCATACCCTGCACTGCTCCTACTCCCTACTCACAGCCCTGCACTGCTCCTACTCCCTACTCACAGCCCTGCACTGCTCCTACCCCCTACTCATACCCTGCACTACTTCTACTCCCTACTCACAGCCCTGCACTGCTCCTACTCCCTACTCACAGCCCTGCACTGCTCCTACCCCCTACTCATACCCTGCACTACTTCTACTCCCTACTCACAGCCCTGCACTGCTCCTACTCCCTACTCATACCCTGCACTGCTCCTACTCCCTACTCCTACCCTGCACTGCTCCTACTCCCTACTCCTACCCTGCACTGCTCCTACTCATACCCTGCACTGCTCCTACTCCCTACTCATACCCTGCACTGCTCCTACTCCCTACTCACAGCCCTGCACTGCTCCTACTCCCTACTCATACCCTGCACTGCTCCTACTACCTACTCATACCCTGCACTGCTCCTACTCCCTACTCATACCCTGCACTGCTCCTACTCCCTACTCACAGCCCTGCTCCTACTCCCTACTCATACCCTGCACTGCTCCTACTCCCTACTCATACCCTGCACTGCTCCTACTCCCTACTCATACCCTGCACTGCTCCTACTCCCTACTCATAGCCCTGCACTGCTCCTACTCCCTACTCACAGCCCTGCACTGCTCCTACTCCCTACTCACAGCCCTGCACTGCTCCTACTCCCTACTCACAGCCATTTCCCCTACTCGTTACACACAGACAAAAGCAGACACAGCGCCCCCTGCTGTACAACAGACAAAGTGCAGTTCTGGGGGAGACTCTGCCGCCGACAGTTCCTGCTGGACTCTCTGAAGGATTCTTGTGCTGCAGTTGATTTGCTTGAGGGAACAGACATGTAGTTGAGGTGCCAGGAATGTTCATGCAGGATCCCCCCCCCCGGCCGGTCCCGGCTGCTGATTGGAGGATGAGGTAGCCAATCCCAGATGTGACAGTCACAGTGATCTCAGTCCCTCAGGCTCTCGGCTCAGAAGTCTCCATAGGAAGCTGTGAGATACACCAGGGGGTGAGTGGGGGCAGCCGGGGGCACAAATACCCCCCAGTCCTCTCCCTTCTTACCCTGACTGAGCAGCTGCAGGTTCCTCACTTCCTCTCTCACCTGCAACTGCAGCACCTGTTGTAGCACCTCCTGCCACTGAGACTCATGGGTAATTCCCATTCGCTGCAGCTTTTCCGCATTCAACCTCAGCAGGGCCCGACCTATAGGAACGAGAGGATTTGGGGTCATGTGCCCCCCCCGGGGGCCCCAAATACTTACTGGCACCCTAGAACTACCTTACTCACACTCACTCTTACACACTCACTCACACTTACACTCTCACACTTACACACTCACACTTACACACACACACTCACACTTACACACTCACTCACACTTACACACTCACTCACACACACTTACACACTCACTTACACACACACTTACACACACACACACACACACTCACTCACACTTACACACTCACACTTACACACTCACTTACACACTCACACTTACACTCTCACACTTACTTACACACTCACACTCACTTACACACACACACTCACTCACACTTACAAACACACACACACACTCACTCACACTTACTTACACACTCACTCACACTTACACACTCACTTACACACACACTCACACTTACACACACACTCACTCACACTTACACACTCACTTACACACACACACACTCACACTTACTTACACACTCACTTACACACACACTTACTTACACACTCCCTCACACTTACACACTCACTTACACACACACTCACACTTACACACACTCACTCTTACACACTCACACACTCACTCACACTTACACTCTCACACTTACTTACACACTCACTCACACTTACACACACACACACACACACACACTCACACACACACTAACACTTACTCAAACTTACACACTTACTCACACACTCACTCACTTATACACTCACACTTACACACTCACACTTACGCACTCACTTACACACTCACACTTACACACTCACACTTACGCACTCACTTACACACTCACACTTACACACTCACACTTACACACTCACTTACACACACACTCACACTTACACACACACACTCACTCACACACTCACACTTACACACTCACTTACACACTCACACTTACACTCTCACACTTACTTACACACTCACACTCACTTACACACACACACACACTCACTCACACTTACACACTCACACACTCACTTACACACACACTCACACTTACACACACACACACACTCACTCACACTTACACACACACTCACACTTACACACACACACACTCACACTTACTTACACACTCACTCACACTTACACACTCACTTACACACACACTTACTTACACACTCCCTCACACTTACACACTCACTTACACTCACACTTACACACACACACTCACACTTACACACACTCACACTTACACACACACTCACACACTCACTCACACTTACACACTCACTCACACACACTCACTCTTACACACTCACTCACACTTACACTCTCACACTTACTTACACACTCACTCACACTTACACACACACACACTAACACTTACTCAAACTTACACACTTACTCACACACTCACTCACTTATACACTCACACTTACACACTCACACTTACACACTCACACTTATGCACTCACTTACACACTCACACTTACACACTCACACTTACGCACTCACTTACACACTCACACTTACACACTCACACTTACGCACTCACTTACACACTCACACTTACACACTCACACTTACGCACTCACTTACACACTCACACTTACACACTCACACTTACGCACTCACTTACACACTCACACTTACACACTCACTAACACTTACACACTCACACTTACACACTCACACTTACACACTCACACTTACGCACTCACTTACACACTCACACTTACACACTCACTCACACTTACACATGGTGTGAGGCATGGTGGGAGGGAATGCCCGGGGGGCGGGTACCTGTGATGGCATGGTGGGAGGGAATGCCTGGGGGGCGGGTACCTGTGATGGCATGGTGGGAGGGAATGCCCGGGGGGCGGGTACCTGTGATGGCATGGTGGGAGGGAATGCCCGGGGGGCGGGTAACCTGTGATGGCATGGTGGGAGGGAATGCCCGGGGGGCGGGTACCTGTGATGGCATGGTGGGAGGGAATGCCCGGGGGGCGGTTACCTGTGATGGCATGGTGGGAGGGAATGCCCGGGGGCGGGTACCTGTGATGGCATGGTGGGAGGGAATGCCCGGGGGGCGGGTACCTGTGATGGCATGGTGGGAGGGAATGCCCGGGGGGCGGGTACCTGTGATGGCATGGTGGGAGGGAATGCCCGGGGGGGCGGGTACCTGTGATGGCATGGTGGGAGGGAATGCCCGGGGGGCGGTTACCTGTGATGGCATGGTGGGAGGGAATGCCCGGGGGGCGGGTACCTGTGATGGCATGGTGGGAGGGAATGCCCGGGGGGCGGGTACCTGTGATGGCATGGTGGGAGGGAATGCCCGGGGGGCGGGTACCTGTGATGGCATGGTGGGCAAAGGCCTCCACGTAGGTGAGATAGTTGTAGGGACAATGCTTCTTTAGCCACTTGCAGACGTCCTGTTGGCTCCACAGAACCACGGGTTTGGTGCCGCAGCTGAAGGTCGGACTCGTGTGATAAACCCCATAGTGACCGCTGGGCCGGACCTGCACCGGGGATACAGGGAGTCCGTATGGGGGCAGTTCTGTACAGGGGCCCAATATGTCACCCAAAGAAGTCTATGGGGCCCATGTCTGGGGCTGATTCAGGGCAATCTGATTGGGTCGGGGGCTCTGCTGGGCCTAATGGGACCCACTGACCAATGGCCAAATCAGCAGCTCTATCAGCCTATGCCTGGCCAACATGGGACAAATCAGGGGGCTATCTGACCTGTAGCCAATCAGAGTCAGGGGTAACCAACCTGTAGCCAATCAGACTCAGGGGTAACCAACCTGTAGCCAGTCAGACTCAGGGGTAACCAACCTGTAGCCAATCAGACTCAGGGGTAACCAACCTGTAGCCAGTCAGAGTCAGGGGTAACCAACCTGTAGCCAATCAGACTCAGGGGTAACCAACCTGTAGCCAATCAGACTCAGGGGTAACCAACCTGTAGCCAATCAGACTCAGGGGTAACCAACCTGTAGCCAGTCAGAGTCAGGGGTAACCAACCTGTAGCCAATCAGACTCAGGGGTAACCAACCTGTAGCCAGTCAGAGTCAGGGGTAACCAACCTGTAGCCAATCAGACTCAGGGGTAACCAACCTGTAGCCAATCAGACTCAGGGGTAACCAACCTGTAGCCAATCAGACTCAGGGGTAACCAACCTGTAGCCAATCAGACTCAGGGGTAACCAACCTGTAGCCAATCAGACTCAGGGGTAACCAACCTGTAGCCAATCAGACTCAGGGTAACCAACCTGTAGCCAATCAGACTCAGGGGTAACCAACCTGTAGCCAATCAGACTCAGGGGTAACCAACCTGTAGCCAATCAGACTCAGGGGTAACCAACCTGTAGCCAGTCAGAGTCAGGGGTAACCAACCTGTAGCCAATCAGACTCTGGGGTAACCAACCTGTAGCCAATCAGACTCAGGGGTAACCAACCTGTAGCCAGTCAGAGTCAGGGGTAACCAACCTGTAGCCAATCAGACTCTGGGGTAACCAACATGTAGCCAATCAGACTCAGGGGTAACCAACCTGTAGCCAATCAGACTCAGGGGAATCTTAGAAGACTCGGGGTATCTGTTCCCTGCATGTGTGACCCAGGGGCAGAAGAGTCAGGACTCCTGGGGGCACCTACCTGGGTGACCTCAGTTCCGGGCTGTTTGAGGAGCTTAATTGCCCTCCCTGTGGCTGAGCGGTGCCCGCGCCCGTCATGCCAGGTCAGGCTGCTGCCCATTTCCCGCTGGAGGCGCCGACTCAGGTTCTCTGACGACACGGTGAGGTCCAGGGGGGCGTGGCCAAAGCGCAGGTGGGTGGCGGCTGCCAGAGACACAGAATGGGCACACAGGGCACTTACTGGGCAAATAGAGTCTCACTGGGCAAATAGAGACTCACTGGGCAAATAGAGACTCACTGGGCAAATAGAGACTCACTGGGCAAATAGAGTCTCACTGGGCAAATAGAGACTCACTGGGCAAATAGAGACTCACTGGGCAAATAGAGACTCACTGGGCAAATAGAGACTCACTGGGCAAATAGAGACTCACTGGGCAAATAGAGACTCACTGGGCAAATAGAGTCTCACTGGGCAAATAGAGACTCACTGGGCAAATAGAGACTCACTGGGCAAATAGAGACTCACTGGGCAAATAGAGTCTCACTGGGCAAATAGAGACTCACTGGGCAAATAGAGACTCACTGGGCAAATAGAGACTCACTGGGCAAATAGAGACTCACTGGGCAAATAGAGTCTCGCAGGGCAAATAGAGACTCACTGGGCAAATAGAGACTCACTGGGCAAATAGAGACTCACTGGGCAAATAGAGTCTCACAGGGCAAATAGAGACTCACTGGGCAAATAGAGTCTCACTGGGCAAATAGAGACTCACTGGGCAAATAGAGACTCACTGGGCAAATAGAGACTCACTGGGCAAATAGAGACTCACTGGGCAATGAGCCTGTGCTGGGGCTGCTGGGAGTTTTAGGCAGCAAAGTGTTTAAAGACATTTAGGGAGTGTAAGGGAAACAATAAAGAGTCTGTGACTGGGGGGGGGGGGGGGGGGGGGGCAAATTGCACTTGTGGATGTAAATGATCCCCATTGTGTTATCTTTAAAACTCTGAGCCCAATGTGGGAGGGACTAATGTGGGAGGGGCAAACGTGGGAGGGACTAATGTGGGAGGGGCAAACGTGGGAGGGACTAATGTGGGAGGGGCAAATGTGGGAGGGTCCAGAGAAATCTTACAAATAAGATCAAATACTTGATAGGACAGCGCTGCCCCAAATTACTGAGTGAGATGCCCCCCCAACCTAGAGACTTGCACCCCAAATACACCCAGTAACACTGCCCCACTCACACTCACTGCCTCACTCACTAATACTCACTGCCCCACTCACTCACTAATACTCACTGCCCCACTCACTCACTAATACTCACTGCCCCACTCACTCACTAATATTTACTGCCCCACTCACACTGCCTCACTCACTAATACTCACTGCCCCACTCACTCACTAATACTCACTGCCACACTCACTCACTAATACTCACTGCCCCACTCACTCACTAATACTCACTGCCCCACTCACTCACTAATACTCACTGCCCCACTCACACTGCCCCACTCACTCACTAATACTCACTGCCCCACTCACACTGCCCCACTCACTCACTAATACTCACTGCCCCACTCACTCACTAATACTCACTGCCCCACTCACTCACTAATACTCACTGCCCCACTCACTAATACTCACTGCCCCACTCACACTGCCCCACTCACTCACTAATACTCACTGCCCCACTCACACTGCCCCACTCACTCACTAATACTCACTGCCCCACTCACTCACTAATACCCACTGCCCCACTCACTCACTAATATTTACTGCCCCACTCACTCACTAATACTCACTGCCCCACTCACTCACTAATACTCACTGCCCCACTCACACTGCCCCACTCACTCACTAATACTCACTGCCCCACTCACTCACTAATACTCACTGCCCCACTCACACTGCCCCACTCACTCACTAATACTCACTGCCCCACTCACTCACTAATACTCACTGCCCCACTCACTCACTAATATTTACTGCCCCACTCACACTGCCCCACTCACTCACTAATACTCACTGCCCCACTCACTCACTAATACTCACTGCCCCACTCACACTGCCCCACTCACTCACTAATACTCACTGCCCCACTCACTCACTAATACTCACTGCCCCACTCACTCACTAATACTCACTGCCCCACTCACTCACTAATACTCACTGCCCCACTCACACTGCCCCACTCACTCACTAATACTCACTGCCCCACTCACTCACTAATACTCACTGCCCCACTCACTCACTAATACTCACTGCCCCACTCACACTGCCCCACTCACTCACTAATACTCACTGCCCCACTCACTCACTAATACTCACTGCCCCACTCACTCACTAATATTTACTGCCCCACTCACACTGCCCCACTCACTCACTAATACTCACTGCCCCACTCACTCACTAATACTCACTGCCCCACTCACACTGCCCCACTCACTCACTAATACTCACTGCCCCACTCACTCACTAATACTCACTGCTCCACTCACTCACTAATACTGCCCACTCACTAATACTCACTGCCCCACTCACACTCACTGCCCCACTCACACTCACTGCCCCACTCACATGTACATCTATGACTCCCGGTAGAATGTCCCGGTTCCCAGACAAAGCCGTTGGCACAACCCCCCCAGCCCCGGCGGATCGCCCCCCAGACTTACTCTCCATGTTGGCCCTGAGCGGACTGCAGCTCCCTGTGCCCGGCCGGTCCCTCTCCCCTCTCCGGGCAGGAAGGTCACTGAACATCGGGCATTGGGGTCACAGACTCAGGGTGGGAGCGGAGCTGTCTGATTGGGGGAGGGAGGGGGAGCGGCTCCGGGGGGGGGGGGGCACTCTCATCCCTGACGTCTCTCCATCCTCTGTCTCTCCGCCATCCCCTGACTGTGCGACTGTCTCTCCGCCATCCCCTGACTGTGCGACTGTCTCTCCGACATCCCCTGACTGTGCGACTGTCTCTCCGACATCCCCTGACTGTGCGACTGTCTCTCCGCCATCCCCTGACTGTGCGACTGTCTCTCCGCCATCCCCTGACTGTGCGACTGTCTCTCCGACATCCCCTGACTGTGTGACTGTCTCTCCGCCATCCCCTGACTGTGCGACTGTCTCTCCGCCATCCCCTGACTGTGCGACTGTCTCTCCGACATCCCCTGACTGTGCGACTGTCTCTCCGACATCCCCTGACTGTGCGACTGTCTCTCCGCCATCCCCTGACTGTGCGACTGTCTCTCCGCCATCCCCTGACTGTGCGACTGTCTCTCCGACATCCCCTGACTGTGTGACTGTCTCTCCGCCATCCCCTGACTGTGCGACTGTCTCTCCGCCATCCCCTGACTGTGCGACTGTCTCTCTGTCCCAGCCTTGGGCCGTACGTGCGGGTCGCACCGCGGTGCTGTATTGGGGGGCTGAATGGGCTCTGTGGGGGGATCTGGGGGTACCGACCTGCGCTACATACCTGGGACATGGCAGGGGCAACCGCTTTGTGCCTGGGGGAGGGGAGGGTGGTGATTGGAAATATTGGGGGGTTGGAGGGGCCCAAGGGGCAGGTTTATTCCAGGTGTCAGACTCACAGGTTTGTGACCCCCCATCTGATCTTGTTTCTCACATTATCCTAATACTTTGGGGGGGGGGGGCGGTAAATGGGAATCTGGGAAAGATGCGGGTAAATGATATCATAGTACTGGCTTTTAACCCTCTTAGTGGCCCCCCAAATGTACGGGGGGGGCACCTTGTAGGGAATTTGGAGGGCAGTGGGGGTCCCTGTAGGGAATTTGGGGGGCAGTGGGAGTACCTGTAGGGAATTTGGGGGGCAGTGGGAGTACCTGTAGGGAATTTGGAGGCAGTGGGAGTACCTGTAGGGAATTTTGGGGGGCAGTGGGGGTCCCTGTAGGGAATTTGGGGGCAGTGGGGGTCCCTGTAGGGAATTTGGGGGCAGTGGGAGTCCCTGTAGGGAATTTGGGGGGCAGTGGGAGTACCTGTAGGGAATTTGGGGGCAGTGGGAGTACCTGTAGGGAATTTGGAGGGCAGTGGGGGTCCCTGTAGGGAATTTGGGGGCAGTGGGAGTACCTGTAGGGAATTTGGGGGGGCAGTGGAGTACCTTGTAGGGAAATTTGGGGGCAGTGGGAGTACCTGTAGGGAATTTGGGGGGCAGTGGGAGTACCTGTAGGGAATTTGGGGGGCAGTGGGGGTCCCTGTAGGGAATTTGGGGGGCAGTGGGAGTACCTGTAGGGAATTTGGGGGCAGTGGGGGTCCCTGTAGGGAATTTGGGGGGGCAGTGGGGTCCCTGTAGGGAATTGGGGGGCAGTGGGAGTCCCTGTAGGGAATTTGGGGGGCAGTGGGGGTCCCTGTAGGGAATTTGGGGGGCAGTGGGGGTCCCTGTAGGGAATTTGGGGGGCAGTGGGGGTCCCTGTAGGGAATTTGGGGGGCAGTGGGGGTCCCTGTAGGGAATTTGGGGGGCAGTGGGAGTCCCTGTAGGGAATTTGGGGGGCAGTGGGGGTCCCTGTAGGGAATTTGGGGGGCAGTGGGGGTCCCTGTAGGGAATTTGGGGGGCAGTGGGTTGATGCAGGGATGGGGGTTCAGTCTCTATGGGACGTGGCTTTCTCTCCTCTCTAGAAATAAATGGGGGAAGGGATCATGCCCCCCCGTCCCTCAGCAGCACAGAGACCCCCCAGCAAAAAAGCCACTTAGTCTCCGAGACAAAGGGATGAGCCGATTGCCCCAGGCTGGGAATGTGGGACACAACTCATTCTATGGGGGGGCAGTTATATTTCTGCCCCATCTGCTCAGCACAAAGCCCCATGCCATTAGTGTGACTGCAACATACTGACAGAGACAGCAGCTCTATGAGAGACCTCAGGCAGGAGAGACTGCAGCTCTATGAGAGACCTCAGGCAGGAGAGACTGCAGCTCTATGAGAGACCTCAGGCAGGAGAGACTGCAGCTCTATGAGAGACCTCAGACAGGAGAGACTGCAGCTCTATGAGAGACCTCAGGCAGGAGAGACTGCAGCTCTATGAGAGACCTCAGGCAGGAGAGACTGCAGCTCTATGAGAGACCTCAGGCAGGAGAGACTGCAGCTCTATGAGAGACCTCAGGCAGGAGAGACTGCAGCTCTATGAGAGACCTCAGGCAGGAGAGACTGCAGCTCTATGAGAGACCTCAGACAGGAGAGACTGCAGCTCTATGAGAGACCTCAGGCAGGAGAGACTGCAGCTCTATGAGAGACCTCAGACAGGAGAGACTGCAGCTCTATGAGAGACCTCAGGCAGGAGAGACTGCAGCTCTATAGCTCTATGAGAGACCTCAGACAGGAGAGACTGCAGCTCTATGAGAGACCTCAGGCAGGAGAGACTGCAGCTCTATGAGAGACCTCAGGCAGGAGAGACTGCAGCTCTATGAGAGACCTCAGGCAGGAGAGACTGCAGCTCTATGAGAGACCTCAGGCAGGAGAGACTGCAGCACTATGAGAGACCTCAGGCAGGAGAGACTGCAGCTCTATGAGAGACCTCAGGCAGGAGAGACTGCAGCTCTATGAGAGACCTCAGGCAGGAGAGACTGCAGCTCTATGAGAGACCTCAGACAGGAGAGACTGCAGCTCTATGAGAGACCTCAGGCAGGAGAGACTGCAGCTCTATAGCTCTATGAGAGACCTCAGGCAGGAGAGACTGCAGCTCTATGAGAGACCTCAGGCAGGAGAGACTGCAGCTCTATGAGAGACCTCAGGCAGGAGAGACTGCAGCACTATGAGAGACCTCAGGCAGGAGAGACTGCAGCTCTATGAGAGACCTCAGGCAGGAGAGACTGCAGCTCTATGAGAGACCTCAGACAGGAGAGACTGCAGCTCTATGAGAGACCTCAGGCAGGAGAGACTGCAGCTCTATGAGAGACCTCAGGCAGGAGAGACTGCAGCTCTATGAGAGACCTCAGGCAGGAGAGACTGGCAGCTCTATGAGAGACCTCAGGCAGGAGAGACTGCAGCTCTATGAGAGACCTCAGACAGGAGAGACTGCAGCTCTATGAGAGACCTCAGGCAGGAGAGACTGCAGCACTATGAGAGACCTCAGGCAGGAGAGACTGCAGCTCTATGAGAGAGCTCAGACAGGAGAGACTGCAGCTCTATGAGAGACCTCAGGCAGGAGAGACTGCAGCTCTATGAGAGACCTCAGGCAGGAGAGACTGCAGCTCTATGAGAGACCTCAGGCAGGAGAGACTGCAGCTCTATGAGAGACCTCAGGCAGGAGAGACTGCAGCTCTATGAGAGACCTCAGGCAGGAGAGACTGCAGCTCTATGAGAGACCTCAGGCAGGAGAGACTGCAGCTCTATGAGAGACCTCAGACAGGAGAGACTGCAGCTCTATGAGAGACCTCAGACAGGAGAGACTGCAGCTCTATGAGAGACCTCAGACAGGAGAGACTGCAGCTCTATGAGAGACCTCAGGCAGGAGAGACTGGAGCTCTATGAGAGACCTCAGACAGGAGAGACTGCAGCTCTATGAGAGACCTCAGGCAGGAGAGACTGCAGCTCTATGAGAGACCTCAGACAGGAGAGACTGCAGCTCTATGAGAGACCTCAGACAGGAGAGACTGCAGCTCTATGAGAGACCTCAGGCAGGAGAGACTGCAGCTCTATGAGAGACCTCAGACAGGAGAGACTGCAGCTCTATATCTCTATGAGAGACCTCAGGCAGGAGAGACTGCAGCTCTATGAGAGACCTCAGGCAGGAGAGACTGCAGCTCTATAGCTCAATGAGAGACCTCAGGCAGGAGAGACTGCAGCTCTATGAGAGACCTCAGGCAGGAGAGACTGCAGCTCTATGAGAGACCTCAGGCAGGAGAGACTGCAGCTCTATGAGAGACCTCAGGCAGGAGAGACTGCAGCACTATGAGAGACCTCAGGCAGGAGAGACTGCAGCTCTATGAGAGACCTCAGGCAGGAGAGACTGCAGCTCTATGAGAGACCTCAGGCAGGAGAGACTGCAGCTCTATGAGAGACCTCAGGCAGGAGAGACTGCAGCTCTATGAGAGACCTCAGGCAGGAGAGACTGCAGCTCTATGAGAGACCTCAGGCAGGAGAGACTGCAGCTCTATGAGAGACCTCAGACAGGAGAGACTGCAGCTCTATGAGAGACCTCAGGCAGGAGAGACTGCAGCACTATGAGAGACCTCAGGCAGGAGAGACTGCAGCTCTATGAGAGACCTCAGGCAGGAGAGACTGCAGCACTATGAGAGACCTCAGGCAGGAGAGACTGCAGCTCTATGAGAGACCTCAGGCAGGAGAGACTGCAGCTCTATGAGAGACCTCAGGCAGGAGAGACTGCAGCTCTATGAGAGACCTCAGGCAGGAGAGACTGCAGCTCTATGAGAGAGCTCAGACAGGAGAGACTGCAGCTCTATGAGAGACCTCAGGCAGGAGAGACTGCAGCTCTATGAGAGACCTCAGACAGGAGAGACTGCAGCTCTATGAGAGACCTCAGGCAGGAGAGACTGCAGCTCTATGAGAGACCTCAGACAGGAGAGACTGCAGCTCTATGAGAGACCTCAGGCAGGAGAGACTGCAGCTCTATGAGAGACCTCAGGCAGGAGAGACTGCAGCTCTATGAGAGACCTCAGGCAGGAGAGACTGCAGCTCTATGAGAGACCTCAGGCAGGAGAGACTGCAGCTCTATGAGAGACCTCAGACAGGAGAGACTGCAGCTCTATGAGAGACCTCAGACAGGAGAGACTGCAGCTCTATGAGAGACCTCAGGCAGGAGAGACTGCAGCTCTATGAGAGACCTCAGACAGGAGAGACTGCAGCTCTATGAGAGACCTCAGGCAGGAGAGACTGCAGCTCTATGAGAGACCTCAGACAGGAGAGACTGCAGCTCTATGAGAGACCTCAGACAGGAGAGACTGCAGCTCTATGAGAGACCTCAGGCAGGAGAGACTGCAGCTCTATGAGAGACCTCAGACAGGAGAGACTGCAGCTCTATGAGAGACCTCAGGCAGGAGAGACTGCAGCTCTATGAGAGACCTCAGGCAGGAGAGACTGCAGCTCTATGAGAGACCTCAGGCAGGAGAGACTGCAGCTCTATGAGAGACCTCAGGCAGGAGAGACTGCAGCTCTATGAGAGACCTCAGACAGGAGAGACTGCAGCTCTATGAGAGACCTCAGACAGGAGAGACTGCAGCTCTATGAGAGACCTCAGGCAGGAGAGACTGCAGCTCTATGAGAGACCTCAGACAGGAGAGACTGCAGCTCTATGAGAGACCTCAGGCAGGAGAGACTGCAGCTCTATGAGAGACCTCAGACAGGAGAGACTGCAGCTCTATGAGAGACCTCAGACAGGAGAGACTGCAGCTCTATGAGAGACCTCAGGCAGGAGAGACTGCAGCTCTATGAGAGACCTCAGACAGGAGAGACTGCATGCCTCATGGATAGTTGGCAACATGGGGTGACTGTTTATAGACAGAGCCCAGTACTTGGGGCATCAGAGAGGTGGCGCTGGCGTGGGCAGTGGGGGCGTGGCTTCCCATTATAATGAAGAGAATAGGGGAGGGGCACAAAACACAGGAAATTTATCAAATCCATGCGAAAAACTGTTTTTTTTAAATTAAAGTGACAGATACACTTTGGCCCCACCCACAGGAATGATTGGCTGGGCAGTTCCTGTGCCACTGTCATGCCAACATGTGACAGCCTTCATGGCACCGCCCACAGGGACAAACACAGGCGGGTGGAATTAAAGGACAAGTAGACGCATATGTCAAATTCAGGGCCCCTTTTTCATTAACCATTTTGCTGCTGGACATGCAGACACTGACCGTGATTCCCGGAGGGGTTAATGAAAGGCCTCCTTACCTGTATCTGGCAGAGAGAAGGTTAATGTTCTCTAAGCCCCTACATTAACTCCTCCATAGCCACAGACCTACAGAGCCCACGACTGGCACGACTCGCAGCAGCCAATCAGAAGGGATAAAAGTTCTGCTGGGTGCTTTGTCCACCAATCAGCTCTTTGTATCCCTCCCTTGACTGGACAGTTCCCTGAGAGCCAGCCAATCAGCTCTTTGTATCCCTCCCTTGACTGACAGTTCCATGAGAGCCAGCTAATCAGCTCTTTGTATCCCTCCCTTGACTGACAGTTCCCTGAGAGCCAGCCAATCAGCTCTTTGTATCCCTCCCTTGACTGGACAGTTCCCTGAGAGCCAGCCAATCAGCTCTTTGTATCCCTCCCTTGACTGACAGTTCCCTGAGAGCCAGCCAATCAGCTCTTTGTATCCCTCCCTTGACTGGACAGTTCCCTGAGAGCCAGCCAATCAGCTCTTTGTATCCCCCCCTTGACTGGACAGTTCCCTGAGAGCCAGCCAATCAGCTCTTTGTATCCCCCCCTTGACTGGACAGTTCCCTGAGAGCCAGCCAATCAGCTCTTTGTATCCCTCCCTTGACTGGACAGTTCCCTGAGAGCCAGCCAATCAGCTCTTTGTATCCCCTCCCTTGACTGGACAGTTCCATGAGAGCCAGCCAATCAGCTCTTTGTATCCCTCCCTTGACTGGACAGTTCCCTGAGAGCCAGCCAATCAGCTCTTTGTATCCCTCCCTTGACTGGACAGTTCCCTGAGAGCCAGCCAATCAGCTCTTTGTATCCCCTCCCTTGACTGGACAGTTCCCTGAGAGCCAGCCAATCAGCTCTTTGTATCCCCCCCTTGACTGGACAGTTCCCTGAGAGCCAGCCAATCAGCTCTTTGTATCCCTCCCTTGACTGGACAGTTCCCTGAGAGCCAGCCAATCAGCTCTTTGTATCCCTCCCTTGACTGACAGTTCCCTGAGAGCCAGCCAATCAGCTCTTTGTATCCCTCCCTTGACTGACAGTTCCCTGAGAGCCAGCCAATCAGCTCTTTGTATCCCTCCCTTGACTGACAGTTCCCTGAGAGCCAGCCAATCAGCTCTTTGTATCCCTCCCTTGACTGACAGTTCCATGAGAGCCAGCCAATCAGCTCTTTGTATCCCTCCCTTGACTGACAGTTCCCTGAGAGCCAGCCAATCAGCTCTTTGTATCCCTCCCTTGACTGGACAGTTCCCTGAGAGCCAGCCAATCAGCTCTTTGTATCCCTCCCTTGACTGGACAGTTCCCTGAGAGCCAGCCAATCAGCTCTTTGTATCCCTCCCTTGACTGACAGTTCCCTGAGAGCCAGCCAATCAGCTCTTTGTATCCCTCCCTTGACTGGACAGTTCCATGAGAGCCAGCCAATCAGCTCTTTGTATCCCTCCCTTGACTGGACAGTTCCCTGAGAGCCAGCCAATCAGCTCTTTGTATCCCCCCCTTGACTGGACAGTTCCCTGAGAGCCAGCCAATCAGCTCTTTGTATCCCTCCCTTGACTGGACAGTTCCCTGAGAGTCAGCCAATCAGCTCTTTGTATCCCTCCCTTGACTGGACAGTTCCCTGAGAGCCAGCCAATCAGCTCTTTGTATCCCTCCCTTGACTGACAGTTCCCTGAGAGCCAGCCAATCAGCTCTTTGTATCCCTCCCTTGACTGGACAGTTCCATGAGAGCCAGCCAATCAGCTCTTTGTATCCCTCCCTTGACTGGACAGTTCCATGAGAGCCAGCCAATCAGCTCTTTGTATCCCTCCCTTGACTGACAGTTCCCTGAGAGCCAGCCAATCAGCTCTTTGTATCCCTCCCTTGACTGGACAGTTCCATGAGAGCCAGCCAATCAGCTCTTTGTATCCCTCCCTTGACTGGACAGTTCCCTGAGAGCCAGCCAATCAGCTCTTTGTATCCCTCCCTTGACTGGACAGTTCCCTGAGAGCCAGCCAATCAGCTCTTTGTATCCCTCCCTTGACTGGACAGTTCCCTGAGAGTCAGCCAATCAGCTCTTTGTATCCCTCCCTTGACTGACAGTTCCCTGAGAGCCAGCCAATCAGCTTGGGTGCATCTGGCCCCAGGTAAAGTGTCAGACATTCAGCCAAAGGGGCCCTGCCCTGGCAGCTAATGGGGGCAATAAAGCTGGGAATGGGCCCCCAGCCTTGGGGACTCAGCACTTACAGAACTACAACTCCCACAATGCCTCAGTGGCGGAGATTCCCTCCCTACAGCCGCGGGGTAATGTGGGATAGTTGGGATTAGTAGGAAGCAGTCCTGGCGGGAGTGTGACAGGCTAGCGCTCTATAGGCGGCACTGCCCACCAACAAGATGGCGGATGGGAAGGCCCAGGGCCCACCAATACTATGGCCGATCCTTTGGGCGCCACTAACATCACGGGGATTGGAAGATTTATCCGCCAATCACAGGTTTCCGCCAATCAGTGCAATTACCCTGAGTAGTGACGCGCCATTGTGCGCCGGAAGTTATTAGAGAGCCCGCGGTGCATGCTGGGGGAAGCGTAGGAACACAGCGCTGCGGGGAAGATGGCGGCGTCCGTATCTGCAGGGAGCGGAGCGGGGCCCTCGGGCTCAGGGAACCCAACCGGGACTTCGGGACTCACCGCTGCCATTACCGGCACCATGAACAAGAAGAAGAAACCCTTCCTCGGCATGCCCGCACCGCTGGGATATGTACCGGGCCTGGGCCGGGGGTGAGAGCCGGGGGGGCGGGAAGGCATTGGGGCGGGGGGGGGGGGCTGTGAGACAGGGAGGGGGCGGGGGCTGTGAGACAGGGAGGGGGCGGGGGTGAGAGCCGGGGGGGGGGGGTGAGAGACAGGGAGGGGGCGGGAAGGCATTGGGGCAGGGGGGGGGGCTGTGAGACACGGGGGGGGGCGGGGGTGAGAGCCGGGGGGGGGAAGGCATTGGGGCAGGGGGGGGCTGTGAGACAAGGGGGGGGGGGCTGTGAGACAGGGAGGGGGCGGGAAGGCATTGGGGCAGGGGGGGGGCTGTGAGACAAGGGGGGGGGGGGCTGTGAGACAGGGAGGGGGCGGGAAGGCATTGGGGCAGGGGGGGGCTGTGAGACAGGGAGGGGGCGGGAAGGCATTGGGGCAGGGGGGGGGGGGCTGTGAGACAAGGGGGGGGGGGCTGTGAGACAAGGGGGGGGGGCTGTGAGACAGGGAGGGGGCGGGGGTGAGAGCCGGGGGGGGGCTGTGAGACAGGGAGGGGGCGGGAAGGCATTGGGGCGGGGGGGGCTGTGAGACAGGGAGGGGGCGGGGGTGAGAGCCGGGGGGGGGGGGGGGGGGCTGTGAGACAGGGAGGGTGCGGGAAGGCATTGGGGCAGGTGGGGGGCTGTGAGGCAGGGGGGGGGGCAGGGGGAGTTGGCTGAGATGGGGGGGGGCTGAGGGAGGGGAGAAATTAGGGGTAATGCTGTGATTTGTGTGTGGGAGCTGAGAGTTTGGGGGTGAGGCTGGAGGTGAGGGGCAGTTGGGGCACTGAGTTACTGTAATTATAGGAGCCCCCATGGGAACTCTGAGCCCAGTGCTGGTTCGGTTCTGATGTGCCACACAGGGGCCCAGGGCTAGTTCGGTTCTGATGTGCCACACAGGGGCCCAGGGCTGGTTCGGTTCTGATGTGCCACACAGGGGCCCAGGGCTAGTTCGGTTCTGATGTGCCACACAGGGGCCCAGTGCTGGTTCGGTTCTGATGTGCCACACAGGGGCCCAGTGCTGGTTCGGTTCTGATGTGCCACACAGGGGCCCAGTGCTGGTTCGGTTCTGATGTGCCACACAGGGGCCCAGTGCTGGTTTAGTTCTGATGTGCCACACAGGGGCCCAGTGCTGGTTTAGTTCTGATGTGCCACACAGGGGCCCAGTGCTGGTTTAGTTCTGATGTGCCACACAGGGGCCCAGTGCTGGTTCGGTTCTGATGTGCCACACAGGGGCCCAGTGCTGGTTCGGTTCTGATGTGCCACACAGGGGCCCAGTGCTGGTTCGGTTCTGATGTGCCACACAGGGGCCCAGTGCTGGTTTAGTTCTGATGTGCCACACAGGGGCCCAGTGCTGGTTTAGTTCTGATGTGCCACACAGGGGCCCAGTGCTGGTTTAGTTCTGATGTGCCACACAGGGGCCCAGTGCTGGTTTAGTTCTGATGTGCCACACAGGGGCCCAGTGCTGGTTCGGTTCTGATGTGCCACACAGGGGCCCAGTGCTGGTTTAGTTCTGATGTGCCACACAGGGGCCCAGGGCTGGTTCGGTTCTGATGTGCCACACAGGGGCCCAGGGCTGGTTCGGTTCTGATGTGCCACACAGGGGCCCAGGGCTGGTTCGGTTCTGATGTGCCACACAGGGGCCCAGTGCTGGTTCGGTTCTGATGTGCCACACAGGGGCCCAGTGCTGGTTCGGTTCTGATGTGCCACACAGGGGCCCAGTGCTGGTTCGGTTCTGATGTGCCACACAGGGGCCCAGTGCTGGTTTAGTTCTGATGTGCCACACAGGGGCCCAGTGCTGGTTTAGTTCTGATGTGCCACACAGGGGCCCAGTGCTGGTTCGGTTCTGATGTGCCACACGGGCCCAGGGCTGGTTTAGTTCTGATGTGCCACACAGGGGCCCAGGGCTAGTTCGGTTCTGATGTGCCACACAGGGGCCCAGTGCTGGTTCGGTTTCTGATGTGCCACACAGGGGCCCAGTGCTGGTTCGGTTCTGATGTGCCACACAGGGGCCCAGTGCTGGTTCGGTTCTGATGTGCCACACAGGGGCCCAGTGCTGGTTTAGTTCTGATGTGCCACACAGGGGCCCAGGGCTGGTTTAGTTCTGATGTGCCACACAGGGGCCCAGTGCTGGTTCGGTTCTGATGTGCCACACAGGGGCCCAGGGCTGGTTTAGTTCTGATGTGCCACACAGGGGCCCAGTGCTGGTTCGGTTCTGATGTGCCACACAGGGGCCCAGTGCTGGTTGTTCTAATTCAGCACACAATAGTGGTGTCTCCTGATTGGCCCAGAACATGGAAGAGTTGGACAGCGCTGCTCTGGCTAAAGGTGCGCACTGTAACCTGCCAATAGCTGGGCCCATTATATACAGGGGGGGGGGGGCAGTAGGAACTGGGTGGGGGTGAAGGCAGCGGTACAGGAGAGGAAAAGGGAAAATACGAGCGTAACGTGAATGGGAACATGGCGGCCGGGGCAGAGGGGTTGCGGTTAAGACGTCATTAAATGGACTCCTGTTCCCTCTCAGTGCCACTGGCTTTACTACCCGTTCTGATATCGGTCCTGCCCGTGATGCCAATGACCCGGTGGATGACCGCCATGCCCCTCCCGGGAAGAGAACTGTGGGGGACCAGATGAAGAAGAACCAAGCTGATGATGATGATGAAGACTTGAATGATACAAATTACGATGAGGTGAATAGAAAGCTCTGTGCTCCATTGGATACAATGTATCAGCAGCCCGGGAAGTAACTGTCGCTTTCTCCTGTTAGTTCAACGGCTACGCCGGGAGCTTGTTCTCTAGCGGCCCCTACGAGAAGGACGACGAGGAAGCGGATGCCATCTACGCGGCCCTGGATAAGCGTATGGATGAGAGGCGGAAGGAGAGAAGGTAAGTGGCATGGCCGGTGGTCAATAAGTAACAATAGATTGTGGCCTCACCGAGCAATAGTTTTATGGCTGCCGGGGTCAGTGACCCCCACTTTGAAAGTTGGAAAGAAGATAAAGACAAAGTTGTTTAAAACCATTCTATAACATACTAAAAGTAAAAGGTGAGCCGCCCCTTTAAGTTGTCAGATATATGAAGTTTGATCCAGATAGAACATCCCATACCTGTCTGTCTGTTGCTGCTTTGGGTGCCAGTATTGGGGTGTAAGGACCCACCGATGTGTCGTTTCAGGGAGCAGAGGGAAAAGGAGGAGATTGAGAAATATCGTATGGAGAGACCCAAGATCCAGCAGCAGTTCTCTGACCTGAAGGTAAGGCGGAACCTTCCCTGTAGCCAATTAGAGTAAAGCTGCCGATATCGCCCTGAGAACTTCCGTACCGTGGTGATCAGTCGGTTAGTCGGACAGGTTGGAACATTCCGGTTGATAAGGATAAAATCAGCGCAGTATTGTGTATCAGACAATACCCTCGGGGGGCCTACAATGGGAGTCACTTTCGTACGATTGGTGCCTGTAACTATTTCCTGTACAGACCCCCTCCCATTGGTTATATTTAGGGATTTATCCTACAGTTACAGATTGTTGCAGTTAAACGTACGGCCGATATCAGAAGACTAAAATCTGACCGTGTATGGGTGGCTTTATACATCTCTGTGCTGTATGTGGAGCACACTTTGTCTGATGCGGCACCCTGCCATAGGCGCCAGTCATGGGGGGCAGGGTTAACCCTATAGATGGCTCCATCTGTAAGAGTCTCCTAAAAGGCTGTCTGTCTCCTCAGAGGAAGCTGGCGGAAGTGACGGAAGAGGAGTGGCTGAGCATCCCTGAGGTGGGAGATGCGCGCAACAAGCGCCAGAGGAACCCGCGGCATGAAAAGCTGACGCCCGTCCCCGACAGCTTCTTTGCAAAGCACTTACAGACTGGGGACAGCCACTCGTCAGTCGATCCGCGCCAAACGGTGAGGGCAACAAAGTGTCATGTGGTGGGGCGGCAATCATTTGTGCCCAGTGAAATGAGCAAAATTACACTTTGGCTTATGGCTGCTGACTTCCTTGTTTGGCTTTTGTTTAGCAATTCGGAGGGTTGAACACCCCGTTCCCAGGGGGACTGAATACTCCGTACCCTGGCGGGATGACCCCGGGGCTAATGACTCCCGGTACTGGGGATCTGGACATGAGGAAGATTGGACAGGCCAGAAACACACTAATGGACATGAGGCTGAGCCAGGTACCTTTGTTCTGACCCGACTTTTCTTTTATAGACTCGACCTCGGTATAGAGAGCGGGAGAGAACCATTGTGTCCTATGGAGGCTTTTAATATTCACATTTTTAGAGTTTTATTTAAAAAAAACCAAGAAATATATATATATATATATAGAATAGTCAGTGACAGCCTGTCCTTGACTCATTTTCAAGGGGAAGTTAAAACTAGGGAAGCACCGAATCCCGGATTCAGTTTGGGATTTGGGCTGAATCCAGGCTTTCTTTTTTTTGAAGGATTCGGTTTCGGCCGCATTCACACTCCCAGCCGAACCAAACCCCAATTAGCACAAATTAGCATATGCTAATTAGCATTCGGAAAGGTTAAATGGTCGGGAAAAAATGTTTTTTGGGTTCGGGTTTCAGCAGAATCTGTCAAAAAAGTGGGTTCGGTGCATCCCTAGTTAAAACGCATTATAGTTTGTTTTTTTTTTATTTCACACATTTTCAAGGGGAAGTTAATCACATACCTATTGTTTTCCATTTCACACACTTTCAAGTGAAACTTAAACGCATTATTGTTTTCCAAGACTGAGCGCCGATGCTCTTAAAATGGCCGCGGGAGCACCTCCTGTTTGGGGAAAAATAAAAAGGATTCATGGGGATGAATGTCCATTTAAATGTCAGTTTTTTTCTAGAAATGGCAATATATTCACACATTTTTCAAGAAAAAAACATTTTGCATACAAATTACACATTTCTAAACTTTTGTACGATCTTACAAATTTTTGTGACTATTGATAAATGCATCATTGATCGATTTTTTTTTTTTTCCTATTAAAATAAATAGGACAAAAAAAAAAAAATAAAAATCGGATTTTTACTAAATCTGTCCCTAAATGTCCTGTTATGCCTCAGGTGTCCGACTCTGTAAGTGGCCAGACTGTGGTTGACCCCAAAGGTTATCTGACTGACCTGAACTCTATGATCCCAACCCACGGCGGAGATATCAAGTAAGTGCGGTCTTGTCTTTCTGCGCTGCTGTCGTAATGATGAGCCCCGTCGCCTCTTGCCTGGGATGGTGGCACAAGGGTTAATTTCACGTTCTTCTCTCCAGTGATATTAAGAAAGCCCGTCTGCTTCTGAAGTCAGTGAGAGAAACGAACCCTCATCACCCCCCGGCCTGGATCGCTTCTGCCCGTCTCGAGGAGGTGACTGGCAAATTACAAGTCGCTCGAAACCTCATCATGAAAGGAACAGAGATGTGCCCCAAGGTGAGTCCTGTGTAAGGCTCCTCCCACAGTCCTCGTGCCTTTCCATCATTCCGTGACGCTAAGCTTTTGGCTTATCACTGGTCACCAATGTTCCGGCTATGGGTTTTGGTTCACGCTGCTTCTACTGGATGTTTAGAGGCTCTACCCTTATAAAGGGGAAGGAAAGGCATTTTACTGCCAATAGAATCACCACATTAGTAGCACCTAGAACCCTATATTTATAATGGAGAAAGCTTTACCATACCTGAGTAAACTGCCCTCTGTTTGTTTAAGATAGCAGCTGCCATTTTAGCTTGGTCTCAGTATACAGTATCTAGTAGATACTGCATATCATGACCTGGATGAATGAGAATCTTCATAGGCACTTGGGGGCACATTTACTAATCCACAAACGTCCGAATGCGTTTTTTTCGTAATGATCGGTATTTTGCGATTTTTCTGTAAATTGTCGCGACTTTTTCGTAGCCGTCGCGCTAAAGTTTACGAGCGCTCAATACAAAAAAGTCACGACAATATACGAGCAAATCGTAACGGCTACGTAAAAATTGCAACAATTCGCGCAAGTCGTAACGGCTACGAAAAAATTTGCAAAAAAAGTTGCAAAATGTTCGTTTCCAATCCGAATTTTTCCCATTCGGATTCGTGGATTAGTAAATGTGCCCCTTGGTCTCAGTAGCTTCAGTGCTGCAGCTCTAGCTGCTGGTAGTTCAGATTACACAGAGTTGGGAGGGGGAGTGAATTCTAATAGGTGGGAGAGAGGAGCAAACTGAGCAGGCTCAGGATTTTCCTGAGAGGGGGAAGTCTGACACAGGAGAACATGTGTACACAAAACGAGAAAATAAATTCTGGGTTTTCTTTTTGAAGTGCTTATGGCTGTATTTACATAGACCTTTCTAATAAAACTTAGTTATTACCTTTCCTTCTACTTTAAAGGAGAACTTAACCCTAAAAATGAATATGGCTAGAAATGCCATATTTTATGTAATAAACTGACCGGACTGCCTTAAAGTTTCAGCATCTCTATAGTAGTAATGATATAGGTCGCTCCCTATCTTGGATTCTGTTAGAACTGTCCGGGACAGTGCACATACTCAGTGGGCTCTGAGCAGCTTTTGAGAAGCTGAGTTTAGGGGTGGTTGCTAAATACCAAGCAGAAAATTAGATATGTCTGTCGTATAAGCTGACTCTACAGGGTTAATTATTCAGTTCTGATGCAGTTGCCCTGGTTTCAGATCTATCATTTAATGTGAATCTGAATGAACGGTTACATTTATATTCTTTTTATGCAGTATATTGTGAGTCGGCCCCTAAGCTCAGTAACTGAAAGCAGCACAGACAATGTGCAGGGAATCAGCAGAAAAGAAGATGGGGGGCTACTGGGCATCTGTGTAGACACAGATCTTCCCTGCTAAAGGGCTGTGTGTGCCTTGGGCTGGTACAAAAGCCCAAAACATAATGTACAACATTTCTGCCCTACTTCTTTAGTTAGGCGTTCTAACTATCTTTCAGAGTGAAGATGTCTGGCTGGAGGCTGCTCGGTTACAGCCCGGGGACACTGCCAAGGCGGTGGTAGCACAAGCTGTGCGGCACCTCCCACAGTCCGTGCGCATTTATATCCGAGCAGCAGAGCTGGAGACTGATCTTCGAGCCAAGAAACGCGTCCTGAGAAAAGGTGAGTGCGGCTCCATCCCAACTAGAAACGCGGAATTTCATGGGCCTTTTAGTTACCTACATTCATTCTCTCGTCAGCTCTGGAGCATGTCCCTAACTCTGTCCGTCTGTGGAAAGCTGCAGTGGAGCTGGAGGAGCCGGAGGATGCTCGAATCATGTTGAGTCGTGCTGTGGAGTGTTGCCCCACCAATGTGGAGGTAAGGTGGCCACGTAGGAACAAGCTATTTCTTTAGCTGAACCCCCATTTATATAATTATACTGCTACAGCCGCTTAGGAAATCCTGATGTTTTTTGTCCTGTAGTTGTGGCTGGCTTTGGCCAGGTTGGAGACCTATGAAAATGCCCGTAAGGTTCTGAACAAGGCTCGGGAGAACATTCCCACAGACAGACATATCTGGATCACAGCTGCCAAGCTGGAAGAGGCCAACGGCAACACACAGATGGTGGAGAAGATTATAGACAGAGCCATCACATCTCTGAGAGCCAACGGGGTCGAAATCAACCGTGAGCAATGGATACAGGTAAAGGCAGTAATAGTGAAAGGGACTAATGGGGGAAATATCAGATGGTATTGGGGAAAAGTTGTTACGTTCATTCTGTTAAATTGGGGACATAGAAACAAAGATAGGTGGGGGGGGGGGGTATAAAACCTGTGCGAAGCTTGCAGGGATTTCGGTACACACGCAAACTGTCTGATATCTCTGTGTGCAGGATGCAGAGGAGTGTGACAAGGCCGGCAGCGTGGCAACATGTCAGGCCATCATCAAGGATGTAATTGGCATCGGAATAGAAGAGGAGGATCGGAAGCACACGTGGATGGAGGATGCTGACAGTGTGAGTCTTTCCGCCATTTGATGTGACAGAGACTGACCTTGGGTTTGGGTAACGAGCAGAACTGATAATTCCCACTGTTCCTGACAACCTTTCTTGCCTACCTTGCAGTGCGTCGCTCACAGTGCCTTGGAGTGTGCCCGGGCTATCTATGCCCACTCCCTTCAGGTCTTCCCCAGCAAGAAGAGTGTGTGGCTGAGGGCTGCGTATTTTGAGAAGAACCACGGCACCAGGTAGGGGATAGTGACAAGATGAGGCTACTACCCTTGGTTACCCTGTTTGTGCCACAGTATACTCTAGCATATTTCTATAACCATGCCTGAAACATGGAAGTATGAGATGTGTGGTGCACCTGGAGTTTTGTTGTGGGGCTCTCACTGCCTACAGATGGGTGCTGCTAGCTATAAATTGTCAGCTGATCATGTGTCTCCCCTCAGGGAGTCGCTGGAGGCGCTCTTGCAGCGTGCTGTTGCCCATTGTCCTAAAGCTGAAGTGTTGTGGCTGATGGGAGCCAAGTCCAAGTGGCTAGCAGGTGATGTGCCGGCTGCCAGAAGTATCCTTGCCTTGGCTTTTCAGGTGAGTGATGCACTTGCACAACTCTGGGTTTCATATGGTATTAGTGCGTGGACGTCGGGTGCTGGTCGTAGTCTGAAACTCATTTTGTGCTTTGTCCCGTCCTTCTCAGGCCAATCCCAACAGCGAAGAGATTTGGTTGGCTGCCGTCAAATTGGAGTCTGAAAACAATGAATATGAGAGAGCTCGCCGGCTGCTGGCCAAGGCTCGGAGCAGCGCACCTACTGCCAGGGTATGTGGGCATACCTTTCCTGCCCTCTCAAGCACTCTCTCTCAGGGCTTCTGCTGAAGGAGTTCCCTTTTGCATTTATATGTTGCTAGTAACAAATCCTTGCCATTGGCTCAGTACCTTCACTTCTGCTCCTGCAGGTGTTCATGAAATCTGTAAAACTGGAATGGGTTTTGGGGAACATCGAAGCAGCTCAGGATCTCTGCGAGGAAGCCCTTCGTCACTATGAGGATTTTCCCAAACTCTGGATGATGAAGGGGCAGATTGAAGAGCAGGGGGAACAGATTGAAAAGGCCAGAGATGCCTATAACCAAGGGGTAGGTCTTGTAGCAACCATGGCAACTTGTCTTCTACCTGTAGGATAACTGTTGGATAGGATTTCTCCTGAGAATAAATCTAAAGGGGGTAAATCCTATCCACTCGCTGTACGATGTATGACTGAGAGATCTGTATTCCTATAGAGAGACTAGGGGTTAAATTGCATATTTGTTTAGCCTTTGCTGCTTGTTTAGGATCAGTTATTCTGGATTTCTGTGTATAAAACACATGGAGTTGTGTTCTGGTTGAAAGCAAATGAACTCTCTAGCATCTTTGTTTTTGGCAGCTGAAAAAGTGTCTCCATTCCACGCCTTTGTGGTTGCTCCTGTCTCGCCTGGAGGAGAAGGTTGGGCAGCTGACACGAGCCAGGGCCATCCTGGAGAAGTCTCGTCTGAAAAACCCAAAGACCCCGGAGCTGTGGTGAGTGTTGGTCTCCCTTGTGTAGAGATGATGGCTTTTCCTAAATGGTTACATGATCTGTAAATCGCAGGAGGTCAGAAACTATTGGTTATTTGTCCACAGGCTCGAGTCTGTGCGTCTGGAGTTCCGAGCTGGGCTAAAGAACATCGCCAATACCCTAATGGCTAAAGCTCTGCAAGAATGTCCCAACTCAGGTACTGGCCAATCAGCACATACCATTATTGTTTTTCTGTTTATTTTATTGGTAAGTTGATATACGTATAGCACATATCCAATACAGTTATTAGGTTGTAAATCATTTGGGCAGAACCCCAGGGCACGTACTTCCTTTATTGGCTCAGTACAGACAGAATGTCTGGTATTAACTTAAAGTAATACTGACATGGGAAAGCATGCTTTTTACAAAATCCATCAGTTAATACAGCTTCTCCAGCAGAATCCTGCATTATAATCTGTTTTTCCCATGGGGCTAGCCATATTCTTCATTTCCCAGGGTGCCACAGCCATGTGACCTGTGCTCTGATAAACTTCGCTCACACTTTACTGCTGCGCTGCAAGTCCTGCACTCACCACCAGCAGCCGATCAGCAGAACAATGGGAAGGGAGCAAGATAGCAGCTCCCAGTAGGTATCAGAATAGCACTCAATAGTAAGAAATCCAAGTCCGGCTTGGGACTCCTCCAGTTACATGGGAGTAGGAGAAACAATAGGTTAGCTGAAAGCAGTTCTAATGTGTAGCGCTGGCTGAAAGCTCAGACTCAGGCACAATGCACTGATATGGCCCCTACACACCAATAGGGAATTACTTGCTGTGTAACAGTGTCATTTATAAATAAAAAGTACCCCATACCCATGCTCAAGTAATACAGGTACAGCTTTATAGTAACAGAATACCACCTTTCCTAATAACCCACTGTTTGTCTATTCCACACAGGAATTCTGTGGGCAGAAGCGGTGTTCCTGGAAGCCAGGCCCCAGCGCAAGACAAAGAGCGTCGATGCCCTTAAGAAGTGTGAGCACGACCCACATGTGCTGCTGGCAGTTGCTAAGTAAGTTCAGGAGCAAATGTAGCAGATTTTCTTACTGATGTAAAGCCGACATCGCTTCTCCTGCTGTTGTGTTCCCCGATCATCATGCCTTTACCATCACTCTTACCCTTTTCTTTCAAATCCCATTTGTAGACTCTTCTGGAGCGAACGCAAAATCACCAAAGCCCGGGAATGGTTTCACCGGACCGTGAAAATTGACTCGGACCTGGGGGATGCCTGGGCAACCTTCTATAAGTTTGAGCTGCAGCACGGTACAGAGGTAATGAGAGTTCAAAATTCCGATTCCAGTAATAGCTTAGATCAGTGATCCCCAACCGGTGGCTCTCGAGCAACATGTTGCACACCACCCCTTTTGATGTTGCTCTCAGTGTCCTCAAAGTAGGTGCCCATTTTTAAATTCATGGCTAGGAGGCAAGTTTTAGAAGCACAGAGACAGTTTTACTCCAATCAGAGCCTCCTGCAGGCCAGCAGTCCCCATGGGCTACAAAATAGCCAATCACAGCCCTTATTTGGCATCCCCAAAGAACTTTTTTTCATGCTTGTGTGGCTCACCAACACTTTTTACATCTAAGATGTGGCTCACATATAAAAAAGGTTGGGGATCCCAGGTTTAGACCTTCAGCAATGTTGCTTTCCAGGCTGTGATCTAGAGAGAGCTGATTCTCCATTATTTGGATGACATGACCGCCCCAGCCTGTCGGCTTTGCCATAGATTTCAATTAGACATTTTTATCTCCCTTAGGAGCAGCAAGAGGAGATCAGGAAGCGATGCGAGAATGCAGAACCGCGCCACGGGGAGCTTTGGTGTGCGGTGTCCAAAGATATAAAGAACTGGCAGCAGAAGATAGGGGAGATCCTTGTCTTGGTGGCGGCTCAAATCAAGAACGCCTTCTGATGAGAGGCCGGCTTGCAGGGCAGCGCCAATCCTTCCGGAACAATATTTTTTATATACATGCATTTGGATTCCCCACGTTCTCTGGATTTTGTCTGTTATTCCGTAATGAGGCGGGCACAGGGGAATTATTCTGGAAATGTCCTCATTTGGGATTTTCCGTGAAAGTTCCTTTTCCATTTCTGTAACTATAAACTCTGAGGCCATTTTTAGCTTATAGAAACACATTGGCTTTAGATGCCACCTTTCTGCAGTGTGAAGAAGGCTCCATTTTTATTGTGTGGTTGCCTATTATTGCTGGGCACCACGGATTGGCAAGGATATCCCAGGACTACATGAGGCTTCCTAAGTTCTTAATGACTGTTTTCAATCCCGAGAGACTTTGGATGTTGCCCCCGGTAGCTGCACATTGACCTGTAACATAGAATCATAAGTCAGTAGCTCTTTTTGGGATCTTGGCAGCTGATAATCTTGAGCGTGGCAGTGAGTAGTCGCTCTGGATCTTTACCACAGGGAGTAATATCTTATTAGCAATGGGCATTTCTGTATTATTATTTACTTTGTTTTTAATGTTTCACAATACAAGCCCAGTTTGTGTGGCCGGTAAGCTTGTCATTCCTTGTCTTGTTCATAGGTTATTTGCTGCCCAGAGGCAAAGGAACACCCCCATTTCAGCTAAACTTGCTAGTAGATGCTGTAGGTTGGTTCCTGCGGGGGAACCGGCGCTCTGTGTGCTTTGAAATAAGTGATTTTGAACAAAAAATGTCCAGTGCAAGCTGTTTGTACCTTGGCACCACGTAATAAAGTCTGTGGCCTTTAGTGACTGTTATTGCTACATAAGATCCTGCATTTAAAAGGGGACGGGTCTTAAGGACCCCATACACGTTAAGATTCGCTCGCTTGGCGAGATCCGATATCCCCACCTACGGGTGGGCAAAATCGGGGAGCGGGTAGGCTAATTCGTGTCAGGGCCAAACGATCAAATTATATTGGCGGCAATGGGGCAGTCCGTTCAGGGACCGCATCAACGAGCCGATGTGGTCCCCAATCCGACTGAATCTTTTAACCTGGCTGATCGATATCTGGCCAATTTCAGAGCAGATATCGGTCAGGCAGGCCCCTCATTTCTGCCCCTAGATGGGTCGATAAGCTGCCGAATCGGTCCAAGGGACCCATATCGGCAGCTATAATCGGCCCACGTATGGGGGACCTTTAGAGGGAAACAGCTGCCTTCAAAGCCTGGGATGACTTTACTACAGTGTTCCTAAGCGAAGATATAGGCCAATATGCTCCTATGTGTCCAATTCTCTCTCAAGCCTGCCTGATCGAGATCTGCCCGATTTCAGGCCATATGTTGCGTTGGGGAGGCCCGTTTTTGTTGCCCATATACAGGCAGATAAGCTGCCGAATCAGCATAAAGGACCAACAATGGCAACTGAAATTGGCCCCTGTATGGCCGCCTTTACATTCAGCTTGTATGTGGTGCAGTGTCTAAGACTTACCACAAGGTGGTGCATTGTCCCCAGAGCACAGCCAATCTGAGTGCCTGATACATGCCAGCATTCCGCTATTACCCAGTAAGCCCTTTTCAAGCTGAACTGCTAATGGGGAAGGGGGGGGGGGGGGGAGAGAGAGGTTGTAGGGGCTGTGGAATGGTAAAAACATTCATTTCTTAAACTGATTGCTATATAAGGAGTGATGTACCCCACAGTCATGCAGCACTGTAACCCCTTATGTACTTGGGGAAACAGCCAAGTAGAATGTGGTGTAGGAATTTATTAAGGGATGTTGGCTCCTCGTCTGTTTCAGACATGTTGGCGACAGTGTCGATCAGACAAAATCGCTGCCGAACCAGAACCCAGTTGCAGGTTCTTATTGTATTACACTGTGTGACTGATCCCTGTAGCTGAATGAATGCACACAGATACAGTTTAGGGTTCTGGTCCCGGGAAACTGACCAGACAAAAGGAGCATGGGAATCGGAACATTTGTTTTAGGGAGTTTTAATGCATTTGTTGCTCTCAAAATTGCCTGTTTATTCAAAGGGTGGGCAATGAGGTCTTTCCATCAGCAGGTTGGGGGCAGCCGCCTGTGCCAGCTGAAATGTTCCCCAAAGGGACCTGCCGCAAGCTATAGAGCAGCCCCCAATCACCATGCTGCAAGGCACAGTATCTGCGCTTTACCCCATTGGCTACTGGTGATCCAATGTGGAAGAAATGAGACAGGCGGGGAGGCAACATTTAGAGAGGGAAGTAAAGGAGGAAATGGAGAAAAAGACAGGAGGTGAGGTCAGAAAGCTGCTAGAAATGTGAGAAAAACAAGCGGAAAAAGGAGGCCAGAAATAGTCTGTTGGTCGTGATATCTCCCCTGCGGCAGCCGGTGTGTGTGTGGGGAGTAGGGGCCAGGTGCGCCAATCAACTGTGTGTACAGCGGGAATTGCAGTGTAAAAAACAGCTATTAAATTATGAGGGCAATCGGGGTATATTGTCCATAGTGCTTTATGGCCCAAAGGTAGCAGAATGCATTGTGGGGAGGCACTAGCATGGATACAGTCATCGCTCCAGGGTCACGACTCCGATATTCACCTCCTGGAAACCAATCTGCCTTTCCCTAATGTTTTGACCTTTTTATCTCCTGCATCGTAAAGTTGTACAATCGGGCCGATCCGGCCAGATTAGCAGTTCTGCTCCGGGTTAATATTTGACGGCTGATACCAGTGGAAAATAACAGGGACCCAAATTTATCTCTGTGCAACTTTGCTGACATTGCACCAACAAGCTTCATGGGAAGGGACTGGAATGGCACGGATTCCCAATCTGCTGCTTGTTACCCAGTGATTGTGTCTGGGGGGGTACAAGCACAGCTGCTGTATGCCCCATCCTCACTAGGGCACATTGCAGAGGTTGGGGCAGAAGCACTGGGTAGATTGTAAGTGAAGGGATCATTGGAAAACATTGCGCTTTGTACCTCATTCACAATAGGCACCATCTATTCGTCTGATGCGTTGGTGCAAAGGGTTAATGTTTCATATGTTACCTGTATGGGTAAAATAACCTAACTCATTTGCACTACATGAGGAGCAGACAGACCTTTATAGCTGCACTGCTGCAAAATAACAAATCTATGGCAAAGGGCATTTTGTCCACTACTGCCCCTGAGTGGAGAGTAACAGCTGGCAGCGCCCCTATCCACCTGGTATTGGTCTGATTCCCACAGAAAGCCCTCCATGTGATGGGTGGACCTCAGCTCTAAAACTCAAAGAACAAGCGGACCTCAGCTCTAAAATACTTTGTGAATAAGCTGAACTTGGTGCTAAAACATTTAAGAGTCAAGGGGACCTAAGTACTGAAATATACAGTTGACAGGTGGATCTCAGGGATAGAATAGTTGATAGGCGGGCCTTAGCGCTAGAACACAGAGTTGATAGGCGGGCCTTAGCGCTAGAACACACAGTTGATAGGCAGACCTTAGCACTAGAACACACAGTTGATAGGCAGACTTTGGCGCTAGAACACACAGTTGATAGGCAGAACTTAGCACTAGAACACACAGTTGATAGGCGGACTTTGGCGCTAGAACACACAGTTGATAGGCAGAACTTAGCACTAGAACACACAGTTGATAGGCGGACTTTGGCGCTAGAACACACAGTTGATAGGCAGACCTTAGCGCTAAAACACACAGTTAATAGGCAGACCTTAGCGCTAAAACACAGTTGATAGGCGGACTTTGGCGCTAGAACACACAGTTGATAGGCAGAACTTAGCACTAGAACACACAGTTGATAGGCGAACCTTAGCGCTAAAACACACAGTTAATAGGCAGACCTTAGCGCTAAAACACAGTTGATAGGCGGGCCTTAGCGCCAGTATGCTGAAGGGAGAGATTTGATGCTGAGGCCTGCCTCTCACCATTCTGTAAGCATTCCGTTGATGAATGACAATGACAGGCAGGGAGGGATGGTTTCTGCAATGCTGAGAGCTGGGTGGACAATATGCCCCATGGGCCTAGGCCAGCAACAGATTGCAGTTCTAGTTACACCATAAGGGGCACATTTAGGACATTTTGCCTTTAAATAAACTGAGGCTTACATTTGTAATTCCGCTAACTGCATTTATCAACTCAGCTATTAAAACAGTGGTTAATAAACTTATAGCAAAGCCGAAGAGTAGCACTGAACACTGTGTATTCCCAATCCCCCATTCACAGAACTTTCCATGCTGCAATAAATGTACTTTGTCATTGCTCAGAGCATGCATCCCTATCACATAGGATGAAACTGGATTTCCCACTGAAACATATGGTGGAAGCCAGACACGAGAGCCTGTATATGGAAACCCATCACAGTGTCTAGGATCTGTGTGTCCTGCTACACTTGCTTCAGTGGCACTAACAGTTCTCTCTGGGCTTTTGGATTTAAGCTCCATTTTTCTTCTGAGTCTATGGGAATCTGGAAGTAGGGCTGATCATCAAAGCACATTTCATCAGATGGATGGACGAGACAAGGGGGCTTTATAAGGAGCCCAGTAATATAACCTCCAAGAAGCGACACGCCAAAGGTAACCCCTAGGGCAGCTGCCTGATTCAGTGCTTGATCAGTTGCATTCCAGGCTCCATTAACTTCCACTTCGTCAAGGATTAACGACTCTTTCCCTATAGAAATGTCTGGAGTGAAGCCTGTGTGCAAATTATGACCGCCAGTGTCCACCCTGTCCAAAAGAATGGCTAAAATGCTGCCCAGAGTGCCAAAGATTGCTGGCAGCCCATGCAGGTTATGGATTCCGCACTGGTCTTGTACTTTGAGTTTTCTTTCTAGGAAGGGAGAGATGTATTGGAAACCCAGAATACAGGAAAAAGCTGCAATGCATCCCAAGCCAGAAGCCCCTGCTGGGGTAATCATCATGTCGGCAGAAGCTCCAACAGCCACTCCTCCAGCCAAAATGGAATTCTGTAGATGCACCAAGTTGATACGTCCTCTCTTGTCCATTAGGCTAGACACAGCAAAGGTAGTGAGGGTGCTAAAGCTAAGTGCAAGAAATGTGTTAAGAACCGCTCTGTGCCGAGCCTCTGCTGACTTGGCTAAGACAGAGTTGAAGCTTGGCCAGAAGATCCAAAGGATAATTGACCCCAACAGCGACAGGAGGTCAGTGGTGGAGGTTGTAATGTTTTTTGAGTGACCTGCTCGTAGCCCAGGGCGGTAAAGTATCCGAGAAACACCCAGGCCAAAATAACAAGAGAAAACATGGATGGCAACTGTACCTCCTATATCAATTATATGGAAATAATAATTAATAAGCCAGTCGTTCAGCACAAAGAGTGGAATCTCTAGCATGGACATTAACAGCAGCTGGACAGGGCTGGATCTTCCCAGAATGGCCCCAGCAGAGATAAGGGCCGTGACAGCAGCAAATTCAGCATGCATCACATTCTCCAGGCCAAAGTGGATCTTCCCATCTCTGTAATGGTAGAAAAAGCCTTGTACAAGCACAGCCCACTGGATGGAGAAATTGGCTATGACCAAGTTGAGGGCCATGGCCCCAAAACCATAAAGCTTGAGAAACGAGAGCAGAAGTCCAAGTCCAACAAACAGCATGAGTTGAACATCTTTAAAGAGGGGAAAATAGGTGTCCAGGTCGTGTGTGTTTGCCACCGTGATGTTGGCGAGAGATGTGGCGCTAGAGAGTTCATCGTAGCTCAGAAACACTGCAAAGAGGCCAATCAGTATCCCTTGGAGCAGGAGCAGAAGAACGGGTAGCTGGCAGCGAACGCTTGGGTTGAAAACTATAGACATTTCAGCAGGACACGGAGAAGTCTGAATTCTAGTCTGTTCCTTGGCTTAGTGTTTATTCATTCAGCAACACATTGAGATGTTGCCTGATTCTAATTGGCTGAACCTCAGATGCAGTAAAGAGGCAGTTCCTGCTGTGCACTGAACTTTGTGCTCCAACTGTATACAATCGATTAAATATTACCTTTTATTAGCATGTTACAGGTAGCACTTACATCTCACCTGGACCATTGAGTGCTTAGCTGAGCGAGAAAACCCTGGGGGCATCCAGCCACTGTAGCTTTCAACGAATTCATATTAGCAAGAAAACCAGTGACCTTCACCATAGAACTCTTTCAGGAGCAGTCTCTTTATGTGTGCCAGATATCAGCTCTCTCAAGGGCAGTCTCATTTTGTGTGCAGAATGCAATACTTAAATCAGTCAGTAAATGGATGCTGGCATGGTGAGGATATGGTGGCTATTCCGAATGGAGCAAAGTCGTGCAACTTGACTTGGTTCTGTTGGACACAGTCACTGCACTCTTCACTTGCCAAAGGAAACTTTAAATAAAAGGACATATTCAGCAGCCTGCACATGCCCCTCTGTCATGGTAGGGTGGGCATCTACAGTAGAAGAATGCTCAGTAGTCATGTCCCAGAAGAAATTGACCTCAGCCAATAAAATAGGACAGATTTCACTGGTTTCACCATTACCTGAACTCATTTGTAACTGGAACAGGAGACACGAACACCTACAGGATCGAGGGCTGGTTAGAGAATTGATTGGCACCTTTAGCAGTAACATGAGGGCAATAATTCAATTCCTTTGTGACCTTGACGGGGGGTTCATAGCGCTTGCCAATGCCCAAATACTAATTACCCCATCAAATTGTGCACAGTGCTGAGTTTGAGCACCTGGTTGTTTAAGAGCTGGCACTTGCACCATGTACGCATGGGACTATCCAATGCCCAGGAACAAGAGAAAGGCAAGGAGTAGCTGCCATTTGCAGAGCTCGTGCCCATTCTCTGGCTGGGGTGGTTCTCTCTGGAAAGCGCCCAGCTGTGCTTTGTTTCTCAATAATGCCCCCCTACATGCGGTCGTAGCATCTTGGGGTTACACTGCCAAGAGCCAATGTTCCAGGGTGTTGCCCACTATATTGGAACGAAGCACTGGATTCACTGGCCGGTGTGATGAGAATGGGACAGAACTGAACTCTTGGTATAATGTTGATCTGCTCCAGTTTCCTGCCATGAGATGTTTCTTTTTTGCCTTCTTCCTTTGCATCAAGAAACTGCCGTCAGTTTCAGCTTCTCTGTCCAATGAACCCCTTGGTTAGTCTTTTCCAGCACATCAACTCCTGTGTCGGGAAGGAGTACGTCTTAAAAACTCGGAAAAGTGTGTAGAATTCATACATTTATGGGGGGCAGCATGGAATCTGGGGTGCGTGTAAATGAGCTTAGTGGCTATACTCAATAAACATTAGGGGTGCACCGAATCCTGGCTTTGGTTCGGGATTCGGGCAGAATCCAGGCTTTTTTTTAAGGATTTGGTTTTGGCCGAATCCGTGGTCCCGGCTGAACCGAATCCCAATTAGCATATGCTAATTAGCATTCAGAAAGGGGTAAATGGTCCAGGGAAACATTTTTTGCTGATTTTTAACCCCTTCTGATCCAAATGAGCATATGTTAATTAGGATTTGGCCGAATCCTTCAGGGTGGGTTTGGTGCATCCCTAATAGAGATGTAGCGAACTGTTCGCCGGCGAACTAATTCGCGCGAACATCGGGTGTTCGCGTTCGCGCAAATTCGCGGACTTTTGCCGATGTTCGCCACTTTGGGTTCGCCGCGTTTTTTTTTTGGCGCCGCGTTTTTTCGCCTTGGTTTTTCCGCCGCGTTTTTTCGCTTCGTTTTATCGCCTATGCATATACATAGGAATAGCTTGCGGGGTTTTTTTTGGCGTTATTTTTTGGCGTTTTTTTTTTGGCGTTTTTTTTACAAGTTTTTGCCCTTGATCCCCCTCCTGCATGTCACTGCCCAGGTCGTGGCACCTTCCCATTGAAGTCTATGGGGTTCGCAAAGTTCGCAAATATTCGCGAGTTTTGGCGAAAGTCCGCGAACGGGTTCGCAAACATTTTTGCGCGGGTTCGCTACATCCCTAATCCCTAATAAACATGCACTGCATCTGAATGGCAGCAGGGGGCTCTGGGCAGCTTACAATTTGATTGCAGGGGAAGGAAAGTTCCAATCACTGAGGGGTGCAAGATGTTATTTATCCGTAACCCCCAGCTGGTGCTCCAGACAACTGCACTGGCCGGGGGGTATGTGACGGAGCGATCCTCTTCCTTGTTCGGTCTTCGTGGTGCCCAGTGGAATGAAAGTCAGAACTCGTCAAAAGGAGAAGGAAGGGGATCGCTCGCCTGCAATTACCCCTGGTCGGTGCAGTTTTTATCCAACAGGAACACCGGCCAGGGGTTTCAGGTAAACAATTACAGTCACTGGGGGGGGGGGGGTGCCTAACATTTTGCACCCAGTAGCCTTTCCTTCTTTTTTAAGCTCAGTCTGGTCGTCTTGCATCTCCCCACTGTGTCATATATTGATGGGGCCACTGTGTTATCAAATGCTGCATGTTACAGAGACTTGTGGGTGATGTTGCAAGTGGGTGTGGCTACAATAAGTGCTGCATGGCATACCATCACTCCACCCCTTTTTTTTAAACACTGGGAGGCTGCCTGGCACCTGCATGGCTAAATATGCTCCCATGCTCCTCCTAGTGGTAGATATGAGAATAGCACCCAATAGTAAAAATCCAAGTCTGGCCACGACTCCTCTTATTACACTGAGTAGGAGAAACACAAGGTTACCTGAAAGCAATTCTATTGGGCAGTGCTGGCTCCTTTTGAAAGCTCCGAATCACACCAATATTTGTTGGCTCACTAATAAAATTTTAAATGGTAGAGTGAATTATTTACAATGTACACAGTGTCATTTAGTAA
Organism: Xenopus tropicalis; assembly: GCF_000004195.4. Taxonomy (NCBI): domain Eukaryota; kingdom Metazoa; phylum Chordata; class Amphibia; order Anura; family Pipidae; genus Xenopus; species Xenopus tropicalis. Next base: position 1,369,345 of record NC_030686.2, read on the forward strand.
TAAAAACTACATCATAAAAATCACGACAGAATCCCTTTAAATAAGATTTACAGACCTTTTTTTTTTTGAAGAATGCTAGCTGCAAGAGCAGAGATGGCGGTAGAAATGCACTTGTTTGAGCCTTTTTACCTCTCTGAGTCCTTTTACACGTGAGCAATCAGATGTGGCAAAAGCACCTTCTGTAATGGATGAACACAGCCCACGTTCTTATCCCTGGGTCCCAATAAGCAGGCTTTTCCCTGGGTCCCAACACCCACCATGTCCCTGCATGGAATAACACAGTAAGCTTTATCCATGCTGCTCAGGCTGGGGCCTCTTATCTCTTATTTGGCAGCTTGTCTGCCCGTGTATGGGCACCCCTGACCGATATCTGCCCTAAAATTGGGCAGATCTTGATCTGACAGGTTTGATTTCCAATGGATTCGGAGGCCGCATTGTTTAGTTAATGTGGTCCTTGGTCCAATGGTGCCTATACCCGCCCTAGGGCCAAACAACTGAATTAGTCTAATATCGCCCACCTTTAGGTAGGCATAGCAACGAGCAACTCTTTTTTTTTTAATAATTCTTTATTTTGTAATTTTTCAAGTATGGGGAAGGGATACAGAAGGCAAAAGGGAGGGGTAGGGGGGGGGAAGGAACATTGCATATGATAATCTTGACATTTCTTATACATTTACAGTTTCAAGCAAGCTGTCATCAAGTTATTTCTACATTTTCAAGTAAATATTCGTTTAACTAAACCTTATAAACATTAGTTCCAGAATGCTTCTTTTGAATGACTGATATGTGGTGATTTTTTCATAAGGATCTTAAATAATCTAGCCAGGGAGTCCATATATTTCTGTAGTAATTGCTTTGATTATGTATCATGAAGGTTATTTCCTCCATTTGCCTGATATCTTCCGTGTTAGCTAGCCATTCTGTAAAGAGGGGGGGATCGACTGATTTCCATTTTCTGGGTATTAGTGATTTAGCGGATTGTAATAAATGTAATGTGAGTGGATCTGAAATGGGGACATTGTTACGTAAATGGATGTTGAGTAGAATTAACGCGGGGTCACCGATATCTATATTAAATTTCGTGATTGCATTTATTGTGTTCAGTACTTCCGTCCAGTATTTTTGTATTTTTGGGCATGTCAGCCAAATATGTGTATGATTCCCTTTATGTGTGTTGGCAACGAGCAACTCTTACTGTGTATGGCCCCCTTAAAGCTCAGGCAGGACCCTATATCTAACTGTATCCTTGTTGGGCCCAGCCCTGATATCTCCATGGACCCCCCTCAGATTTAGGCAGAGCTCCTGTCTCTGACCCTTGGGTTAAGCCTATATCATCAAACCTAGGCAGAGCTCCTCTATTAGCAAGCCAGCTTAATGGGCCCAGCACCCAGCCAGGCCCAGACCAGCACCCCAAAGCCTATGGAATATGCTGGAGCAGTTACTGTAATCTCCCATTGGGCAGTGCCATTATATTGGGCCTGTGTATCATTTGGCTAAGCTCTCTGTGTCCCTATGAGACTCCTGCTGAACCCCTATATAGTTTCCCTCACAGACTGAGCCCCAGTAACTGCCCCAGTAACTCCCCCAGTAACTGCCCCAGTAACAGCCCCAGTAACTACCCCAGTAACAGCCCCAGTAACTCCCCCAGTAACTGCCCCAGTAACTCCCCCAGTAACTGCCCCAGTAACTCCCCCAGTAACTGCCCCAGTAACTCCCCCAGTAACAGCCCCAGTAACTCCCCCAGTAACTGCCCCAGTAACTCCCCCAGTAACAGCCCCAGTAACAGCCCCAGTAACTGCCCCAGTGACTCCCCCAGTAACTCCCCCAGTAACTGCCCCAGTAACTGCCCCAGTAACTACCCCAGTAACAGCCCCAGTAACTCCCCCAGTAACTGCCCCAGTAACTCCCCCAGTAACAGCCCCAGTAACTCCCCCAGTAACTGCCCCAGTAACTCCCCCAGTAACAGCCCCAGTAACAGCCCCAGTAACTGCCCCAGTAACTCCCCCAGTAACTGCCCCAGTCAGGCTCTGGCAGGACCCCCGGTATCCCTGGCCCGGTGCCATTGGGAAGGCTCCCAGCTGCCTGTTGTTGCGCTGAGGGGAAGAGATTAGTAGCGGGAATTTCCTGTCCGTTTCCGGTCCCAGTTTCCCGCCTCGGGCAAAGCTGAGAGTTTCCTGTTTGTGCCGGTTCCCGCGTTGTGCTGGTCACATGACGGCGCTTAACCCATTCTGTCGCGGGGGGAGCCGAGTCCTGTCAGGGAGGGAACATGCCCGGGGGCCCCTCAGTGCCCCTCAGTGCCCCGCTGTCTGTATCAGCAGTACCGCCGCCTTGTACTGTGTGTCTGCCATTAGCGCCGCTCAGATTGTATATTATCTACAGAGCCCCCCCCCCCATGTATATAACATTGGTATGTCGGGGGATCCCGCCTCTATACATAGTGTATTCAGGGCAGTAAGGGCGGTAGCCCAAGTGATGGGGTAATACGTGGGGTAACCTGGAAACCATGTTGGGGGTAGATATGTACAGGTACAGTGGCTTGCAAAAGTATTCAGCCCCCTTGAACTTTCCCACATTTTGTCACATTACAGCCACAAACATGAATCCATTTTATTGGAATTCCCCGGGAAAGCCCAATACAAAGTGGGGTACACGGGACAGACCAATACAAAGTGGGGTACACGGGAAAGCCCAATACAAAGTGGGGTACACGGGACAGACCAATACAAAGTGGGGTACACGGGAAAGCCCAATACAAAGTGGGGTACACGGGAGAAGTGGAAGGAAAATCAGACATGATTCCAAACATTTGTTACAAATAAATAAGTGCAAAGTGGGGTGTGCGTAATTATTCAGCCCCCTTTGGTCTGAGTGCAGTCAGTTGCCCATAGACATTGCCTGATGAGTGCTAATGACTAAATAGAGTGCCCCTGTGTGTAATCTAATGTCAGTACAAATACAGCTGCTCTGTGACGGCCTCAGAGGTTGCTAAGGGAATATTGGGAGCAACAACACCATGAAGCCCAAAGAACACACCAGACAGGTCAGGGATAAAGTTATTGAGAAATATAAAGCAGGCTTAGGCTACAAACAGATTCCCAAAGCCTTGAACCTCCCACGGAGCCCTGTTCCACCGATCATTCAGAAATGGCAGGAGTATGGCACAACTGTAACCCTACCCAGGCACGGCCCCCCCCTAAACTCACAGGCCCAACAAGCGCTGATCAGAAATGCAGCCAAGGGGCCCATGGTGACTCTGGGGGGGCTGCAGGGATCTACAGCTCAGGGGGGGGAATCTGTCCATAGGCAACTATTAGTCGGGCACTGCACAAAGTTGGCCTTTATGGGAGAGGGGCAAGAAGAAAGCCATTGTTACCAGAAAACCATAAGAAGTCCCGTTTGCAGTTTGCCACAAGCCATGTGGGGGGGGCAGCAATCATGTGGGAGAAGGGGCTCTGGTCAGATGAGACCAAAATGGAACTTTTTGGCCAAAATGCAAAACGCTATGTGTGGCGGAAAACTAACCCTGCACATCACTCTGAACCCACCATCCCCACTGTCACATATGGGGGGGCAGCATCATGCTCTGGGGGGGCTTCAGCAGGGACAGGGAAGCTGCTCAGAGTTGATGGGAAGATGGATGGAGCCAAATACAGGGCAATCTTGGAAGAAAACCTCTTGGAGTCTGCAAAAGGCTTGAGACTGGGGCGGAGGTTCCCTTCCAGCAGGGCAACGACCCTAAACATAAAGCCAGGGCAACAATGGGTTAAACCCAAACATATCCATGTGTTAGACTGGCCCAATCACAGCCCAGATCTACATCCAATGGGGAATCTGTGGCAAGATCTGAAACTGCTGTTCCCAAAGGCTGACCATCTAATCTGACTGAGCTGGAGCTGTTTTGCAAAGAAGAATGGGCAAGGATTTCAGTCTGTAGATGGGCAAAGCGGGTAGAGACATACCCTAAAGCCTGGCAGCTGGAATTGCAGCAAAGGGGGTTCTACAGAGTATTGGGGGGCTGAATAATTACGCACACCCCACTTTGCACGTAGGGGGTAGAAGCGTGTGGGGGGCAGATACATGTAGGGGGTAGAAGTGTGTGGAGGGCAGATACATGTAGGGGGTAGAAGCATGTGGGGGGCAGATACATGTAGGGGGTAGAAGCATGTGGGGGGCAGATACAAGTAGGGGGTAGAAGCGTGTGGGGGGGGCAGATACATGTAGGGGGTAGAAGCGTCTGGGGGGCAGATACATGTAGGGGGTAGAAGCGTGTGGGGGGGGGCAGATACAAGTAGGGGGTAGAAGCGTGTGGGGGGGCAGATACAAGTAGGGGGTAGAAGCGTGTGGGGGGCAGATACATGTAGGGGGTAGAAGCGTGTGGGGGGGCAGATACATGTAGGGGGTAGAAGCATGTGGGGGGCAGATACATGTAGGGGGTAGAAGCATGTGGGGGGCAGATACATGTAGGGGGTAGAAGCATGTGGGGGGCAGATACATGTAGGGGGTAGAAGCGTGTGGGGGGGCAGATACATGTCGGGGGTAGAAGCGTGTGGGGGGGCAGATACATGTCGGGGGTAGAAGCATGGGGGGGGGCAGATACATGTAGGGGGTAGAAGCGTGTGGGGGGGCAGATACATGTAGGGGGTAGAAGCATGTGGGGGGCAGATACATGTAGGGGGTAGAAGCGTGTGGGGGGGCAGATACATGTCGGGGGTAGAAGCATGGGGGGGGCAGATACATGTAGGGGGTAGAAGCATGTGGGGGGCAGATACAAGTAGGGGGTAGAAGCGTGTGGGGGGGCAGATACATGTAGGGGGTAGAAGCGTCTGGGGGGCAGATACATGTAGGGGGTAGAAGCGTGTGGGGGGGGGGCAGATACAAGTAGGGGGTAGAAGCGTGTGGGGGGCAGATACATGTAGGGGGTAGAAGCGTGTGGGGGGGCAGATACATGTAGGGGGTAGAAGCGTGTGGGGGGCAGATACATGTAGGGGGTAGAAGCGTGGGGGGGGGGCAGATACATGTAGGGGGTAGAAGCGTGTGGGGGGCAGATACATGTAGGGGGTAGAAGCGTGTGGGGGGCAGATACATGTAGGGGGTAGAAGTGTGTGGAGGGCAGATACATGTAGGGGGTAGAAGCGTGTGGGGGGCAGATACATGTAGGGGGTAGAAGCGTGGGGGGGGCAGATACATGTAGGGGGTAGAAGCGTGGGGGGGGCAGATACATGTAGGGGGTAGAAGCGTGTGGGGGGCAGATACATGTAGGGGGTAGAAGCGTGTGGGGGGCAGATACATGTAGGGGGTAGAAGCGTCTGGGGGGCAGATACATGTAGGGGGTAGAAGCGTGTGGGGGGCAGATACATGTAGGGGGTAGAAGCGTGTGGGGGGGCAGATACATGTAGGGGGTAGAAGCGTGTGGGGGGGGCAGATACATGTAGGGGGTAGAAGCGTGTGGGGGGGCAGATACATGTAGGGGGTAGAAGCGTGTGGGGGGCAGATACATGTAGGGGGTAGAAGCGTGTGGGGGGCAGATACATGTAGGGGGTAGAAGCGTGTGGGGGGGCAGATACATGTAGGGGGTAGAAGCGTGTGGGGGGGCAGATACATGTAGGGGGTAGAAGCGTGGGGGGGGCAGATACAAGTAGGGGGTAGAAGCGTGTGGGGGGGGGCAGATACAAGTAGGGGGTAGAAGCGTGTGGGGGGGCAGATACAAGTAGGGGGTAGAAGCGTGTGGGGGGCAGATACATGTAGGGGGTAGAAGCGTGTGGGGGGGCAGATACATGTAGGGGGTAGAAGCGTGTGGGGGGCAGATACATGTAGGGGTAGAAGTGTGTGGGGGGCAGATACATGTAGGGGGTAGAAGCGTGTGGGGGGGCAGATACAAGTAGGGGGTAGAAGCGTGTGGGGGGGCAGATACATGTAGGGGGTAGAAGTGTGTGGGGGGGCAGATACATGGTAGGGGGTAGAAGCGTGTGGGGGGCAGATACATGTAGGGGGTAGAAGTGTGTGGGGGGGCAGATACATGTAGGGGGTAGAAGCATGTGGGGGGCAGATACATGTAGGGGGTAGAAGCGTGTGGGGGGCAGATACATGTAGGGGGTAGAAGCGTGTGGGGGGCAGATACATGTAGGGGGTAGAAGCGTGTGGGGGGGCAGATACATGTAGGGGGTAGAAGTGTGTGGGGGGGCAGATACATGTAGGGGTAGAAGCGTGTGGGGGGGCAGATACATGTAGGGGGTAGAAGTGTGTGGGGGGCAGATACATGTAGGGGGTAGAAGCGTGTGGGGGGGCAGATACATGTAGGGGGTAGAAGTGTGTGGGGGGGCAGATACATGTAGGGGGTAGAAGCGTGTGGGGGGGCAGATACATGTAGGGGGTAGAAGCGTGTGGGGGGCAGATACATGTAGGGGGTAGAAGCGTGTGGGGGGCAGATACATGTAGGGGGTAGAAGTGTGTGGGGGGCAGATACATGTAGGGGGTAGAAGCGTGTGGGGGGGCAGATACATGTAGGGGGTAGAAGTGTGTGGGGGGGCAGATACATGTAGGGGGTAGAAGCGTGTGGGGGGGCAGATACATGTAGGGGGTAGAAGCGTGGGGGGGGGGGGCAGATACATGTCGGGGGCGCTTGGCATTTAGAGGGTTAAAGGCTGTTCCTGAGACACAAAGCGACACTTGGGAACAGGAAAGCCGCTCGGGTTCCGCTGCTCCCAGAACAATACTGTGAATTTCATATTGAGCCAAAACTGAATGTTATGAGCCGATTCCCCCCCCAATGTGACCGGGGGATGGGGTGCCCCGTGCCCAGAGACTGGGGGTGTCACTGTCTGTCTGTGTTGGGGGCGCCAGGGGGCGGGGCTAAGCCTTTTCTAAAACTCCATTTTCATCTCTTTTTTTGGTATTTGCTGTTTGTTTCCAATTAGCGAATCTGGTTCTACTTATGGGATAGAAACCAGAACCAGAGATTTGTCTAACAAACAGCAGGGGGGGGGGAATGTTGTAATGGGGGGGCTGTTGGTACAGTGGGGGGGGTGTTTGGTACAGTGGGGGGGTGTTGGTACAGTGGGGGGGGTGTTTGGTACAGTGGGGGGGGTGTTTGGTACAGTGGGGGGGGGTGTTGGTACAGTGGGGGGGTGTTGGTACAGTGGGGGGGGGTGTTTGGTACAGTGGGGGGGGGTGTTTGGTACAGTGGGGGGGGTGTTTGGTACAGTGGGGGGTGTTTGGTACAGTGGGGGGCTGTTGGTACAGTGGGGGGGGTGTTTGGTTACAGTGGGGGGGGTGTTTGGTACAGTGGGGGGGCTGTTGGTAACAGTGGGGGGGGTGTTTGGTACAGTGTGGGGGGTGTTTGGTACAGTGGGGGGGGCTGTTGGTACAGTGGGGGGGGTGTTTGGGTACAGTGGGGGGGGGGTGTTTGGTACAGTGGGGGGGTAATGTTGTAATGGGGGGGCTGTTGGTACAGTGGGGGTGAGTGTGTGAGTGTAAGTGAGTGTGTATGGGAGTGAGTGTATGACTGTGTATGGGAGTGAGTGTGAGTGTGTTGGGAGTGGATGTGTGAGTGTGTATGGGAGGAGTTGAGTGAGTGTGTATGGGAGTGAGTGTGGTGAAGTGTGTATGGAGTGAGTGAGTGTGAGTGAGTGTGTATGGGATGGTGAGTTGAGTGAGTGGGAGTGAGTGTGTGAGTGTGTATGGGAGTGGAGTGAGTGTGAGTGAGTGTGTATGGGAGTGAGTGTGTGAGTGTGTATGGGAGTGAGTGAGTGTGTATGGGAGTGAGTGAGTGTGAGTGAGTGTGTATGGGAGTGAGTGTGTGAGTGTGTATGGGAGTGAGTGAGTGTGAGTGAGTGTGTATGGGAGTGAGTGAGTGTGAGTGTGTATGGGAGTGAGTGAGTGTGAAGTGAGTGTGTATGGGAGTGAGTGAGTGTGAGTGAGTGTGTATGGGGAGTGAGTGAGTGTGAGTGAGTGTGTATGGGAGTGAGTGTGTATGGGAGTGAGTGAGTGTGTATGGGAGTGAGTGAGTGTGAGTGAGTGTGTATGGGAGTGAGTGAGTGTGTATGGGAGTGAGTGTGTATGGGAGTGAGTGTGTGAGTGTGTATGGGAGTGAGTGAGTGTGAGTGAGTGTGTATGGGAGTGAGTGAGTGTGTATGGGAGTGAGTGTGTATGGGAGTGAGTGTGTATGGGAGTGAGTGAGTGTGAGTGAGTGTGTATGGGAGTGAGTGTGAGTGTGTATGGGAGTGAGTAAATGTGAGTGTGTATGGGAGTGAGTGTGAGTGAGTGTGAGTGAGTGTGTATGGGAGTGAGTGTGAGTGTGAGTGAGTGTGTATGGGAGTGAGTGAGAATGTGTATGGGGAGTGAGTGAGTGTGTATGGGAGTGAGTGTGTGAGTGTGTATGGAGTGAGTGAGTGTGAGTGAGTGTGTATGGGAGTGATGAGTGTGAGTGAGTGTGTATGGGAGTGAGTGAGTGTGTATGGAGTGAGTGAGTGTGTATGGGAGTGAGTGAGTGTGTATGGAGTGAGTGAGTGTGAGTGAGTGTGTATGGGAAAGTGAGTAAATGTGAGTGTGTATGGGAGTGAGTAAATGTGAGTGTGTATGGAGTGAGTGTGAAGTGAGTGGAGTGTGAGTGAGTGTGTATGGGAGTGAGTGTGAGTGTGTATGGGAGTGAGTAAATGTGAGTGTGTATGGGAGTGAGTGTGAGTGAGTGAGTGTGAGTGTGTGTATGGGAGTGAGTGTGAGTGAGTGTGTATGGGAGTGTGTGTGTGTGAGTGTGAGTGAGTGAGTGTGAGTGAGTGTGTATGGGAGTGAGTGTGAGTGAGTGTGTATGGGAGTGAGTGTGAGTGTGTATGGGAGTGAGTGAGTGTGAGTGAGTGTGTGTGGGAGTGAGTGTGAGTGAGTGAGTGTGAGTGAGTGTGTATGGGAGTGAGTGAGTGTGTATGGGAGTGAGTGAGTGTGAGTGAGTGTGTATGGGAGTGAGTAAATGTGAGTGTGTATGGGAGTGAGTAAATGTGAGTGTGTATGGGAGTGAGTGAGTGTGAGTGAGTGTGTATGGGAGTGAGTGTGAGTGAGTGAGTGTGAGTGAGTGTGTATGGGAGTGAGTGTGAGTGTGTATGGGAGTGAGTAAATGTGAGTGTGTATGGGAGTGAGTGTGAGTGAGTGAGTGTGAGTGTGTGTATGGGAGTGTGTGTGTGAGTGTGAGTGAGTGAGTGTGAGTGAGTGTGTATGGGAGTGAGTGTGAGTGAGTGTGTATGGGAGTGAGTGTGAGTGTGTATGGGAGTGAGTGAGTGTGAGTGAGTGTGTATGGGAGTGAGTGTGAGTGAGTGAGTGTGAGTGAGTGTGTATGGGAGTGAGTGTGAGTGAGTGTGTATGGGAGTGAGTGTGAGTGAGTGTGTATGGGAGTGAGTGAGTGAGTGTGTATGGGAGTGAGTGAGTGTGAGTGAGTGTGTATGGGAGTGAGTGTGAGTGTGTATGGGACTGAGTGAGTGAGTGAGTGTGTATGGGAGTGAGTGTGAGTGAGTGTGTATGGGAGTGAGTGAGTGTGTATGGGAGTGAGTGAGTGTGAGTGAGTGTGTATGGGAGTGAGTGAGTGTGTATGGGAGTGAGTGAGTGTGAGTGAGTGTGTATGGGAGTGAGTGAGTGTGTATGGGACTGAGTGAGTGAGTGAGTGTGTATGGGAGTGAGTGAGTGTGAGTGAGTGTGTATGGGAGTGAGTGTGAGTGAGTGTGTGAGTGTGTATGTGAGTGAGTGTATGGGAGTGAGTGAGTGTATTGGAGTGAGTGTGAGTGTGTATGGGACTGAGTGAGTGAGTGTGTATGGGAGTGAGTGTGAGTGAGTGTGTATGGGAGTGAGTGTGAGTGAGTGTGTATGGGAGTGAGTGTGAGTGTGTATGGGAGTGAGTGTGAGTGAGTGTGTATGGGAGTGAGTGTGAGTGTGTATGGGACTGAGTGAGTGTGTATGGGAGTGAGTGTGAGTGTGTATGGGAGTGAGTGAGTGTGTATGGGAGTGAGTGTGAGTGTGTATGGGAGTGAGTGTGAGTGTGAGTGAGTGTGTATGGGACTGAGTGAGTGAGTGAGTGTGTATGGGAGTGAGTGTGAGTGTGTATGGGACTGAGTGAGTGAGTGAGTGTGTGTGAGTGTGTATGGGACTGAGTGAGTGAGTGAGTGTGTATGGGAGTGAGTGTGAGTGTGTATGGGACTGAGTGAGTGAGTGAGTGTGTATGGGAGTGAGTGTGAGTGAGTGTGTATCTGGGGTAGATTGAAGAGGAACTGATGTCACAAAAGCCTCGGATATCGTCTCGCTGATCACACGGGGCAGACAGTGCTGATTGGTCGCAGCTGGAGGGGTAAGTGTTGATTCGTCACTTTGGGGCAGAATTCCTATTGTTTCTCATATCTGACAATTCAGCCCTGAACATTAATGGGGGGAAGGAAAGACCGTACTTGTACCGAGTATTGCCCCGTTAGCCGGTCGCTCCTCCCGGGGGGGGGGGGGCAGTTATTAGAAGTGACTCCTCCCCCAGCCAGGCCCCATTGTGCTGAAGCCACACCCACAATCCCCACTGCATTGGATCCGTACCACACAGTAATGCCCCTTATCCTTATGATTTGCCCCAGAGCAGCAACTGCTCAATAAAAATGCAAACACCTTGCAGGAAAGTCAGATTTTTTATGTAAAAGTACAAAAAAATAGAAAACAATTACACTGCAAAGTGGGGGGGCTGCAACTCTGCTCGTCTTCCTCAGGTCTCTGCCAGGTGTGTTCCATAAGCACTTACCTGCCGTACCTGGGTGAGTTTTTCTGTTATTTGGCAAACCAAGGAGTAGCATGATCAAAGAGACCAGCAGGTAAGGGGTTAATAGTAGATTTAACCATTAGAGTGGGAGCTGCCATACTGTTCTTATCATTTAAGGCATTGAACCCTGGAGTTTATGCTCTGCAGCAAACTGAATGCCAATGGGCACCAACTGCTACTTCTGGGTAAGCAGAGAAGGAATGTTCTGGGCACAGTCTGTCTAGGGGAAACACTATGGCACCCCCTACCCATATGTATAAATACAAATATACAGAGAGGGAATGTTCTGGGCACACAATAAGCTGTACCCCCATACTGTACTGTCTAAGGGAAACACTATGGCACCTCCTACCCATATGTATAAATACAAATATACAGAGAGGGAATGTTCTGGGCACACAATAAGCTGTACCCCCATACTGTACTGTCTAAGGGAAACACTATGGCACCCCCTACCCATATGTATAAATACAAATATACAGAGAGGGAATGTTCTGGGCACACAATAAGCTGTACCCCCCATACTGTACTGTCTAAGGGAAACACTATGGCACCCCCTACCCATATGTATAAATACAAATATACAGAGAAGGAATGTTCTGGGCACACAATAAGCTGTACCCCCATACTGTACTGTCTAAGGGAAACACTATGGCACCCCCTACCCATATGTATAAATACAAATATACAGAGAGGGAATGTTCTGGGCACACAATAAGCTGTACCCCCATACTGTACTGTCTAAGGGAAACACTATGGCACCCCCTACCCATATGTATAAATACAAATATACAGAGAAGGAATGTTCTGGGCACACAATAAGCTGTACCCCCATACTGTACTGTCTAAGGGAAACACTATGGCACCTCCTACCCATATGTATAAATACATATATACAGAGAGGGAATGTTCTGGGCACACAATAAGCTGTACCCCCATACTGTACTGTCTAAGGGAAACACTATGGCACCTCCTACCCATATGTATAAATACAAATATACAGAGAGGGAATGTTCTGGGCACACAATAAGCTGTACCCCCATACTGTACTGTCTAAGGGAAACACTATGGCACCTCCTACCCATATTTAGATGTTTGCAGCTGACAGAAACTGAGGATGTGGGAGAAGATGAATTAAAGGAACAATAAAACATCTCAGGGCCAGAGATTTATTTAACACTTTGGGTGATTGTTATAGTTACGCATCTTGATAAAGGGAAATGCTACCATTAATGTGAGTTGCTGTGTGGGACTGGAATTTCTGGGGTGCCCCCCTCGTTCCCCATTACAAAGTGGATACATTGCTGTGCCCAGGTCCGTAGCTGCCCCACTGTTGCCCCAGGTACCCCCCCGGTACCAGAGTGCCACCCTAGCCAGTAATACAGGGGGTATAGTACATGGCAGTGCTGGCATCAGAGAGGGCAGAAATCAGGCTGCTCTCCTCACAGGGTATAGTCCTGGGGGCCCCCAGTTTGGACATGGGGAAGGGGTATCCCGGCCCCTGAGTTCTGCTCATATTCAGGTACTGGTCAAACTCGTTCCGGTCAAAGTCGCCCCACAGCTCGGCCGGACCCAGGTGATCCATGGCCTCCAGGGCTGGGGCCTCGGGCGGAGGGGAGAGCTGGCCCAGTGGGGTGCAGGCTGGGGACCCTCCGTGAGGGTTGTAGTAAAAGGCTGAGGCTGTGGGAGTCCTGAGGAAGCCCCCCATGTGTGACGGTGAGGAGGAGTAGGGCAGGGAGATCTCCCTCAGGGTCTTCTCCTGCCCAAAATCCACCCCATGCTGGTAAGTTCTGAAGGGTCCGGGGTCGGCCTCCTCCCGCATGTGGGGTGGGAAAAAAGCTGGCTCGCTGGGTTCCACCACATCTAGAGGTGACATCTCAGGGGTGGGCAACCCATAGCTCTCTAGGTCCCCCGAGCCCCCCAGGGGGTGCAAGTCCCGGAAGTGGGATAGGTTGGCCATGGCTTGACCTCTGTACCCTTCATTTCTCAGCAGAGGAGAGGGGTCCACGCGCTTCAGCTTCTTGGCCTGCTTCTTCCGTCGGGGGCGGTACTTGTAGTTGGGGTGGTCCTGAAGGTGCTGGACCCTTAGCCGCTCAGCCTCCTCCACAAAGGGGCGCTTTTCTGCGCTGCTCAGGTTCTTCCACGACTGGCCTACAGGGGGTGCAATGGGACAGGTCACTGAGGGAACAAAGCCAAGTATTTCCTACATGGGAGCAATGGGGCATTACCAGCTGGTGGGTACAACTGGGCCAGTTCCAGGGTTATTCTGGGAACAGACTGGGGCTACTGGATGGTTTGGGGGGTTGCCAAGAGAACTGAGGGCATTCCCCTTCCAGTAGCTACCATTTAACCCAAGTCTTTATACTGGCACAGTAACTGGGGTACCAGCCCTGCACCCCACCACATGAGAATGAGCCCCTCACATGTACTTACAGATTATGCCCAGGTCATACGGGTTTATATGTACCCCCAATGTGTCTTTGTTTATACGTACCCCCATTCAACAGCTGGCATTTCACCCGTGCCAGTCTGCTGTAACTTGTTCCAACACTACTTGCCAGTCTGTGATACCCGCACTCTGTCATCTCTATTTTCTTACCCACTGTGCCAATCTTTGATACTGCACCCCATGCCAATCTCTATACCTCTGTCCACCATATTATTCTGTAACCCCCCACTTCATGCCTTTCTCTATTCCTCTTCCAACTGTGCCAGTCTGATACCCCCACTTCATGCCTTTCTCTATTCCTCTTCCAACTGTGCCAGTCTCTGATACCCCCACTTCATGCCTTTCTCTATTCCTCTTCCAACTGTGCCAGTCTCTGATACCCCCACTTCATGCCTTTCTCTATTCCTCTTCCAACTGTGCCAGTCTGATACCCCCACTTCATGCCTTTCTCTATTCCTCTTCCAACTGTGCCAGTCTGATACCCCCACTTCATGCCTTTCTCTATTCCTCTTCCAACTGTGCCAGTCTCTGATACCCCCACTTCATGCCTTTCTCTATTCCTCTTCCAACTGTGCCAGTCTCTGATACCCCCACTTCATGCCTTTCTCTATTCCTCTTCCAACTGTGCCAGTCTGATACCCCCACTTCATGCCTTTCTCTATTCCTCTTCCAACTGTGCCAGTCTGATACCCCCACTTCATGCCTTTCTCTATTCCTCTTCCAACTGTGCCAGTCTTCTGATACCCCACTTCATGCCTTTCTCTATTCCTCTTCCAACTGTGCCAGTCTCTGATACCCCCACTTCATGCCTTTCTCTATTCCTCTTCCAACTGTGCCAGTCTGATACCCCCACTTCATGCCTTTCTCTATTCCTCTTCCAACTGTGCCAGTCTGATACCCCCACTTCATGCCTTTCTCTATTCCTCTTCCAACTGTGCCAGTCTGATACCCCCACTTCATGCCTTTCTCTATTCCTCTTCCAACTGTGCCAGTCTCTGATACCCCCACTTCATGCCTTTCTCTATTCCTCTTCCAACTGTGCCAGTCTCTGATACCCCCACTTCATGCCTTTCTCTATTCCTCTTCCAACTGTGCCAGTCTCTGATACCCCCACTTCATGCCTTTCTCTATTCCTCTTCCAACTGTGCCAGTCTGATACCCCCACTTCATGCCTTTCTCTATTCCTCTTCCAACTGTGCCAGTCTGATACCCCACTTTCATGCCTTTCTCTATTCCTCTTCCAACTGTGCCAGTCTGATACCCCCACTTCATGCCTTTCTCTATTCCTCTTCCAACTGTGCCAGTCTGATACCCCCACTTCATGCCTTTCTCTATTCCTCTTCCAACTGTGCCAGTCTCTGATACCCCCACTTCATGCCTTTCTCTATTCCTCTTCCAACTGTGCCAGTCTCTGATACCCCCACTTCATGCCTTTCTCTATTCCTCTTCCAACTGTGCCAGTCTGATACCCCCACTTCATGCCTTTCTCTATTCCTCTTCCAACTGTGCCAGTCTGATACCCCCACTTCATGCCTTTCTCTATTCCTCTTCCAACTGTGCCAGTCTGATACCCCCACTTCATGCCTTTCTCTATTCCTCTTCCAACTGTGCCAGTCTCTGATACCCCCACTTCATGCCTTTCTCTATTCCTCTTCAAACTGTGCCAGTCTGATATACCCCCACTTCATGCCTTTCTCTATTCCTCTTCCAATTGTGCCAGTCTGATACCCCCACTTCATGCCTTTCTCTATTCCTCTTCCAACTGTGCCAGTCTGATACCCCCACTTCATGCCTTTCTCTATTCCTCTTCCCTCAGTAAACCAACACCCAATGCAAGTCTTTTCCTCTGCCCACTGTGCCAGTTTTTACTCCTTTCCCCGCTGTTCCAGTCTATGATACCTCCAACCCAATGCCAGTTTCTATTCTCTTTACCCACCTACTGGCCACTATACCAGTTTGTTATTCCCACACATCATGCCAGTTTCTATTCCTTGCCCACCTACTGGCCACTATACCACACATCATGCCAGTTTCTATTCCTTGCCCACCCACTGGCCACTATACCGCACATCATGCCAGTTTCTATTCCTTGCCCACCTACTGGCCACTATAACGCACATCATGCCAGTTTCTATTCCTTGCCCACCCACTGGCCACTATACCGCACATCATGCCAGTTTCTATTCCTTGCCCACCTACTGGCCACTATACCAGTCTGTTATTCCCAAACACCATGCCAGTTTCTATTCCTTGCCCACCTACTGGCCACTATAACGCACATCATGCCAGTTTCTATTCCTTGCCCACCTACTGGCCACTATACCAGTCTGTTATTCCCAAACACCATGCCAGTTTCTATTCCTTGCCCACCTACTGGCCACTATAACGCACATCATGCCAGTTTCTATTCCTTGCCCACCTACTGGCCACTATACCGCACATCATGCCAGTTTCTATTCCTTGCCCACCTACTGGCCACTATACCAGTCTGTTATTCCCAAACACCATGCCAGTTTCTTTTCCTTGCCCACCTACTGGCCACTATAACGCACATCATGCCAGTTTCTATTCCTTGCCCACCTACTGGCCACTATACCAGTCTGTTATTCCCAAACACCATGCCAGTTTCTATTCCTTGCCCACCTACTGGCCACTATACCAGTCTGTTATTCCCAAACACCATGCCAGTTTCTATTCCTTGCCCACCTACTGGCCACTATACCGCACATCATGCCAGTTTCTATTCCTTGCCCACCTACTGGCCACTATACCAGTCTGTTATTCCCAAACACCATGCCAGTTTCTATTCCTTGCCCACCTACTGGCCACTATACCAGTCTGTTATTCCCAAACACCATGCCAGTTTCTATTCCTTGCCCACCTACTGGCCACTATACCGCACATCATGCCAGTTTCTATTCCTTGCCCACCTACTGGCCACTATACCAGTCTGTTATTCCCAAACACCATGCCAGTTTCTTTTCCTTGCCCACCTACTGGCCACTATAACGCACATCATGCCAGTTTCTATTCCTTGCCCACCTACTGGCCACTATACCAGTCTGTTATTCCCAAACACCATGCCAGTTTCTATTCCTTGCCCACCTACTGGCCACTATACCAGTCTGTTATTCCCAAACACCATGCCAGTTTCTATTCCTTGCCCACCTACTGGCCACTATACCGCACATCATGCCAGTTTCTATTCCTTGCCCACCTACTGGCCACTATACCAGTCTGTTATTCCCAAACACCATGCCAGTTTCTATTCCTTGCCCACCTACTGGCCACTATACCAGTCTGTTATTCCCACACACCATGCCAGTTTCTATTCCTTGCCCACCCACTGGCCACTATACCACACACCATGCCAGTTTCTATTCCTTGCCCACCCACTGGCCACTATACCACACACCATGCCAGTTTCTATTCCTTGCCCACCACATCAGCTTAATGCTCATGCCAGGCAGGTCTCCAACCCATTACCCATGGGCACCTTACCCAGCATCTTGCTCAGTACAGCATTGTGCAGGTCCGGGTTCTGCTGTGCCAGTCTCTTCCTCTCGTCCTTGGCCCAGACCATGAAAGCATTCATTGGCCGCCTGATGCGCGGGTCCCCCGGCTTCTCCTCGCAGGGGCTGTAGCCATAGCCAGGCTGGGGGCTGGGGGTGGGACTGTCTGGAGCTGGAGGGCTGCTGGGGGTCGGGCTGGTTTCAGGCACAGTATCTGCAGGAGGGACCCATGTACTGTTCACCCCCTGGCACGGAGTAGGCTCCTCTCTGCAGTAACTGGGCTCAGGTCTATGCATTCCAGCTGGGCAGCTCTATTGGGCAGAAGTTGGCACTCCGGAATATTCCACAGAACTCTGGGTGGCACCGCTGGCTCCTGTTGGGCTCTGGGAAATGTGTCCTTGTGTGCCCTATGCCACCCTTTGTGCCCCCTGGCCCTAGACTGTCACTCAGCATCCAGCTGTTTGGTGCAAGTTTCAGCAGCCGGGGCCAAATATAGAAATCTGTCACCAATCAGCTGCCAGGGGGAGGAGCCTGGGGGGGGATGCTCCACTGGGGTTTATCCTTAGTGAATCCTGGATTAACCCTTTGCAACTACAGCTGAACGACTGTGTGAATAAGTGTAATTCTACCCTAGTGCTGCACCCCCCAGCACCCACAGAGATTTCCTGAGGGGCAACTGCACTATTGGGGGGCACAGTTTCCTTTTGGACTTTGTCTTTTATCCCTGGAATCTTTTGTATTAGAATATCTGTACGTAGTGCCCTGGGGTAACAGCGAGTGTCGGGGTAACAGTGAGTGTCGGGGTGGCAGTGAGTGTCGGGGTGGCAGTGAGTGTTGGGGTGGCAGTGAGTGTCGGGGTAGCAGCGAGTGTTGGGGAAACAGCGAGTGTTGGGGTAACAGCGAGTGTCGGGGTAACAGTGAGTGTCGGGGTGGCAGTGAGTGTCGGGGTGGCAGTGAGTGTCGGGGTGGCAGTGAGTGTCGGGGAACAGTGAGTGTTGGGGTAACAGCGAGTGTCGGGGTAACAGTGAGTGTCGGGGTGGCAGTGAGTGTCGGGGTGGCAGTGAGTGTCGGGGTGGCAGTGAGTGTTGGGGTGGCAGTGAGTGGTGCGGGGTAGGCAGTGAGTGTCGGGGAAACAGTGAGTGTTGGGGTAACAGCGAGTGTCGGGGTAACAGTGAGTGTCGGGGTGGCAGTGAGTGTTGGGGTGGCAGTGAGTGTCGGGGTAGCAGTGAGTGTTGGGGAAACAGTGAGTGTTGGGGTAACAGCGAGTGTCGGGGTAACAGTGAGTGTCGGGGTGGCAGTGAGTGTCGGGGTGGCAGTGAGTGTTGGGGTGGCAGTGAGTGTCGGGGTAGCAGTGAGTGTTGGGGAAACAGTGAGTGTTGGGGTAACAGCGAGTGTCGGGGTAACAGTGAGTGTCGGGGTGGCAGTGAGTGTCGGGGTGGCAGTGAGTGTTGGGGTGGCAGTGAGTGTCGGGGTAGCAGTGAGTGTTGGGGAAACAGTGAGTGTTGGGGTAACAGCGAGTGTCGGGGTAACAGTGAGTGTCGGGGTATCAATTAGTGTCGGGGTGGCAGTGAGTGTTGGGGAAACAGTGAGTGTTGGGGTAACAGCGAGTGTCGGGGTAACAGTGAGTGTCGGGGTGGCAGTGAGTGTCGGGGTAGCAGTGAGTGTTGGGGAAACAGTGAGTGTTGGGGTAACAGTGAGTATTGGGGTAACAGTGAGTATTGGGGTACCAATGAGTGTCGGGGTGGCAGTGAGTGTCAGGGTAACAGTGAGTGTTGGGGTAACAGTGAGTGCTGGGGTATCAATTAGTGTCGGGGTGGCAGTGAGTGTCGGGGTGGCAGTGAGTGTCGGGGTGGCAGTGAGTGTCGGGGTGGCAGTGAGTGTCGGGGTAGCAGTGAGTGTTGGGGTAACAGTGAGTGTTGGGGTAAGAGTGAGTGTTGGGGTAACAGTGAGTGCTGGGGTATCAATTAGTGTCGGGGTGGCAGTGAGTGTCGGTGTGGCAGTGAGAGACGGGGTAACAGTGAGCGGTACCAGCCTCGTGCCCCGGAGCCCAGTAATTCCCAGTACAGTACAGAGGGGGCAGTACAGTACAGAGGGGGCAGTACAGTACAGAGGGGGCAGTACAGTACAGTACAGAGGGGGCAGTACAGTACAGAGGGGGCAGTACAGTACAGAGGGGGCAGTACAGTACAGAGGGGGCAGTACAGTACAGTACAGAGGGGGCAGTTTACAGTACAGAGGGGGCAGTACAGTACAGTACAGAGGGGGCAGTACAGTACAGAGGGGGCATTACAGTACAGTACAGTACAGAGGGGGCAGTACAGTACAGAGGGGGCAGTACAGTACAGTACAGAGGGGGCATTACAGTACAGTACAGTACAGAGGGGGCAGTACAGTACAGAGGGGGCAGGTACAGTACAGAGGGGGCATTACAGTACAGTACAGTACAGAGGTGGGCAGTACAGTACAGAGGGGGCATTACAGTACAGTACAGTAAAGAGGGGGCAGTACAGTACAGAGGGGCAGTACAGTACAGTACAGTAAAGAGGGGGCAGTACAGTACAGAGGGGGCAGTACAGTACAGTACAGTACAGAGGGGGCAGTACAGTACAGAGGGGGCAGTACAGTACAGAGGGGGCAGGTACAGTACAGTAAAGAGGGGCAGTACAGTACAGAGGGGGCAGTACAGTACAGTAAAGAGGGGGCAGTACAGTACAGAGGGGGCAGTACAGTACAGTAAAGAGGGGGCAGTACAGTACAGAGGGGGCAGTACAGTACAGTAAAGAGGGGGGCAGTACAGTACAGTACAGAGGGGGCAGTACAGTACAGAGGGGGCAGTACAGTACAGAGGGGGCAGTACAGTACAGACAGAGGGGGGCAGTACAGTACAGTACAGAGGGGGCAGTACAGTACAGAGGGGGCAGTACAGTACAGAGGGCAGTAGGCAGTACGTACAGAGGGGGCAGTACAGTACAGTACAGAGGGGGCAGTACAGTACAGAGGGGGCAGTACAGTACAGTACAGAGGGGGCAGTACAGTACAGAGGGGGCAGTACAGTACAGAGGGGGCAGTACAGTACAGTACAGAGGGGGCAGTACAGTACAGAGGGGGGCAGTACAGTACAGTACAGAGGGGGCAGTACAGTTACAGAGGGGGCAGTACAGTACAGAGGGGCAGTACAGTACAGTACAGAGGGGGCAGTACAGTACAGGGGGGGCAGTTACAGTACAGTACAGAGGGGGCAGTACAGTACAGAGGGGCAGTACAGTACAGATGGGGGCAGTACAGTACAGAGGGGGCAGTTACAGTACAGTACAGAGGGGGCAGTACAGTACAGAGGGGCAGTACAGTACAGTACAGAGGGGGCAGTTACAGTTACAGAGGGGGCAGTACGTTACAGAGGGGGCAGTACAGTACAGAGGGGCAGTACAGTACAGTACAGAGGGGGCAGTACAATACAGTACAGAGGGGGCAGTACAGTACAGAGGGGGCAGTACAGTACAGAGGGGGCAGTACAGTACAGAGGGGGCAGTACAGTACAGAGGGGGCAGTACAGTACAGAGGGGCAGTACAGTACAGAGGGGGCAGTACAGTACAGAGGGGGCAGTACAGTACAGAGGGGCAGTACAGTACAGAGGGGGCAGTACAGTACAGAGGGGGCAGTACAGTACAGTACAGAGGGGCAGTACAGTACAGAAGGGGCAGTACAGTACAGAGGGGGCAGTACAGTACAGAGGGGGCAGTACAGTACAGTACAGAGGGGGCAGTACAGTACAGAGGGGGCAGTACAGTACAGTACAGAGGGGGCAGTACAGTACAGAGGGGCAGTACAGTACAGAGGGGGCAGTACAGTACAGAGGGGCAGTACAGTACAGTACAGAGGGGGCAGTACAGTACAGTACAGAGGGGGCAGTAACAGTACAGAGGGGCAGTACAGTACAGAGGGGGCAGTACAGTACAGAGGGGCAGTACAGTACAGAGGGGGCAGTACAGTACAGTACAGAGGGGGCAGTACAGTACAGAGGGGCAGTACAGTACAGTACAGAGGGGGGCAGTACAGTACAGAGGGGCAGTACAGTACAGAGGGGGCAGTACAGTACAGTACAGAGGGGGCAGTACAGTACAGAGGGGGCAGTACAGTACAGTACAGAGGGGGCAGTATAGTACAGAGGGGGCAGTACAGTACAGAGGGGGCAGTACAGTACAGAGGGGGCAGTACAGTACAGAGGGGCAGTACAGTACAGAGGGGCAGTACAGTACAGTACAGAGGGGGCAGTATAGTACAGAGGGGGCAGTACAGTACAGAGGTGGCAGTACAGTACAGTACAGAGGGGGCAGTTACAGTACAGTACAGAGGGGGCAGTACAGTACAGAGGGGCAGTACAGTACAGTACAGAGGGGGCAGTACAGTACAGAGGGGGCAGTACAGTACAGAGGGGCAGTACAGTACAGTACAGAGGGGGCAGTACAGTACAGAGGGGGCAGTACAGTACAGAGGGGGCAGTACAGTACAGTACAGTACAGAGGGGGCAGTACAGTACAGAGGGGGCAGTACAGTACAGAGGGGGCAGTACAGTACAGTACAGAGGGGGCAGTACAGTACAGTACAGAGGGGGCAGTACAGTACAGAGGGGCAGTACAGTACAGAGGGGGCAGTACAGTACAGAGGGGCAGTACAGTACAGAGGGGGCAGTACAGTACAGAGGGGCAGTACAGTACAGTAGAGAGGGGGCAGTACAGTACAGAGGGGCAGTACAGTACAGAGGGGGCAGTACAGTACAGTACAGTACAGAGGGGCAGTACAGTACAGAGGGGCAGTACAGTACAGAGGGGGCAGTACAGTACAGTACAGAGGGGCAGTACAGTACAGAGGGGGCAGTACAGTACAGAGGGGCAGTACAGTACAGTACAGAGGGGCAGTACAGTACAGAGGGGGCAGTACAGTACAGTACAGGGGGCAGTACAGTACAGAGGGGGCAAGTACAGTACAGAGGGGGCAGTACAGTACAGAGGGGGCAGTACAGTACAGTACAGAGGGCGCAAGTACAGTACAGAGGGGGCAGTACAGTACAGAGGGGGCAGTACAGTACAGAGGGGGGCAGTACAGTACAGAGGGGGCAGTACAGTACAGGTTACAGAGGGGGGCAGTACAGTACAGAGGGGCAGTACAGTACAGTACAGAGGGGGCAGTACAGTACAGAGGGGGCAGTACAGTACAGAGGGGGCAGTACAGTACAGTACAGAGGGGGCAGTACAGTACAGAGGGGGCAGTACAGTTACAGTTACAGAGGGGGCAGTACAGTACAGAGGGGGCAGTACCAGTACAGAGGGGGCAGCAGTACAGTACAGAGGGGGCAGTACAGTACAGAGGGGGCAGTACAGTACAGTACAGAGGGGGGCAGTACAGTACAGAGGGGGCAGTACAGTACAGGGGGCAGTACAGTACAGAGGGGGCAGTACAGTACAGAGGGGGCCAGTACAGTACAGAGGGGGCAGTTACAGTACAGAGGGGGCAGTACAGTACAGAGGGGGCAGTACAGTACAGAGGGGGCAGTACAGTACAGTACAGAGGGGGCAGTACAGTACAGAGGGGGCAGTACAGTACAGTACAGAGGGGGCAGTACAGTACAGACAGAGGGGGCCAGGTACAGATACAGAGGGGGCAGTTACAGTACAAGTAAGGGGGCAGTACAGTACAGAGGGGGCAGTACAGCTACAGAGGGGGCAGTACAGTACAGAGGGGCAGCTACAGTACAGAGGGGGACAGTACAGTACAGAGGGGCAGTTACAGTACAAGAAGGGGACAGTACAGTACAGTACAGAGGGGGCAGTACAGTACAGAGGGGGACAGTACAGTACAGTACAGAGGGGGCAGTACAGTACAGAGGGGGCAGTACAGTACATACAGAGGGGGCAGTACAGTACAGAGGGGGCAGTACAGTACAGAGGGGGCAGTACAGTACAGAGGGGGCAGTACAGTACAGAGGGGGCAGTACAGTACAGGGGGGGGCAGTACAGTACAGTACAGAGGGGCAGTAACAGTACAGAGGGGCAGTACAGTACAGAGGGGGCAGGCAGTACAAGTACAGAGGGGGGCAGTACAGTACAGTACAGAGGGGCAGTACAGTACAGAGGGGGCAGTACAGTACAGAGGGGGGCAGTACAGTACAGAGGGGCAGTACAGTACAGAGGGGGCAGTACAGTACAGAGGGGGCAGTACAGTACAGAGGGGGCAGTACAGTACAGAGGGGCAGTACAGTACAGTACAGAGGGGGCAGTACAGTACAGAGGGGGCAGTACAGTACAGAGGGGCAGTACAGTACAGAGGGGGCAGTACAGTACAGTACAGAGGGGGGCAGTACAGTACAGAGGGGGCAGTACAGTACAGAGGGGCAGTACAGTACAGTACAGAGGGGCAGTTACAGTACAGTACAGAGGGGCAGTACAGTACAAGGGGGCAGTACAGTACAGAGGGGGCAGTACAGTACAGAGGGGGCAGTACAGTACAGAGGGGGCAGTACAGTACAGAGGGGGCAGTACAGTACAGAGGGGGCCAGTACAGTACAGAGGGGGCAGTACAGTACAGTACAGAGGGGGCAGTACAGTACAGAGGGGGCAGTAGGCAGTACAGTACAGAGGGGGCAGTTACAGGTTACAGTACAGAGGGGGCAGTACAGTACAGAGGGGGCAGTTACAGTACAGAGGGGGCAGTACAGTACAGAGGGGGCAGTACAGTACAGAGGGGGCAGTACAGTACAGTACAGAGGGGGCAGTACAGTACAGGAGGGGCAGTACATACAGTAAAGGCAGTACAGTATCAGAGGGGGCAGTACAGTACAGAGGGGGCAGTAAGTACAGAGGGGGCAGTACAGTACAGAGGGGGCAGTACAGTACAGAGGGGGCAGTACAGTACAGAGGGGCAGCTCAGTACAGTACAGAGGGGGGCAGTACAGTACAGAGGGGCAGTACAGTACAGTACAGAGGGGGCAGTACAGTACAGAGGGGGCAGTACAGTACAGTACAGAGGGGGCAGTACAGTACAGAGGGGGCAGTACTAGTACAGGGGGGCAGTACAGTACAGTACAGAGGGGCAGTACAGTACAGGAGGGGGCAGTACAGTACAGAGGGGGCAGTACAGTTACAGGAGGGGGCAGTACAGTACAGGGGGCAGTACAACAGAGGGGCAGTACAGTACAGGGGCAGTACATAAGAGGGGGCAGTACAGTACAGAGGGGGCAGTACAGTACAGAGGGGGCAGTACAGTACAGAGGGGGCAGTACAGTACAGAGGGGGCAGTACAGTACAGAGGGGGCAGTACAGCAGTGCAGCAATGCGAGGAGGAAATAGTTAAAAGTGTCACACAGAGTTGCCCCCCAGGAGCCCAGTCCCCACTTGGCAGGAGGGGGCCACATTCCCTTGGATTCTAGGCTTGGGGGGAGAGGGGTGAGTCAGACTGTCGGGGGGCCGGGCCCCAATGTGGGTCTCCCTGGTCTGGAATGAATTTGGGAGAATTAACTTCAACAGAGAAACATTTATTAATTAGCAGAATCCTCATTCTCGGCACAAAGACCCCAACACACATTTGTACCCATGGGGGGAACACTTACCTGCCCCCCACAGACTGGCACATACAGGCACACTTACCTGCCCCCCCCAGACTGGCACATACAGGCACACTTACCTGCCCCCCACAGACTGGCACATACAGGCACACTTACCTGCCCCAAACAGACTGGCACATACGGGCACACTTACCTGCCCCACCCCCCCACACACAGACTGGCACATACGGGCACACTTACCTGCCCACCCCCCCCACACAGACTGGCACATACGGGGCACAATCACCTGCCCCCCCACACAGACTGGCACATATGGGCACACTTACCTGCCCACCCCCCCACACACAGACTGGCACATACGGGCAAACTCACCTGCCCCCCCCCCACACACAGACTGGCACATACGGGCACACTTACCTGCCCCCCCCCCCCACACAGACTGGCACATAGGGGCACACTTACCTGCCCACCCCCCCACACACAGACTGGCACATACGGGCACACTTACCTGCCCCCCCCACACACAGACTGGCACATACGGGCACACTTACCTGCCCACCCCCCCACACACAGACTGGTACATACGGGCACACTTACCTGCCCACCCCCCCACACACAGACTGGCACATACGGGCACACTTACCTGCCCCCCCCCCACACACAGACTGGCACATACGGGCACACTTACCTGCCCACCCCCCCACACACAGACTGGCACATACAGGCACACTTACCTGCCCCCCCACAGGCTGGCACATACGGGCACACTCACCTGCCCCCCCCACACAGACTGGCACATACGGGCACACTCACCTGCCCCCCCCACACAGACTGGCACATACGGGAACACTCACCTGCCCCCCCACAGACTGGCACATACGGGCACACTCACCTGCCCCCCCACAGACTGGCACAAACGGGCACACTCACCTGCCCCCCTCACAGACTGGCACATACGGGCAAACTCACCTGCTCCCCCCACAGAGACTGGCACATACGGGCAAACTCACCTGCCCCCCCACAGACTGGCGCAAACGGGCACACTCACCTGCCCCCCTCACAGACTGGCACATACGGGCAAACTCACCTGCCCCCCCCCCACACAGACTGGCACATACGGGTACACTCACCTGCCTCCCCCCACAGACTGGCACATATGGGCACACTCACCTGCCCCCCCACACAGACTGGCACATACGGGCACACTCACCTGCCCCCCCCCCCCACAGACTGGCACATACAGGCAGTTTGTGTGTGAGGTGGGCAGGTGAGTGTGCCAGCCTGTGGAGGGGCAGGTGAGTGTGTCCGTATGTGCCAGTCTGTGGTGGGGGGGGGGGGGGGTGAGTGTCTGTGGGGGGGGGCAGGTGAGTGTGCCCGTATGTGCCAGTCTGTGTGGGGCAGGTGAGTGTGCCCGTATGTGCCAGTCTGTGAGGGGGCAGGTGAGTGTGCCTGTATGTGCCAGTCTGTGTGTGGGGCAGGTGAGTGTGCCCGTATGTGCCAGTCTGTGAGGGGGCAGGTGAGTGTGCCTGTATGTGCCAGTCTGTGTGGGGCAGGTGAGTGTGCCCGTATGTGCCAGTCTGTGTGTGGGGCAGGTGAGTGTGCCCGTATGTGCCAGTCTGTGGGGGGGCAGGTGAGTGTGCCCGTATGTGCCAGTCTGTGGGGGGGGCAGGTTAGTGTGCCCGTATGTGCCAGTCTGTGTGGGGGGGCAGATGAGTGTGCCCGTTTGTGCCAGTCTGTGGGGGGGCAGGTGAGTGTGCCCGTATGTGCCAGTCTGTGGGGGGGCAGGTGAGTGTGCCCGTATGTGCCAGTCTGTGGGGGGGCAGGTGAGTGTTCCCGTATGTGCCAGTCTGTGGGGGGGGCAGGTGAGTGTGCCCGTATGTGCCAGTCTGTGGGGGGCAGGTGAGTGTGCCTGTATGTGCCAGTCTGTGGGGGGGCAGGTGAGTGTGCCTGTATGTGCCAGTCTGTGCGTGTGGGGGGCAGGTGAGTGTGCCTGTATGTGCCAGTCTGTGTGTGGGGGGGGCAGGTGAGTGTGCCTGTATGTGCCAGTCTGTGCGTGTGGGGGGCAGGTGAGTGTGCTTGTATGTGCCAGTCTGTGCGTGTGGGGGGGCAGGTGAGTGTGCCTGTATGTGCCAGTCTGTGCGTGTGGGGGGCAGGTGAGTGTGCTTGTATGTGCCAGTCTGTGCGTGTGGGGGGGCAGGTGAGTGTGCCTGTATGTGCCAGTCTGTGCGTGTGGGGGGGCAGGTGAGTGTGCTTGTATGTGCCAGTCTGTGCGTGTGGGGGGGCAGGTGAGTGTGCCTGTATGTGCCAGTCTGTGCGTGTGGGGGGCAGGTGAGTGTGCCTGTATGTGCCAGTCTGTGTGTGGGGGGGGCAGGTGAGTGTGCCTGTATGTGCCAGTCTGTGCGTGTGGGGGGCAGGTGAGTGTGCTTGTATGTGCCAGTCTGTGCGTGTGGGGGGCAGGTGAGTGTGCTTGTATGTGCCAGTCTGTGCGTGTGGGGGCAGGTGAGTGTGCTTGTATGTGCCAGTCTGTGCGTGTGGGGGGGCAGGTGAGTGTGCCTGTATGTGCCAGTCTGTGCGTGTGGGGGGGCAGGTGAGTGTGCTTGTATGTGCCAGTCTGTGCGTGTGGGGGGGCAGAGTGAGTGTGCCTGTATGTGCCAGTCTGTGCGTGTGGGGGGCAGGTGAGTGTGCCTGTATGTGCCAGTCTGTGCGTGTGGGGGGGCAGGTGGAGTGTGCCTGTATGTGCCAGTCTGTGCGTGTGGGGGGGCAGGTGAGTGTGCCTGTATGTGCCAGTCTGTGCGTGTGGGGGGGCAGGTGAGTGTGCCTGTATGTGCCAGTCTGTGCGTGTGGGGGGGCAGGTGAGTGTGCTTGTATGTGCCAGTCTGTGTGTGGGGGGGCAGGTGAGTGTGCCCGTATGTGCCAGTCTGTGTGGGGGGGCAGGTGAGTGTGCCTGTATGTGCCAGTCTGTGTGTGGGGCAGGTGAGTGTGCCCGTATGTGCCAGTCTGTGGGGGGGCAGGTGAGTGTGCCCGTATGTGCCAGTCTGTGGGGGGGCAGGTGAGTGTGCCCGTATGTGCCAGTCTGTGGGGGGGCAGGTGAGTGTGCCCGTATGTGCCAGTCTGTGGGGGGGCAGGTGAGTGTGCCCGTATGTGCCTGTCTGTGTCTCTAGCCACAGCCAATCAGAAAAGAGTAGAGAGACAATGAGCCCCAGGCCCAGCCTATAGTTGCAGAGAAACGATGGGCACCCCTCAACCCACCTGCCCATGCCTCTGACCCCAAGTTCAAATCCCGCCCATGTGTGACAAGCCCCTCCCCTTTCATGCTGCCCAAAGACTGGCAATTGTCAGTATTGTCCATGGCAGGGGGTTTAGTAGCTGCTACTAAGTAGCTCTGTGTGCCCTAAAGCTCCTGACTCAGTAGCACAGAGCCCCCCCTGTGGGTTGGAGGGTTCCGCCCCAGGTCTCTGTAGGCCCAATTATAATCTGATTATTGGCCCTGGAGCCGAATGATTGGATCATCCTGACTGACCCACTGTGTTGGTGGCCAATTGGGCCAAATCTCACCGGGTATTAGGGTTGGGGTTACCATGTATGACCAGGCTGAATGGGGTTAAGGGGTATATAATGAGAAGGGGACCCCGAGTCTGCACCCCGTTACCCCAACACTGCTGGGAAGGGAAACCCCAATAGAATGTTCCGCAGGGATTCCGAGCGAGGGTGCGGGGAACCCTTTGTTTCACGGACTATAAATACACTCGAGTGGACTTCCCATGAAATGAAGTGAGAGTTCTGGGAATGTGCGGGACGTGTGCCGGAGATGGGTGGGGGCCACAATAATGTATCCCCCCCCCATGGTGGCGTCTCCTGCCCCAGCCCCCAGGGGGCACTTGGTGTCCCTGCTGACTGCCAGGGAGACTCCTGTAGCGTCATGTGATGGAGACAGGGCAGGAAGTGTTAGATCTGGGGGGGCCCCCAACTTCCCACAGACCCCTCCAGGCAGAACACAGACCCACATAGAGGAAGCAGAAATGCTGAGCCAATGGGAGCCCAGCAAGGAGGGAGAAGGGGGGGCTGCACGGAGGAGAGAGGCAAAATGGGGGGGGGCAACAACACAGTCTGCACATAGCCCCCCACTATCTGATAGGGGAAAAGGGGAAAGAACTGCACCTACCCCACCATGGGCTAATGGGGTGTCCCTAAAGGCCCCCCAACACTCTGACAGGGGAGGGGGTTATTTATTGGCCAGATCCTGCTCTGCAGAGCTTACACTCTAAACATACAAGGATCTCCGGGGGTCTCTGCTCGTCACAGATTCTGACTGGGGAGGGAGAAGGTGCACTTAGGGGGGTCCCTTGCTGCCCCCAAAGTCTGACAGGGGAGGGGGAGAATGTTGCACATTAGGGTCCCTGCCGACCCCCCCAAAGTCTGACAGGGGAGGGGGAGAATGTTGCACATTAGGGTCCCTGCCGACCCCCCCAAACTGTCAGACAGGGGAGGGGGAGAATGTTGCACATTAGGGTCCCTGCCAACCCCCCCAAACTGTTCTGACAGGGGAGGGTGAGAATGTTGCACATTAGGGTCCCTGCCTGACCCCCCAAACTGTCTGACAGGGGAGGGGGAGAATGTTGCACATTAGGGTCCCTGCCGACCCCCCCAAACTGTCGACAGGGGAGGGAGAATGTTGCACATTAGGGTCCCTGCCGACCCCCCAAACTGTCTGACAGGGGAGGGGAGAATGTTGCACATTAGGGTCCCTGCCGACCCCCCAAACTGTCTGACAGGGGAGGGGGAGAATGTTTGCACATTAGGGTCCCTGCCGACCCCCCCAAACTGTCTGACAGGGGAGGGGAGAATGTTGCACATTAGGGTCCCTGCCGACCCCCCCCAAACTGTCTGACAGGGGAGGGGGGAGAATGTTGCACATTAGGGTCCCTGCCGACCCCCCCAAACTGTCTGACAGGGGAGGGGGAGAATGTTGCACATTAGGGTCCCTGCCGACCCCCCCAAACTGTCTGACAGGGGAGGGGGAGAATGTTGCACATTAGGGTCCCTGCCGACCCCCCCAAACTGTCTGACAGGGGAGGGGGAGAATGTTGCACATTAGGGTCCCTGCCGACCCCCCCAAACTGTCTGACAGGGGAGGGGGAGAATGTTGCACATTAGGGTCCCTGCCGACCCCCCAAACTGTCTGACAGGGGAGGGGGAGAATGTTGCACATTAGGGTCCCTGCCGACCCCCCCCAAACTGTCTGACAGGGGAGGGGGAGAATGTTGCACATTAGGGTCCCTGCCGACCCCCCCAAACTGTCTGACAGGGGAGGGGAGAATGTTGCACATTAGGGTCCCTGCCGACCCCCCCAAACTGTCTGACAGGGGAGGGGGAGAATGTTGCACATTAGGGTCCCTGCCGACCCCCCCCAAACTGTCTGACAGGGGAGGGGGAGAATGTTGCACATTAGGGTCCCTGCCGACCCCCCCAAACTGTCTGACAGGGGAGGGGGAGAATGTTGCACATTAGGGTCCCTGCCGACCCCCCCAAACTGTCTGACAGGGAGGGGGAGAATGTTGCACATTAGGGTCCCTGCCGACCCCCCCAAACTGTCTGACAGGGGAGGGGGAGAATGTTGCACATTAGGGTCCCTGCCGACCCCCCCAAACTGTCTGACAGGGGAGGGGGAGAATGTTGCACATTAGGGTCCCTGCCGACCCCCCCAAACTGTCTGACAGGGGAGGGGGAGAATGTTGCACATTAGGGTCCCTGCCGACCCCCCCAAACTGTCTGACAGGGGAGGGGGAGAATGTTGCACATTAGGGTCCCTGCCGACCCCCCCAAACTGTCTGACAGGGGAGGGGGAGAATGTTGCACATTAGGGTCCCTGCCGACCCCCCCAAACTGTCTGACAGGGGAGGGGAGAATGTTGCACATTAGGGTCCCTGCCGACCCCCCCAAACTGTCTG
Source organism: Xenopus tropicalis (assembly GCF_000004195.4). Classification (NCBI taxonomy): domain Eukaryota; kingdom Metazoa; phylum Chordata; class Amphibia; order Anura; family Pipidae; genus Xenopus; species Xenopus tropicalis. The sequence continues at coordinate 1,399,584 of NC_030686.2, forward strand.
ACAGGGGAGGGGAGAATGTTGCACATTAGGGTCCCTGCCGACCCCCCCAAACTGTCTGACAGGGGAGGGGGAGAATGTTGCACATTAGGGTCCCTGCCGACCCCCCCAAACTGTCTGACAGGGGAGGGGGAGAATGTTGCACATTAGGGTCCCTGCCGACCCCCCCAAACTGTCTGACAGGGGAGGGGAGAATGTTGCACATTAGGGTCCCTGCCGACCCCCCCAAACTGTCTGACAGGGGAGGGGGAGAATGTTGCACATTAGGGTCCCTGCGACCCCCCAAACTGCTGACAGGGGAGGGAGAATGTTCCATTAGGTCCTCCGACCCCCAAACTGTCTGACAGGGGAGGGGGAGAATGTTGCACATTAGGGTCCCTGCCGACCCCCCCAAACTGTCTGACAGGGGAGGGGGAGAATGTTGCACATTAGGGTCCCTGCCGACCCCCCCAAACTGTCTGACAGGGGAGGGGAGAATGTTGCACATTAGGGTCCCTGCCGACCCCCCCAAACTGTCTGACAGGGGAGGGGGAGAATGTTGCCACATTAGGGTCCCTGCCGACCCCCCAAACTGTCTGACAGGGGAGGGGGAGAATGTTGCACATTAGGGTCCCTGCCGACCCCCCCCAAACTGTCTGACAGGGAGGGGAGAATGTTGCACATTAGGGTCCCTGCCGACCCCCCAAACTGTCTGACAGGGGAGGGGGAGAATGTTGCACATTAGGGTCCCTGCCGACCCCCCAAACTGTCTGACAGGGGAGGGGGAGAATGTTGCACATTAGGGTCCCTGCCGACCCCCCCAAACTGTCTGACAGGGGAGGGGGAGAATGTTGCACATTAGGGTCCCTGCCGACCCCCCCAAACTGTCTGACAGGGGAGGGGGAGAATGTTGCACATTAGGGTCCCTGCCGACCCCCCAAACTGTCTGACAGGGGAGGGGGAGAATGTTGCACATTAGGGTCCCTGCCGACCCCCCAAACTGTCTGACAGGGGAGGGGGAGAATGTTGCACATTAGGGTCCCTGCCGACCCCCCCAAACTGTCTGACAGGGGAGGGGAGAATGTTGCACATTAGGGTCCCTGCCGACCCCCCCAAACTGTCTGACAGGGGAGGGGGAGAATGTTGCACATTAGGGTCCCTGCCGACCCCCCCAAACTGTCAGACAGGGGAGGGGGAGAATGTTGCACATTAGGGTCCCTGCCGACACCCCCAAACTGTCTGACAGGGAGGGGAGAATGTTGCACATTAGGGTCCCTGCCGACCCCCCCAAACTGTCTGACAGGGGAGGGGGAGAATGTTGCACATTAGGGTCCCTGCCGACCCCCCCAAACTGTCTGACAGGGGAGGGGGAGAATGTTGCACATTAGGGTCCCTGCCGACCCCCCCAAACTGTCTGACAGGGGAGGGGGAGAATGTTGCACATTAGGGTCCCTGCCGACCCCCCAAACTGTCTGACAGGGGAGGGGGAGAATGTTGCACATTAGGGTCCCTGCCGACCCCCCAAACTGTCTGACAGGGGAGGGGGAGAATGTTGCACATTAGGGTCCCTGCCGACCCCCCCAAACTGTCTGACAGGGGAGGGGGAGAATGTTGCACATTAGGGTCCCTGCCGACCCCCCCAAACTGTCTGACAGGGGAGGGGAGAATGTTGCACATTAGGGTCCCTGCCGACCCCCCCAAACTGTCTGACAGGGGAGGGGAGAATGTTGCACATTAGGGTCCCTGCCGACCCCCCCAAACTGTCTGACAGGGGAGGGGGAGAATGTTGCACATTAGGGTCCCTGCCGACCCCCCAAACTGTCTGACAGGGGAGGGGGAGAATGTTGCACATTAGGGTCCCTGCCGACCCCCCCAAACTGTCTGACAGGGGAGGGGGAGAATGTTGCACATTAGGGTCCCTGCCGACCCCCCCAAACTGTCTGACAGGGGAGGGGGAGAATGTTGCACATTAGGGTCCCTGCCGACCCCCCCAAACTGTCTGACAGGGGAGGGGGAGAATGTTGCACATTAGGGTCCCTGCCGACCCCCCAAACTGTCTGACAGGGGAGGGGGAGAATGTTGCACATTAGGGTCCCTGCCGACCCCCCCAAACTGTCTGACAGGGGAGGGGGAGAATGTTGCACATTAGGGTCCCTGCCGACCCCCCCAAACTGTCTGACAGGGGAGGGGGAGAATGTTGCACATTAGGGTCCCTGCCGACCCCCCAAACTGTCTGACAGGGGAGGGGGAGAATGTTGCACATTAGGGTCCCTGCCGACCCCCCCAAACTGTCTGACAGGGGAGGGGGAGAATGTTGCACATTAGGGTCCCTGCCGACCCCCCCCAAACTGTCTGACAGGGGAGGGGGAGAATGTTGCACATTAGGGTCCCTGCCGACCCCCCCAAACTGTCTGACAGGGGAGGGGGAGAATGTTGCACATTAGGGTCCCTGCCGACCCCCCCAAACTGTCTGACAGGGGAGGGGGAGAATGTTGCACATTAGGGTCCCTGCCGACCCCCCAAACTGTCTGACAGGGGAGGGGGAGAATGTTGCACATTAGGGTCCCTGCCGACCCCCCCAAACTGTCTGACAGGGGAGGGGGAGAATGTTGCACATTAGGGTCCCTGCCGACCCCCCCAAACTGTCTGACAGGGGAGGGGGAGAATGTTGCACATTAGGGTCCCTGCCGACCCCCCAAACTGTCTGACAGGGGAGGGGGAGAATGTTGCACATTAGGGTCCCTGCCGACCCCCCCAAACTGTCTGACAGGGGAGGGGGAGAATGTTGCACATTAGGGTCCCTGCCGACCCCCCCAAACTGTCTGACAGGGGAGGGGGAGAATGTTGCACATTAGGGTCCCTGCCGACCCCCCAAACTGTCTGACAGGGGAGGGGGAGAATGTTGCACATTAGGGTCCCTGCCGACCCCCCCAAACTGTCTGACAGGGGAGGGGGAGAATGTTGCACATTAGGGTCCCTGCCGACCCCCCCAAACTGTCTGACAGGGGAGGGGGAGAATGTTGCACATTAGGGTCCCTGCCGACCCCCCAAACTGTCTGACAGGGGAGGGGGAGAATGTTGCACATTAGGGTCCCTGCCGACCCCCCCAAACTGTCTGACAGGGGAGGGGGAGAATGTTGCACATTAGGGTCCCTGCCGACCCCCCCAAACTGTCTGACAGGGGAGGGGGAGAATGTTGCACATTAGGGTCCCTGCCGACCCCCCAAACTGTCTGACAGGGGAGGGGGAGAATGTTGCACATTAGGGTCCCTGCCGACCCCCCCAAACTGTCTGACAGGGGAGGGGGAGAATGTTGCACATTAGGGTCCCTGCCGACCCCCCCAAACTGTCTGACAGGGGAGGGGGAGAATGTTGCACATTAGGGTCCCTGCCGACCCCCCCAAACTGTCTGACAGGGGAGGGGGAGAATGTTGCACATTAGGGTCCCTGCCGACCCCCCCAAACTGTCTGACAGGGGAGGGGGAGAATGTTGCACATTAGGGTCCCTGCCGACCCCCCAAACTGTCTGACAGGGGAGGGGAGAATGTTGCACATTAGGGTCCCTGCCGACCCCCCCAAACTGTCTGACAGGGGAGGGGGAGAATGTTGCACATTAGGGTCCCTGCCGACCCCCCCAAACTGTCTGACAGGGGAGGGGGAGAATGTTGCACATTAGGGTCCCTGCCGACCCCCCCAAACTGTCTGACAGGGGAGGGGAGAATGTTGCACATTAGGGTCCCTGCCGACCCCCCAAACTGTCTGACAGGGGAGGGGGAGAATGTTGCACATTAGGGTCCCTGCCGACCCCCCAAACTGTCTGACAGGGGAGGGGGAGAATGTTGCACATTAGGGTCCCTGCCGACCCCCCCAAACTGTCTGACAGGGGAGGGGGAGAATGTTGCACATTAGGGTCCCTGCCGACCCCCCCAAACTGTCTGACAGGGGAGGGGAGAATGTTGCACATTAGGGTCCCTGCCGACCCCCCAAACTGTCTGACAGGGGAGGGGGAGAATGTTGCACATTAGGGTCCCTGCCGACCCCCCCAAACTGTCTGACAGGGGAGGGGAGAATGTTGCACATTAGGGTCCCTGCCGACCCCCCAAACTGTCTGACAGGGGAGGGGGAGAATGTTGCACATTAGGGTCCCTGCCGACCCCCCCAAACTGTCTGACAGGGGAGGGGAGAATGTTGCACATTAGGGTCCCTGCCGACCCCCCCAAACTGTCTGACAGGGGAGGGGGAGAATGTTGCACATTAGGGTCCCTGCCGACCCCCCAAACTGTCTGACAGGGGAGGGGGAGAATGTTGCACATTAGGGTCCCTGCCGACCCCCCAAACTGTCTGACAGGGGAGGGGAGAATGTTGCACATTAGGGTCCCTGCCGACCCCCCCAAACTGTCTGACAGGGGAGGGGAGAATGTTGCACATTAGGGTCCCTGCCGACCCCCCCCAAACTGTCTGACAGGGGAGGGGGAGAATGTTGCACATTAGGGTCCCTGCCGACCCCCCAACTGTCTGACAGGGGAGGGGAGAATGTTGCACATTAGGGTCCCTGCCGACCCCCCCAAACTGTCTGACAGGGGAGGGGGAGAATGTTGCACATTAGGGTCCCTGCCGACACCCCCAAACTGTCTGACAGGGGAGGGGAGAATGTTGCACATTAGGGTCCCTGCCGACCCCCCCAAACTGTCTGACAGGGGAGGGGGAGAATGTTGCACATTAGGGTCCCTGCCGACCCCCCCAAACTGTCTGACAGGGGAGGGGGAGAATGTTGCACATTAGGGTCCCTGCCGACCCCCCCAAACTGTCTGACAGGGGAGGGGAGAATGTTGCACATTAGGGTCCCTGCCGACCCCCCCAAACTGTCTGACAGGGGAGGGGGAGAATGTTGCACATTAGGGTCCCTGCCGACCCCCCCAAACTGTCTGACAGGGGAGGGGGAGAATGTTGCACATTAGGGTCCCTGCCGACACCCCCAAACTGTCTGACAGGGGAGGGAGAATGTGCACATAGGTCCCTGCCGACCCCCCCCAAACTGTCTGACAGGGGAGGGGAGAATGTTGCACATTAGGGTCCCTGCCGACCCCCCCAAACTGTCTGACAGGGGAGGGGGAGAATGTTGCACATTAGGGTCCCTGCCGACCCCCCAAACTGTCTGACAGGGGAGGGGGAGAATGTTGCACATTAGGGTCCCTGCCGACCCCCCCAAACTGTCTGACAGGGGAGGGGGAGAATGTTGCACATTAGGGTCCCTGCCGACCCCCCCAAACTGTCTGACAGGGGAGGGGGAGAATGTTGCACATTAGGGTCCCTGCCGACCCCCCCAAACTGTCTGACAGGGGAGGGGGAGAATGTTGCACATTAGGGTCCCTGCCGACCCCCCAAACTGTCTGACAGGGGAGGGGGAGAATGTTGCACATTAGGGTCCCTGCCGACCCCCCCAAACTGTCTGACAGGGGAGGGGAGAATGTTGCACATTAGGGTCCCTGCCGACCCCCCAAACTGTCTGACAGGGGAGGGGGAGAATGTTGCACATTAGGGTCCCTGCCGACCCCCCCAAACTGTCTGACAGGGGAGGGGAGAATGTTGCACATTAGGGTCCCTGCCGACCCCCCCAAACTGTCTGACAGGGGAGGGGGAGAATGTTGCACATTAGGGTCCCTGCCGACCCCCCCCAAACTGTCTGACAGGGGAGGGGGGAGAATGTTGCACATTAGGGTCCCTGCCGACCCCCCCAAACTGTCTGACAGGGGAGGGGGAGAATGTTGCACATTAGGGTCCCTGCCGACACCCCCAAACTGTCTGACAGGGGAGGGGAGAATGTTGCACATTAGGGTCCCTGCCGACCCCCCCAAACTGTCTGACAGGGGAGGGGGAGAATGTTGCACATTAGGGTCCCTGCCGACCCCCCAAACTGTCTGACAGGGGAGGGGAGAATGTTGCACATTAGGGTCCCTGCCGACCCCCCAAACTGTCTGACAGGGGAGGGGGAGAATGTTGCACATTAGGGTCCCTGCCGACCCCCCCAAACTGTCTGACAGGGGAGGGGGAGAATATTGCACATTAGGGTCCCTGCCGACCCCCCAAACTGTCAGACAGGGGAGGGGGAGAATGTTGCACATTAGGGTCCCTGCCGACCCCCCCAAACTGTCTGACAGGGGAGGGGGAGAATGTTGCACATTAGGGTCCCTGCCGACCCCCCCAAACTGTCTGACAGGGGAGGGGGAGAATGTTGCACATTAGGGTCCCTGCCGACCCCCCAAACTGTCTGACAGGGGAGGGGGAGAATGTTGCACATTAGGGTCCCTGCCGACCCCCCCAAAACTGTCTGACAGGGGAGGGGGAGAATGTTGCACATTAGGGTCCCTGCCGACCCCCCCAAACTGTCTGACAGGGGAGGGGGAGAATGTTGCACATTAGGGTCCCTGCCGACCCCCCCAAACTGTCTGACAGGGGAGGGGGAGAATGTTGCACATTAGGGTCCCTGCCGACCCCCCAAACTGTCTGACAGGGGAGGGGAGAATGTTGCACATTAGGGTCCCTGCCGACCCCCCCAAACTGTCTGACAGGGGAGGGGGAGAATGTTGCACATTAGGGTCCCTGCCGACCCCCCCAAACTGTCTGACAGGGGAGGGGGAGAATGTTGCACATTAGGGTCCCTGCCGACCCCCCAAACTGTCTGACAGGGGAGGGGGAGAATGTTGCACATTAGGGTCCCTGCCGACACCCCCAAACTGTCTGACAGGGGAGGGGAGAATGTTGCACATTAGGGTCCCTGCCGACCCCCCCAAACTGTCTGACAGGGGAGGGGGAGAATGTTGCACATTAGGGTCCCTGCCGACCCCCCCAAACTGTCTGACAGGGGAGGGGAGAATGTTGCACATTAGGGTCCCTGCCGACCCCCCCAAACTGTCTGACAGGGGAGGGGGAGAATGTTGCACATTAGGGTCCCTGCCGACCCCCCCAAACTGTCAGACAGGGGAGGGGGAGAATGTTGCACATTAGGGTCCCTGCCGACCCCCCCAAACTGTCTGACAGGGGAGGGGGAGAATGTTGCACATTAGGGTCCCTGCCGACCCCCCAAACTGTCAGACAGGGGAGGGGGAGAATGTTGCACATTAGGGTCCCTGCCGACCCCCCCAAACTGTCTGACAGGGGAGGGGGAGAATGTTGCACATTAGGGTCCCTGCCGACCCCCCCAAACTGTCTGACAGGGGAGGGGGAGAATGTTGCACATTAGGGTCCCTGCCGACCCCCCAAACTGTCTGACAGGGGAGGGGGAGAATGTTGCACATTAGGGTCCCTGCCGACACCCCCAAACTGTCTGACAGGGGAGGGGAGAATGTTGCACATTAGGGTCCCTGCCGACCCCCCCAAACTGTCTGACAGGGGAGGGGGAGAATGTTGCACATTAGGGTCCCTGCCGACCCCCCCAAACTGTCTGACAGGGGAGGGGAGAATGTTGCACATTAGGGTCCCTGCCGACCCCCCCAAACTGTCTGACAGGGGAGGGGGAGAATGTTGCACATTAGGGTCCCTGCCGACCCCCCAAACTGTCAGACAGGGGAGGGGGAGAATGTTGCACATTAGGGTCCCTGCCGACCCCCCCAAACTGTCTGACAGGGGAGGGGGAGACAGGCTGTAACTGGGTCTCTGTGGGATCCAGTCTGGGAGCCGCCTGACTCCGCTGGAGGTGCGGTTTCCTCATTAGGGACCCCACCCAAAGCAGCACAGAGTGGGGGGGAATGTGGCAGCCCCCGGCCAGTCCTCCAATTATTTAACTCTTTCTCTTCCCTGTTCTACTAACCAGGCACAGATGCCCCTCCCACAGCCCAGAGCATTCTCCTTTATAGATGGATTTGCTCCTAATTCCTCTCCCTCCTCCTCATTCTCTCCTTCCCTTTGTCTCCTGTAAACTGGGAAAGTAATAGGGAACTTGTGATGTGATAGGGACCTTAGATTGTAAGCTCACTGGGGCAGGGACTGATGGGAATGTGATAGGGACCTTAGATTGTAAGCTCACTGGGGCAGGGACTGATGGGAATGTGATAGGGACCTTAGATTGTAAGCTCACTGGGGCAGGGACTGATGGGAATGGGATAGGGACCTTAGATTGTAAGCTCACTGGGGCAGGGACTGATGGGAATGTGATAGGGACCTTAGATTGTAAGCTCACTGGGGCAGGGACTGATGGGAATGGGATAGGGACCTTAGATTGTAAGCTCACTGGGGCAGGGACTGATGGGAATGGGATAGGGACCTTAGATTGTAAGCTCACTGGGGCAGGGACTGATGGGAATGGGATAGGGACCTTAGATTGTAAGCTCACTGGGGCAGGGACTGATGGGAATGGAATAGGGACCTTAGATTGTAAGCTCACTGGGGCAGGGGCTGATGGGAATGGGATAGGGACCTTAGATTGTTAGCTCACTGGGGCAGGGATTGATGGGAATGTGATAGGGACCTTAGATTGTAAGCTCACTGGGGCAGGGACTGATGGGAATGTGATAGGGACCTTAGATTGTAAGCTCACTGGGGCAGGGACTGATGGGAATGTGATAGGGACCTTAGATTGTAAGCTCACTGGGGCAGGGACTGATGGGAATGGGATAGGGACCTTAGATTGTAAGCTCACTGGGGCAGGGACTGATGGGAATGTGATAGGGACCTTAGATTGTAAGCTCACTGGGGCAGGGACTGATGGGAATGGGATAGGGACCTTAGATTGTAAGCTCACTGGGGCAGGGACTGATGGGAATGGGATAGGGACCTTAGATTGTAAGCTCACTGGGGCAGGGACTGATGGGAATGGGATAGGGACCTTAGATTGTAAGCTCACTGGGGCAGGGACTGATGGGAATGGAATAGGGACCTTAGATTGTAAGCTCACTGGGGCAGGGGCTGATGGGAATGGGATAGGGACCTTAGATTGTTAGCTCACTGGGGCAGGGATTGATGGGAATGTGATAGGGACCTTAGATTGTAAGCTCACTGGGGCAGGGGCTGATGGGAATGGGATAGGGACCTTAGATTGTAAGCTCACTGGGGCAGGGGCTGATGGGAATGGGATAGGGACCTTAGATTGTTAGCTCACTGGGGCAGGGATTGATGGGAATGTGATAGGGACCTTAGATTGTAAGCTCACTGGGGCAGGGGCTGATGGGAATGGGATAGGGACCTTAGATTGTAAGCTCACTGGGGCAGGGGCTGATGGGAATGGGATAGGGACCTTAGATTGTTAGCTCACTGGGGCAGGGATTGATGGGAATGTGATAGGGACCTTAGATTGTAAGCTCACTGGGGCAGGGACTGATGGGAATGGGATAGGGGCCTTAGAGTGTAAGCTCACTGGGGCAGGGGCTGATGGGAATGGGATAGGGACCTTAGATTGTAAGCTCACTGGGGCAGGGGCTGATGGGAATGGGATAGGGACCTTAGATTGTAAGCTCACTGGGGCAGGGACTGATGGGAATGGGATAGGGACCTTAGATTGTAAGCTCACTGGGGCAGGGACTGATGGGAATGGGATAGGGGCCTTAGAGTGTAAGCTCACTGGGGCAGGGGCTGATGGGAATGGGATAGGGACCTTAGATTGTAAGCTCACTGGGGCAGGGGCTGATGGGAATGGGATAGGGACCTTAGATTGTAAGCTCACTGGGGCAGGGACTGATGGGAATGGGATAGGGACATTAGATTGTAAGCTCACTGGGGCAGGGGCTGATGGGAATGGGATAGGGACCTTAGATTGTAAGCTCACTGGGGCAGGGGCTGATGGGAATGGGATAGGGACCTTAGAGTGTAAGCTCACTGGGGCAGGGGCTGATGGGAATGGGATAGGGACATTAGATTGTAAGCTCACTGGGGCAGGGGCTGATGGGAATGGGATAGGGACCTTAGATTGTAAGCTCACTGGGGCAGGGACTGATGGGAATGGGATAGGGACCTTAGATTGTAAGCTCACTGGGGCAGGGGCTGATGGGAATGGGATAGGGACCTTAGATTGTAAGAAACTGGCACAGGAAGAGTTACAGCATTAGAAATAGTCACTTTGCTTCCCCCTAGTGGAGCTTAGGGAGTATTACGTGCCTATTCCAGTCGATTTCTCAGACTGCTGCAGACTGTACTGCTCCGTGTAACCGCACAGCCCCGGGCACAGGAGGCACAAACTTGATGATGTGACTCTATAATAAGCATTTCATATTAATGAGTTAAAATTAATAATTAATGAGCTAATAAGTCAGTGGAGTTGGGGGGGCAGTGGAGTTGGGGGGCAGTGGAGTTGGGGGGGCAGTGGAGTTGGGGGGGCAGTGGAGTTGGGGGGCAGTGGAGTTGGGGGGCAGTGGAGTTGGGGGGACAGTGGAGTTGGGGGGACAGTGGAGTTGGGGGGGCAGTGGAGTTGGGGGGGGCAGTGGAGTTGGGGGGACAGTGGAGTTGGGGGACAGTGGAGTTGGGGGGCAGTGGAGTTGGGGGGCAGTGGAGTTGGGGGACAGTGGAGTTGGGGGGGCAGTGGAGTTGGGGGGCAGTGGAGTTGGGGGGACAGTGGAGTTGGGGGGGCAGTGGAGTTGGGGGGCAGTGGAGTTGGGGGGGCAGTGGAGTTGGGGGGGCAGTGGAGTTGGGGGGACAGTGGAGTTGGGGGGCAGTGGAGTTGGGGGGCAGTGGAGTTGGGGGGACAGTGGAGTTGGGGGGGCAGTGGAGTTGGGGGGCAGTGGAGTTGGGGGGGCAGTGGAGTTGGGGGGCAGTGGAGTTGGGGGGACAGTGGAGTTGGGGGGGCAGTGGAGTTGGGGGGCAGTGGAGTTGGGGGGACAGTGGAGTTGGGGGGGCAGTGGAGTTGGGGGGACAGTGGAGTTGGGGGGGCAGTGGAGTTGCATTGCGTTTGTTTGGTACAAAACTTATGGAAGTTTCCAGACAGTTAAAGGAACAGTAACTCCAAAAAATGAAAGAGCTTTAAAGTAATAAAAATAATAATGCACTGTTGCCCTGCACTGGTACAGCTGGGGTGTTTGCTACAGTAACACTACTATAGTTTATATAAATACCCCGCTGTGTAGCCCCGGGGGCAGCCATTCCTGCACCGGTACAGCTGGGGTGTTTGCTACAGAAACCCTACTATAGTTTATATAAATACCCCGCTGTGTAGCCCCGGGGGCAGCCATTCCTGCACCGGTACAGCTGGGGTGTTTGCTACAGAAACCCTACTATAGTTTATATAAATACCCCGCTGTGTAGCCCCGGGGCAGCCATTCCTGCACTGGTACAGCTGGGATGTTTGCTACAGAAACCCTACTATAGTTTATATAAATACCCCGCTGTGTAGCCCCGGGGGCAGCCATTCCTGCACTGGTACAGCTGGGGTGTTTGCTACAGAAACCCTACTATAGTTTATATAAATACCCCGCTGTGTAGCCCCGGGGGCAGCCATTCCTGCACCGGTACAGCTGGGGTGTTTGCTACAGAAACCCTACTATAGTTTATATAAATACCCCGCTGTGTAGCCCCGGGGGCAGCCATTCCTGCACTGGTACAGCTGGGGTGTTTGCTACAGAAACCCTACTATAGTTTATATAAATACCCCGCTGTGTAGCCCCGGGGGCAGCCATTCAAGCTGGAAAAAAGGAGAAAAGACACAGGTTACATAGCAGATAACAGATAAGCTCTGTAGAATACAATAGTGTTTTATCTGTTAACTGCTATGTGCCTGTGCCTTTTCTCCTTTTTTCCAGCTTGAACGGCTGCCCCCGGGGCTACACAGCGGGGTATTTATATAAACTATAGTAGGGTTTCTGTAGCAAACACCCCAGCTGTACCAGTGCAGGAATGGCTGCCCCCGGGGCTACACAGCGGGGTATTTATATAAACTATAGTAGGGTTTCTGTAGCAAACACCCCAGCTGTACCGGTGCAGGAATGGCTGCCCCCGGGGCTACACAGCGGGGTATTTATATAAACTATAGTAGGGTTTCTGTAGCAAACACACAACTTCTACCAGTGCAGGCAGCAGCACATTACATTTTATTTACTTTTATACACTTTCATTTTTTGGTGTTAATGTTCCTTTAAGGGAATCTAAGTAAATTGCATAACTTTCAACCCAACTCACTAAATTTGTGTAACTTTCGTGACTGCTGTTGGAGCCCATTTGGAATAAGATTTCCCGGGGCCTGGCACAACTGTACCCCCTCTCCCTGGGTCTGTATGCCCGTGCCAGTGTGTGGGTAAGTGCCAGTCTGTGGGTGGGTAGGTGCCAGTCTGTGGGTAGGTAGGTGCCAGTCTGTGGGTAGGTAGGTGCCAGTCTGTGGGTGGGTAGGTGCCAGTCTGTGGGTGGGTAGGTGCCAGGCTGTGGGTGGGTAGGTGCCAGGCTGTAGGTATACACGTATAGGTGCCAGTCTGTGGGTAGGTAGGTAACAGGCTGTGGGTGGGTAAGTGCCAGTCTGTAGGTATACACATATAGGTGCCAGTCTGTGGGTAGGTACCAGGCTGTGGGTGGGTAGGTGCCAGGCTGTGGGTGGGTAGGTGCCAGGCTGTGGGTAGGAGGGTGCCAGGCTGTGGGTAGGAGGGTGCCAGGCTGTGGGTAGGAGGGTGCCAGGCTCTGGGTGGGTAGGTGCCAGGCTGTGGGTAGGTAGGTGCCAGGCTGTGGGTAGGAGGGTGCCAGGCTGTGGGTAGGAGGGTGCCAGGCTCTGGGTGGGTAGTTGGGTAGGTGCCAGGCTGTGGGTAGGTAGGTGCCAGGCTCTGGGTGGGTAGGTGCCAGGCTGTGGGTAGGTAGGTGCCAGGCTGTGGGTAGGTAGGTAGGTGCCAGGCTCTGGGTAGGTAGGTGCCAGGCTGTGGGTAGGTAGGTAGGTGCCAGGCTGTGGGTAGGTAGGTGCCAGGCTGTGGGTGGGTAGGTGCCAGGCTGTGGGTAGGTAGGTGCCAGGCTGTGGGTAGGTAGGTGCCAGGCTGTGGGTAGGTAGGTGCCAGGCTATGGGTGGGTAGGTGCCAGGCTGTGGGTAGGTAGGTGCCAGGCTGTGGGTAGGTAGGTGCCAGGCTGTGGGTAGGTAGGTGCCAGGCTGTGGGTAGGTAGGTGCCAGTCTGTGGGTGGGTAGGTGCCAGGCTGTGGGTGGGTAGGTGCCAGGCTGTGGGTAGGTAGGTAGGTGATGCTACACTTGGCTGAAGTATCGAGTCAATTTAACGAGACCTGCCAGCATCAGCATCTGACCTTCCCTGGACCTGGCGCAAAGGATTTTGGTAAATGTAGTTCAAATGATCATTACCCTTTCGGAGATGCATCTGACAAAGACTTCATCTCCCATAGTGCAACGCGCCGAGGGAAAGCAGGCGCTGGGGCCGGGGCAGCTGGGAAGTGTAGTTCTCTAAGCGCACACGTACATAAGAGCGGGAGGGAGGGAGGCAGCGGCGGACTACGAGTCCCAGAGAGCAGCGGCACCGCGGACCTCCCGGACTGTTTGAAGTGCGGTATCGGTTCGGGCTCAGTGCAGAGGGATTCGGAGCGGACCGAGTCCCGGGGTGCAGGGCACGATGGCGGCCAAGGGGGAGGAGGTGGCGAGGATCGTCAAAAAGCTGGATAAAATGGTGGCCAAGAAAAGCACGGCGAGTCCAATAAACTGCAGGGGCCCAATTGGGTCGGGGCAGCACCGCAACCAACCGGCTCTTATTAATCCTCCGCTAGCCCCAGAGCCAATGAGCAACAGGTTCCTATTAGTGCTGCAGCCTGTAATGGCTTCTGATTGCTTCTCGGTGCTGCAGCCTGTACTGATATCTGTGCCGCCATGCAGCCTCCGCCAATCACTGATTAGCTGCTTAGTGTGTGGGTCTAATGGGGTCACTGGTTACTGGGGAGCTACAGGACCCCAATGCTGGGAGACCCACTGTCTGCATAGCCCTGACCCCCCCTTAATAACCTGGGCACCCCCACATTGGTGTCAGTCTTCCACCCCCCCAAAGAGCCTCAATAAAAACCAGAGATTTGGGGCTGATGAATAAAACCAATCTGTATATGATTGGCACCCCGGGCGTTGGCAGTGCCCACCATTAGGACCCCAGATATTGAGCTAATCTAGGGGATCCCCTGTAAAGCCAAGGGGTGTCGGCTTTGGGGGACCTTTCCCTAGAATTATCCTTCGCTTACTCAGAAATATCCCCCAATAGTAAATTCTTCCCTCTGTGCTGCCTTTATTGGCCAACTGCATAGACGTATCAGAGAGCAGCTTCTTGCCCCCGCCTTCCCCCAGCTCCCATACTGTATATATATATACACATTGCAGGGGGGCCCCGGCTCCCATACTGTATATATATACACATTGCAGGGGGGCCCGGCTCCCATACTGTATATATATACACATTGCAGGGGGGCCCCGGCTCCCATACTGTATATATATGCACATTGCAGGGGGGCCCGGCTCCCATACTGTATATATATGCACATTGCAGGGGGGCCCCGGCTCCCATACTGTATATATATATGCACATTGCAGGGGGGCCCCGGCTCCCATACTGTATATATATATATATATATATATGCACATTGCAGGGGGGCCCCGGCTCCCATACTGTATATATATATGCACATTGCAGGGGGGCCCCGGCTCCCATACTGTATATATATATATATGCACATTGCAAGGGGGCCCCGGCTCCCATACTGTATATATATATGCACATTGCAGGGGGGCCCCGGCTCCCATACTGTATATATATGCACATTGCAGGGGGGCCCCGGCTCCCATACTGTATATATATATATATATATATATATATATATATATATATATATATGCACATTGCAGGGGGGCCCCGGCTCCCATACTGTATATATATATATATATGCACATTGCAGGGGGGCCCCGGCTCCCATACTGTATATATATGCACATTGCAGGGGGGCCCCGGCTCCCATACTGTATATATATGCACATTGCAGGGGGGCCCGGCTCCCATACTGTATATATATGCACATTGCAGGGGGCCCCGGCTCCCATACTGTATATATATGCACATTGCAGGGGGGCCCGGCTCCCATACCGTATATATATGCACATTGCAGGGGGCCCCGGCTCCCATACTGTATATATATGCACATTGCAGGGGGGCCCGGCTCCCATACTGTATATATATATATATATATGCACATTGCAGGGGGGCCCCGGCTCCCATACTGTATATATATGCACATTGCAGGGGGGCCCCGGCTCCCATACTGTATAAATATATATGCACATTGCAGGGGGGCCCCGGCTCCCATACCGTATATATATATGCACATTGCAGGGGGGCCCCGGCTCCCATACTGTATATATATATATATATGCACATTGCAGGGGGGCCCCGGCTCCCATACCGTATATATATATGCACATTGCAGGGGGGCCCGGCTCCCATACTGTATATATATATATATATGCACATTGCAGGGGGGCCCCGGCTCCCATACTGTATATATATGCACATTGCAGGGGGGCCCCGGCTCCCATACTGTATAAATATATATGCACATTGCAGGGGGGCCCGGCTCCCATACTGTATATATATATACACATTGCAGGGGGGCCCGGCTCCCATACTGTATATATATGCACATTGCAGGGGGGCCCCGGCTCCCATACTGTATATATATGCACATTGCAGGGGGGCCCGGCTCCCATACCGTATATATATGCACATTGCAGGGGGGCCCCGGCTCCCATACTGTATATATATGCACATTGCAGGGGGGCCCCGGCTCCCATACTGTATATATATGCACATTGCAGGGGGGCCCGGCTCCCATACCGTATATATATGCACATTGCAGGGGGCCCCGGCTCCCATACTGTATATATATGCACATTGCAGGGGGGCCCGGCTCCCATACTGTATATATATATATATATGCACATTGCAGGGGGGCCCCGGCTCCCATACTGTATATATATGCACATTGCAGGGGGGCCCCGGCTCCCATACTGTATAAATATATGCACATTGCAGGGGGGCCCCGGCTCCCATACTGTATATATATGCACATTGCAGGGGGGCCCCGGCTCCCATACTGTATATATATATGCACATTGCAGGGGGGCCCCGGCTCCCATACCGTATATATATATGCACATTGCAGGGGGGCCCCGGCTCCCATACTGTATATATATATATAAATGCACATTGCAGGGGGGCCCCGGCTCCCATACCGTATCGGAGGTTCTGGGCTGCCCCTCGGATAAGGGGGTGCAATTAGGGTGATGGCTCAGGGGACTCTTCACCCCAAACATACTCCTGGCACGGGTGGCACAGAGGGGGGTGCCTGGGGGTGATAATGGGGTAACAGTAGATCAGCTTGGGGCAGAACATCGTTACTTTGGGCACAGACCCCAGAGATCCAGTACTTGCCCCGTCGGGTTGTGGCACCGGGCATCTTACCCTCTTCCTCCCCCACAGGGCGGCGCTCTGGATCTGCTCCGGGAGCTGAAGAACATGGCGATAACCCTGGAGCTCCTGCAGGTAATAAGTAACCGTTAAACGATAACGACCCTGTGAGGGGTGTGGTTTCATTCAGGGCGACGCCTACTTCAGCCCGCGGGTAATGTTTCAGTTTATACGATTCTTCCTCTGGTTCTGAGACCCAGTCAGTCTGGGGAGGTTCAGTCTTGGATGCAGCGAGTGGGCACAGTGGGTGGGAGCGGTGAGTGGGTGCAGTGGGTGGGCACAGTAAGTGGGAGCAGTGGGTGGGCACCGTGGGTGGGAGCAGTGAGTGGGAGCAGTGGGTGGGAGCAGTGAGTGGGCACAGTAAGTGGGCACAGTGAGTTGGCACAGTAAGTGGGAGCAGTGAATGGGCGCAGTGGGTGGGAGCAGTAAGTGGGAGCAGTGAGTTGGCACAGTGGGTGGGAGCAGTGAGTGGGCACAGTGAGTTGGCACAGTAAGTGGGAGCAGTGAATGGGCGCAGTGGGTGGGTGCAGTGAGTTGGCACAGTGGGTGGGTGCAGTGAGTTGGCACAGTGGGTGGGTGCAGTGAGTTGGCACAGTGGGTGGGAGCAGTGAGTGGGCGCAGTGATTGGGCACATGTAGGTTGTTGGCACCGTTGGTTTATCTGGTAGCTCTTGGTTTGTGTCGCGGGCAGTGCCAGCATCAGCCAATAGTGTGAGAGATAAACACCTTAACCCTTTCTGTAGCTGCCCATTAACCCTTTCTTGCCCGTCTCTCAGTCGACCCGCGTGGGGATGTCGGTGAATGCGCTGAGGAAGCAGAGTAACGACAACGAGATCATCACAATATCGAAATCTCTTATCAAATCGTGGAAAAAGTTGCTGGGTAAGTGCTCCCACTGACTTACCTTCTGGGGGGGCTCCATAGGTGGGGTTACTATAAGTAAATGCCCCACCGCATTGATTCCCTTTCTTATTGCCCCTTGGCAGACGGCTCAGAACAGCCGGGAAAAGAGAAGCCCCAGACGATACCCACCTGTTCCAAGGAGCTGGGGTAAGTGCGCCTCACTGGGGGGGTATTCTGGGGCAAAGGGAGGTGTCAGTCTAACTGTTGGGGGGCAGCAGGCTTGGGCTGGGGGGGCTTTTTGTGCCTCTGGGTACTGGGAATGCCAGGGGGGCTGTAAGGTGCCACAGACAGTCACTATTTATTGGGCTGGGGGGGGGGTGTTTGTGCCTCTGGGTACTGGGAATGCTGGGGGGGCTGTAAGGTGCCACAGACAGTCACTATTTATTGGGCTGGGGGGGCTGTTTGTGCCTCTGGGTACTGGGAATGCCAGGGGGGCTGTAAGGTGCCACAGACAGTCACTATTTATTGGGCTGGGGGGGCTGTTTGTGCCTCTGGGTACTGGGAATGCCAGGGGGGCTGTAAGGTGCCACAGACAGTCACTATTTATTGGGCTGGGGGGGCTGCTTGTGCCTCTGGGTACTGGGAATGCCGGGGGGGCTGTAAGGTGCCACAGACAGTCACTATTTATTGGGCTGGGGGGAGGGGCTGTTTGTGCCTCTGGGTACTGGGAATGCCAGGGGGGGGCTGTAAGGTGCCACAGACAGTCACTATTTATTGGGCTGGGGGGGCTGTTTGTGCCTCTGGGTACTGGGAATGCCAGGGGGGCTGTAAGGTGCCACAGACAGTCACTATTTATTGGGCTGGGGGGGCTGTTTGTGCCTCTGGGTACTGGGAATGCCAGGGGGGCTGTAAGGTGCCACAGACAGTCACTATTTATTGGGCTGGGGGGGCTGTTTGTGCCTCTGGGTACTGGGAATGCCGGGGGGGGCTGTAAGGTGCCACAGACAGTCACTATTTATTGGGCTGGGGGGAGGGGCTGTTTGTGCCTCTGGGTACTGGGAATGCCAGGGGGGGGCTGTAAGGTGCCACAGACAGTCACTATTTATTGGGCTGGGGGGGCTGTTTGTGCCTCTGGGTACTGGGAATGCCAGGGGGGCTGTAAGGTGCCACAGACAGTCACTATTTATTGGGCTGGGGGGGCTGTTTGTGCCTCTGGGTACTGGGAATGCCAGGGGGGCTGTAAGGTGCCACAGACAGTCACTATTTATTGGGCTGGGGGGGCTGTTTGTGCCTCTGGGTACTGGGAATGCCGGGGGGGGCTGTAAGGTGCCACAGACAGTCACTATTTATTGGGCTGGGGGGGCTGTTTGTGCCTCTGGGTACTGGGAATGCCGGGGGGGCTGTAAGGTGCCACAGACAGTCACTATTTATTGGGCTGGGGGGGCTGTTTGTGCCTCTGGGTACTGGGAATGCCGGGGGGGGCTGTAAGGTGCCACAGACAGTCACTATTTATTGGGCTGGGGGGAGGGGCTGTTTGTGCCTCTGGGTACTGGGAATGCCAGGGGGGGCTGTAAGGTGCCACAGACAGTCACTATTTATTGGGCTGGGGGGGCTGTTTGTGCCTCTGGGTACTGGGAATGCCAGGGGGGCTGTAAGGTGCCACAGACAGTCACTATTTATTGGGCTGGGGGGGCTGTTTGTGCCTCTGGGTACTGGGAATGCCAGGGGGGCTGTAAGGGTGCCACAGACAGTCACTATTATTGGGCTGGGGGGGCTGTTTGTGCCTCTGGGTACTGGGAATGCCGGGGGGGGCTGTAAGGTGCCACAGACAGTCACTATTTATTGGGCTGGGGGGGCTGTTTGTGCCTCTGGGTACTGGGAATGCCGGGGGGGGCTGTAAGGTGCCACAGACAGTCACTATTTATTGGGGCTGGGGGGGCTGTTTGTGCCTCTGGGTACTGGGAATGCCGGGGGGGCTGTTAAGGTGCCACAGACAGTCACTATTTATTGGGCTGGGGGGGGCTGTTTGTGCCTCTGGGTACTGGGAATGCCGGGGGGGCTGTAAGGTGCCACAGACAGTCACTATTTATTGGGCTGGGGGGGGGGCTGTTTGTGCCTCTGGGTACTGGGAATGCCGGGGGTGCTGTAAGGTGCCACAGACAGTCACTATTTATTGGGCTGGGGGGGGGGGTGTTTGTGCCTCTGGGTACTGGGAATGCCAGGGGGGTGCTGTAAGGTGCCACAGACAGTCACTATTTATTGGGCTGGGGGGGGGGGGCTGTTTGTGCCTCTGGGTACTGGGAATGCCAGGGGGCTGTAAGGTGCCACAGACAGTCACTATTTATTGGGCTGGGGGGGGGCTGTTTGTGCCTCTGGGTACTGGGAATGCCAGGGGGGCTGTAAGGTGCCACAGACAGTCACTATTTATTGGGCTGGGGGGGGCTGTTTGTGCCCCTGGGTACTGGGAATGCCAGGGGGGCTGTAAGGTGCCACAGACAGTCACTATTTATTGGGCTGGGGGGCTGTTTGTCCTCTGGGTACTGGGAATGCCGGGGGGGCTGTAAGGTGCCACAGACAGTCACTATTTATTGGGCTGGGGGGGCTGTTTGTGCCTCTGGGTACTGGGAATGCCAGGGGGGCTGTAAGGTGCCACAGACAGTCACTATTTATTGGGCTGGGGGGGGGCTGTTTGTGCCTCTGGGTACTGGGAATGCCGGGGGGGCTGTAAGGTGCCACAGACAGTCACTATTTATTGGGCTGGGGGGGCTGTTTGTGCCTCTGGGTACTGGGAATGCCAGGGGGGCTGTAAGGTGCCACAGACAGTCACTATTTATTGGGCTGGGGGGGGGGCTGTTTGTGCCTCTGGGTACTGGGAATGCCAGGGGGGCTGTAAGGTGCCACAGACAGTCACTATTTATTGGGCTGGGGGGGCTGTTTGTGCCTCTGGGGTACTGGGAATGCCGGGGGGGGCTGTAAGGTGCCACAGACAGTCACTATTTATTGGGCTGGGGGGGGGGATGTTTGTGCCTCTGGGTACTGGGAATGCCAGGGGGGCTGTAAGGTGCCACAGACAGTCACTATTTATTGGGCTGGGGGGGCTGTTTGTGCCTCTGGGTACTGGGAATGCCAGGGGGGCTGTAAGGTGCCACAGACAGTCACTATTTATTGGGCTGGGGGGGCTGTTTGTGCCTCTGGGTACTGGGAATGCCAGGGGGGCTGTAAGGTGCCACAGACAGTCACTATTTATTGGGCTGGGGGGCTGTTTGTGCCTCTGGGTACTGGGAATGCCAGGGGGGCTGTAAGGTGCCACAGACAGTCACTATTTATTGGGCTGGGGGGGCTGTTTGTGCCTCTGGGTACTGGGAATGCCAGGGGGGCTGTAAGGTGCCACAGACAGTCACTATTTATTGGGCTGGGGGGGCTGTTTGTGCCTCTGGGTACTGGGAATGCCAGGGGGGCTGTAAGGTGCAACAGACACTCACTATTTATTGGGCTTGGGGGGGGGCTGTTTGTGCCTCTGGGTACTGGGAATGCCAGGGGGGCTGTAAGGTGCCACAGACAGTCACTATTTATTGGGCTGGGGGGGCTGTTTGTGCCTCTGGGTACTGGGAATGCCGGGGGGGCTGTAAGGTGCCACAGACAGTCACTATTTATTGGGCTGGGGGGGCTGTTTGTGCCTCTGGGTACTGGGAATGCCAGGGGGGCTGTAAGGTGCCACAGATAGTCACTATTTATTGGGCTGGGGGGGCTGTTTGTGCCTCTGGGTACTGGGAATGCCAGGGGGGCTGTAAGGTGCCACAGACAGTCACTATTTATTGGGCTGGGGGGCTGTTTGTGCCTCTGGGTACTGGGAATGCCGGGGGGGCTGTAAGGTGCCACAGACAGTCACTATTTATTGGGCTGGGGGGGGGGGGGGCTGTTTGGGCCTCTGGGTACTGGGAATGCCAGGGGGGCTGTAAGGTGCCACAGACAGTCACTATTTATTGGGCTGGGGGGGGGGGGGCTGTTTGGGCCTCTGGGTACTGGGAATGCCAGGGGGGCTGTAAGGTGCCACAGACAGTCACTATTTATTGGGCTGGGGGGGGGGATGTTTGTGCCTCTTTGTACTGGGAATGCCTGGGTGCTCCAATGGTTCTTCTTCAAATCTTTTTGTTTCAGTTCTTCTAAGAAAATCGAGGTGCCCAAGACCCCCATCACCCCAAAAATGACCCGCTTTCCCCCCCTGCCAGTCACGTCGGACTCTGTGCGCACCAAGTGCCGGGAGATGCTGAGGGCAGCGCTACAGACAGACGGTGGGTTCTCTCGCCATGTTGGGGTTTGATGGGGGGCTATTGCCCCGAGACCCCCAGATATCCCGCCTTCGTATGGTTAATGTTAACCCTTTGGTTCTGTTGGCAGGAGATCACGTGGCTATTGGGGCAGATTGCGAGTTCCTGGCAGCTCAGATAGAGGAGGATATCCTTCTGATAAGGGCAGGGGGTTGGGGGTGCATATTGTCAGCTCTTGTGTCCAGCCGGGGACACCCCCAAACTCACCCGGATGTGTTACAACCTTGACCCCTCCCACTGGTGTTTGGGGAGATGCAGAACACGGATATGAAATACAAGAACAGGATCCGGAGTCGCATTTCCAACCTTAAGGATTCCAAGAACCCGGATCTGCGGAAAAACGTTCTCTGCGGGGTCATTGGCCCCGAGCAAATCGCTGTCATGTCCTGTGAGGTGAGAGGGGGGTGTGGGCCCCGGGGAAAGGGGGTCCCCTGGGACTAAGGGCCACTAAGTGGGATGGTGCCCTCAGCCCCATCATTGTACAGCAACCACGTGCCTAGTGGGAGGGAAGGGATTGGCGCCTAGTGGGAGGGGAGGGAAGGCGTTGGCGCTTAGTGGGAGGGGAGGGAAGGCGTTGGCGCCTAGTGGGAGGGGAGGGAAGGCGTTGGCCCCTAGTGGGAGGGGAGGGATTGGCGCCTAGTGGGAGGGGAGGGAAGGCGTTGGCGCCTAGTGGGAGGGGAGGGAATGCGTTGGCGCTTAGTGGGAGGGGAGGGAAGGCGTTGGCCCCTAGTGGGAGGGGAGGGATTGGCCGCCTAGTGGGAGGGGAGGGAAGGCGTTGGCGCCTAGTGGGAGGGGAGGGAAGGCGTGGCGCTTAGTGGGAGGGGAGGGAAGGCGTTGGCCCCTAGTGGGAGGGGAGGGATTGGCGCCTAGTGGGAGGGGAGGGAAGGTGTTGGTGCCCAGTGGGAGGGGAGGGAAGGCGTTGGCGCCCAGTGGGAGGGGAGGAAAGGCGTTTGGCCCCTAGTGGGAGGGGAGGGAAGGCGTTGGCCCCTAGTGGGAGGGGAGGGAAGGCGTCGGGCACCTAGTGGGAGGGGAGGGAAGGCGTTGGCGCCCAGTGGGAGGGGAGGGAAGGCGTTGGCCCCTAGTGGGAGGGGAGGGAAGGCGTTGGCCCCTAGTGGGAGGGGAGGGAAGGCGTCGGCGCCTAGTGGGAGGGGAGGGAAGGCGTTGGCGCCCAGTGGGAGGGGAGGGAAGGCGTTGGCCCCTAGTGGGAGGGGAGGGAAGGCGTTGGCGCCTAGTGGGAGGGGAGGGAAGGCGTCGACGCCCAGTGGGAGTGGAGGGAAGGCGTTGGCGCCCAGTGGGAGTGGAGGGAAGGGAAGGCGTTGGCGCCTAGTGGGAGGGGAGGGAAGGAGTTGGCGCTTAGTGGGAGGGGAGGGAAGGCGTTGACGCTTAGTGGGAGGGGAGGGAAGGCGTTGGCGCTTAGTGGGAGGGGAGGGAAGACGTTGGCGCCTAGTGGGAGGGGAGGGAAGGCGTTGGCGCTTAGTGGGAGGGGAGGGAAGACGTTGGCGCCTAGTGGGAGGGGAGGGAAGGCGTTGGCGCCTAGTGGGAGGGGAGGGAAGGCAATAGTTCTTTTATGGGAGGGGTATATAGAGACATTGGCCACTGTGGGAGTGGGAAGGGGGTGTGACCCTGAAGATAACGTTATATGATAGGCTTGATAAAGGGCTGGTTTAACCCAAACGTTGCCGTGGGCACTTGAGTAAAGTCACTTTTCTCTCCAACATTCCCGGGGTGCTGCTGTTTTTTCATTTTATCCTGGATATTGTTTTACCCTGGCTGAGGGTTCAGCTTGCCCCTGGGGCTACAACTAGCCGGTTTGTCCATTGTGTAGCACACCTTAATCAATTTGTTATATGATAGGCTGATCATTACTTAGAGCCACACCCTCTTGTAGGAAATGGCCAGTAATGAGCTGAAGGAGATGAGGAAAGCGATGACCAAAGCCGCCATTCAGGAGCATCAGATGGCAAAGACCGGAGGGACCCAAACCGACCTGTTCACCTGCGGGAAATGCAAGAAAAAGAATTGCACTTACACCCAGGTACTCGGCACTCATCTACCCTGCTGCCCCGCATGTAATGTAGCCAGTGCTTTCCTTTGGTCAGGCCAGTGCATGTTACAGAGAATGTGATTGGCAGCTCAGGAGCGCAGCGCACCCTACAGGCAGGAATATGTACTGGGCGTGACCCTTCCTGTTCCTTGTCCCGCCCCCAGGTACAGATCCGCAGCGCAGATGAACCAATGACCACGTTTGTCGCGTGTAACGAGTGTGGGAACCGCTGGAAGGTGAGATTTACCTGGGGAAGGTGTCGCTCAGCTGTAAAAAACACTTCTTACCCTTACGCAGAAGGGCATGCTGGGAAAGTTTCATTTGCTCTCTTGGGTTTATATGGGCTCATATGATTGGGGTAAAGGATATTCTGAGACAGTTTGCAATTGGTCGTCATTTCTTATTGCTTGCTATTTAGCTCTCCAGTTTGGAGTTTCAGCAGTTATTTGGTTGCTAGGGTCCAAGTTACCTTAGCAACCAGGGAGTGGTTTGGATGAGAGGCTGGAATATGAATAGGGGAGGGGCTGGAATATGAATAGGGGAGGGGCTGGAATATGAATAGGGGAGGGGCTGGAATATGAAAAGGGGAGGGGCTGGAATATGAATGGGGAGGGGCTGGAATATGAATAGGGGAGGGGCTGGAATATGAATAGGGGAGGGGCTGGAATATGAATAGGGGAGGGGCTGGAATATGAATGGGGAGGGGCTGGAATATGAATGGGGAGGGGCTGGAATATGAATAGGGGAGGGCTGGAATATGAATAGGGGAGGGGCTGGAATATGAATAGGGGAGGGGCTGGAATATGAATGGGGAGGGGCTGGATAGAAAAGAAAGTTACAAAAAGTAACAATAAAACTGGAGCCTCACAGAGCAATAGGGTTTTTTGCTGCCGGCTGAGTTAAAAGAAGAAGGCAAATAATTCAAAAACTATAACAAATAAATAATGAAGACCAATTGAAAAGTTGCTTAGAATAGGCCGTTCTATAATATATTAAAATTCAGAACCGCCCCTTTAGGTTGCACCATGTGACCAGACTTGCAGTCTCACTTCTGCCTGACATAACGGTGTCCGGCTGCATTTATTGCTCCTGTTCCTGCTGTATTAGATGGGGTGCAGGTCCTTATTGTTACTCTACACCCCAACAACATTGCCCTTAACTGCTTAACCCCCCTAATCTCATGGCCTGACCCCTCAATCTCATGGCCTGACCCCCCCCAATCTCATGGCCTGATCCCCCCCCAATCTCATGGCCTGATCCCCCCCCAATCTCATGGCCTGATCCCCCCCCCAATCTCATGGCCTGATCCCCCCCCCAATCTCATGGCCTGATCCCCCCCAATCTCATGGCCTGATCCCCCCCCAATCTCATGGCCTGATCCCCCCCCAATCTCATGGCCTGATCCCCCCCAATCTCATGGCCTGATCCCCCCCCAATCTCATGGCCTGATCCCCCCCAATCTCATGGCCTGATCCCCCCAATCTCATGGCCTGATCCCCCCCAATCTCATGGCCTGATCCCCCCAATCTCATGGCCTGATCCCCCCAATCTCATGGCCTGACCCCCTAATCTCATGGCTTGATCCCCCCTAATTTCATGGCCTCCCCCCCCAATCTCATGGCCTGACCCCCCCCAATATCATGACCTGACCCCCCCAATATCATGGCCTGTCAGAAAAGCTAAGACAAGAGACCCAGGAACACAAGAGCTTGCCCTGTATATACAATAACTGAGTGGTTTTCAGAAGGGCCCCCTAGTGATCAAAAGGGGTAATGCACGTACAGATGATAAACTCCCTTATTACTCAGTTAAACATTATTTGTTTGTTTCAGTCCATTAAAATCATTACCAACCCCCATATAAATAGCCTAACGCATTTCATGCTTACCCAGCAATTAATCATAGGCTCCTGGGGGGGGGGGGATACAGATACACAGAATATAAATATATATAGATCAGACCCCGCCTACCCTGAATTAACCCCCCCAAGTCGTGCATCATGCAACTGCCATTTGGGTTGGGTTTTCTAGGGTAAAATTATCCCCATAATGGAACTGCCCCTCCCCGTGGCTGCCGTGTGACTAGACATAGCAACGTCCAGCCCCTGTGGCCTTCCCAGCCCAAGGAGGGGCAAATAGACAGCTGCCCCATAACTGCCCCAGTTTAATAAAGAAACATCCCGACTGGACTAGTTTAGGGGTACACACACATGTGAGTCTGAGACTTTGTACAATAGTCAGAGGGTAAATCATGGGGGGGGGGGGTATTATCGTATAGGAATGTATATAATTGGCTGTATATGATGGGGGTGGGGCTTAGGGCGGCGCTTTATGTGTCTGATCTGACAGTTGCTAAAATCTGCTCCTATCCGAGCCCGTGTCCTTCTCTCTCCCCCCTGCAGTTCTGTTAACCGCTTCCAGGCTGGCCAATGAGAATCCTCCTCCCTAAACGCACAGGGAGGTACATAACCCCGCCCCCCTACAGCCGCCATCTTGCAGCAAAGACTTTGCTTCAACGTTTGTTCGAAAATATGTAAAATATTTCTGTTAAATAAATATAAATCTGTTAAATAAACATTTCTTTTTGCCACGTGGGTTTGTGTCGGTGATGCTTTCGGCACGGGGGGGGGGGACCCCGACATTTACCGGCGAATAGTCCAGAATCCAACGGATCCGCTGCTGAAACGGAGACATTCTATCGTTTTCTGAGAAATCGCTGCTCTTTTTGAATTTGATGCCAGCGACGCGTTTCCAAAAAGTTGGGGCAACAAAGAGTGGAGAAGTCGTGGCATGGTAAAAAGGCGGGTAGGTACCCCACTCTGATACACTGCATGGGGCAAATACTGCGACGGTGGAAGGGACCCCACTCTGATACACTGCGTGGGGCAAATACTGCGACGGTGGAAGGGACCCATTAGGGCACGTGACTTGGGGAGCCTACACATCCGTGATGCTGTACAGGTTATGGGCTACGTATGGTGCCCAGTCTGACCCAGTCTGATTCAGGGAAGGCGGGGCTTATTTCAGCAAGACAATGCCAACCCCCATTCTGCACGTTTTACACCAACATCCCTAGAGATGGATGAACCTTCTGTGCACTCACGTGGGCATCACACATGGAGGTCTCGCACTGCAGACAGGATTTAGCAGCAGGTACAGGGGAATGGACACAGGAAGTGCAGTAGATCCCTGTCCCATCATGCTCTGGGCAGTAGAGGTCGTTCCTTAAACTAATCTCCGCATTCAGGGCAGGAATAGCCCCCAAACCTGTTATGGGAAAACATGGTGTGATATCCACCATCATCTTCCCCTGTCCCTCAGGTTCCACCATCATCTTCCCCTGTCCCTCAGGTCCCACCATCATCTTCCCCTGTCCCTCAGGTCCCACCCTCATCTCCCCTGTCCCTAAGGCCCCACCATCATCTTCCCCCCCTCAGGTTCCACCCTCATCTTCCCCTGTCCCTCAGGTCCCACCCTCATCTTCCCCTGTCCCTCAGGTCCCACCCTCATCTTCCCCTGTCCCTCAGGTTCCACCATCATCTTCCCCTGTCCCTCAGGTTCCACCATCATCTTCCCCTGTCCCTCAGGTCCCACCCTCATCTTCCCCTGTCCCTAAGGCTCCACCATCATCTTCCCCCCCTCAGGTTCCACCATCATCTTCTTCTGACTCTCAGGTTCCATAATCATCATCCCCTGTCCCTCAGGCTCCACCATCATCTTCCCCTGTCCCTCAGGTTCCACCATCATCTTCCCCTGTCCCTCAGGTCCCACCATCATCTTCCCCTGTCCCTCAGGTCCCACCCTCATCTTCCCCTGTCCCTAAGGCTCCACCATCATCTTCCCCCCCTCAGGTTCCACCCTCATCTTCCCCTGTCCCTCAGGTCCCACCCTCATCTTCCCCTGTCCCTCAGGTCCCACCCTCATCTTCCCCTGTCCCTCAGGTTCCACCATCATCTTCCCCTGTCCCTCAGGTTCCACCATCATCTTCCCCTGTCCCTCAGGTCCCACCCTCATCTTCCCCTGTCCCTAAGGCTCCACCATCATCTTCCCCCCCTCAGGTTCCACCATCATCTTCTTCTGACTCTCAGGTTCCATAATCATCATCCCCTGTCCCTAAGGCTCCACCATCATCTTCCCCTGTCCCTCAGGTTCCACCATCATCTTCCTCTATCCCTCAGGTTCCACCATCACCTTACCCTGTCCCTCAGACTCCACCATCATCTTCCCCTGTCCCTCAGGTTCCACCATCATCTTTCTCTATCCCTCAGGTTCCACCATCACCATACCCTGTCCCTCAGACTCCACCATCATCTTCCTTTGTCCCTCAGGTTTCAAATGTTCTTCTCCCTGTTTATCTGGTTCCACCATAATCTTCTTTTCTACCTCAGTGTTCAAATGATCTCCCCCTCTCCCTAAGGTTTCACCATCATCTCTCTCTGTACCTCAGGTTTCAGATGATCTTCCCATGTCCCTCAGGCTCCACCATCATCGTCTTCTGTCCCTCAGGTTTCAAATGTTCTTCTCCCTGTTCACCAGGTTCCACCATCATCTTTCCCTGTTCCTCAGGTTTCAAATGATCTTCCCCTGTCCCTCAGGTCCCACAATCATCTTTCCCTGTCCCTCAGGTTTCAGATGATCTACCCCTGTCCCTCAGGTTCCACCATCATCTTTCCCTGTCCCTCAGGTTTCAGATGATCTACCCCTGTCCCTCAGGTTTCAAATGGTCTTCTTCCTGTTCATCAGGTTCCACCATAATCTTCCCCTGTCCCTCAGGTTCCACCATCATCTTCCCCTGTCCCTCAGGTCCCACCATCATCTTCCCCTGTCCCTCAGGTCCCACCATCATCTTCCCCTGCCCTTCAGGTTCCACTCACAGTCACTATCTTTGCTTCCCATTCAGGCACACAGGCGCGCTACCTAGGAATTAGTCTTGACTTCTATTTGCCATTACACTTCGGGTCCAAACCCTGACCAAATCCAACCAGTTTCATCCGTGCAACATGGTCCTATAAACCCTCTTATTATTTCCCACTTTGAGTGATGCAACTTTCCACTTTCCCAGTTACCTGCCACTGGACTCATCCATCTCTCACTCACTCACTCCCTCACTCACTCCCTCACTCACTCCCTCACTCACTCCCTCCCTCAGCCGCTGCCTTCACTGACTCCCAATTTCCTCTCCAATAAAATGTAAAATACCCCCTATGTTCCTGTGGCCCTTAAATGAAGCCCCTCCCTACATTTACCTCTGATGTTTCTTTGTTTTACTTTCAAAGCAGGTTGCCCCCCCCCATGTTTGGGTGCAAATCTCTAATCTGGGTATGGGCCCCCGTCTAGGACTTGGTATGAGGAAGGCAGCTGGATTTACCAAATAATAAGGCAATTTGGGCAGGAATGATAATAAATCCTCAGGAATATCTGACCCTGTGGCCTTGGGGCAGTCACACCGTACAGACCAGTTGGGGGCTGGGACCCTATGGCCTTGGGGCAGTCACACCGTACAGACCAGTTGGGGGCTGGGACCCTGTGGCCTTGGGGCAGTCACACCATACAGACCAGTTGGGGGCTGGGACCCTGTGGCCTTGGGGCAGTCACGCCGTACAGACCAGTTGGGGGCTGGGACCCTGTGGCCTTGGGGCAGTCACGCCATACAGACCAGTTGGGGGCTGGGACCCTGTGGCCTTGGGGCAGTCACACTGTACAGACCAGTTGGGGGCTGGGACCCTGTGGCCTTGGGGCAGTCACGCCATACAGACCAGTTGGGGGCTGGGACCCTGTGGCCTTGGGGCAGTCACACCGTACAGACCAGTTGGGGGCTGGGACCCTGTGGCCTTGGGGCAGTCACACCATACAGACCAGTTGGGGACTGGGACCCTGTGGCCTTGGGGCAGTCACGCCGTACAGACCAGTTGGGGGCTGGGACCCTGTGGCCTTGGGGCAGTCACGCCGTACAGACCAGTTGGGGACTGGGACCCTGTGGCCTTGGGGCAGTCACGCCGTACAGACCAGTTGGGGGCTGGGACCCTGTGGCCTTGGGGCAGTCACGCCGTACAGACCAGTTGGGGACTGGGACCCTGTGGCCTTGGGGCAGTCACGCCGTACAGACCAGTTGGGGGCTGGGACCCTGTGGCCTTGGGGCAGTCACGCCGTACAGACCAGTTGGGGACTGGGACCCTGTGGCCTTGGGGCAGTCACGCCGTACAGACCAGTTGGGGGCTGGGACCCTGTGGCCTTGGGGCAGTCACGCCGTACAGACCAGTTGGGGACTGGGACCCTGTGGCCTTGGGGCAGTCACGCCGTACAGACCAGTTGGGGACTGGGACCCTGTGGCCTTGGGGCAGTCACGCCGTACAGACCAGTTGGGGGCTGGGAATTCTCTATGGGGAACATAAAGCGCAAACTCAGCATCTGACTCAGGAACATGTGAGTAACACGACTTGCACAATAACGTGTGAAACCTCCTGTATGTGGCGGGGTTGGCTAAACCGTGGGCTGTGGGGTCAGGCATTTCCCTAAAAGCCCCACGGGGGTAAATGTGTCTGATCTGACTTGGCCACATCTAGTGGGTAAGAGCTTTACATACAATGTGCTTTGTTACCCCCCTTATATATTTATATATAGTGACCCCCCCCCTCAACTGCCCCTTCCCCAGTGTAACCAATCCCAACTGGGCCAGCCTTTCCCCATAACTGAGCCCATTCCCTTTATCAGCTTAGTCGCTCTTCCCTGTACTTTCTCTATTTCATTACTGCCCCCCCCTTATATATTTATATATAGTGACCCCCCCCCTCAACTGCCCCTTCCCCAGTGTAACCAATCCCAACTGGGCCAGCCTTTCCCCATAACTGAGCCCATTCCCTTTATCAGCTTAGTCGCTCTTCCCTGTACTTTCTCTATTTCATTACTGCCCCCCCCCCTTATATATTTATATATAGTGACCCCCCCTTAACTGCCCCCCCCCCCCAGTGTAACCAATCCCAACTGGGCCAGCCTTTCCCCATAACTGAGCCCATTCCCTTTATCAGCTTAGTCGCTCTTCCCTGTACTTTCTCTATTTCATTACTGCCCCCCCTTATATATTTATATAGTGACCCCCCCTTAACTGCCCCCCCCCCCCCCCCAGTGTAACCAATCCCAACTGGGCCAGCCTTTCCCCATAACTGAGCCCATTCCCTTTATCAGCTTAGTCGCTCTTCCCTGTACTTTCTCTATTTCATTACTGCCCCCCCTTATATATTTATATATAGTGACCCCCCCCCCCTTAACTGCCCCTTCCCCAGTGTAACCAATCCCAACTGGGCCAGCCTTTCCCCATAACTGAGCCCATTCCCTTTATCAGCTTAGTCGCTCTTCCCTGTACTTTCTCTATTTCATTACTGCCCCCCCCCTTATATATTTATATATAGTGACCCCCCCTTAACTGCCCCCCCCCCCCCCCCAGTGTAACCAATCCCAACTGGGCCAGCCTTTCCCCATAACTGAGCCCATTCCCTTTATCAGCTTAGTCGCTCTTCCCTGTACTTTCTCTATTTCATTACTGCCCCCCCCTTATATATTTATATATAGTGACCCCCCGCTTAACTGCCCCCCCCCCCCCCAGTGTAACCAATCCCAACTGGGCCAGCCTTTCCCCATAACTGAGCCCATTCCCTTTATCAGCTTAGTCGCTCTTCCCTGTACTTTCTCTATTTCATTACTGCCCCCCCTTATATATTTATATATAGTGACCCCCCCTTAACTGCCCCCCCCCCCCCCAGTGTAACCAATCCCAACTGGGCCAGCCTTTCCCCATAACTGAGCCCATTCCCTTTATCAGCTTAGTCGCTCTTCCCTGTACTTTCTCTATTTCATTACTGCCCCCCCTTATATATTTATATAGATATGGGATCCTTTATCTGGAAACCTATTATCCAGAAAGTTCACTAGATTGCAGTACAAGTGAATTATTCAATTATCTCCTATTTCTCTGTAATAATAAAACAGTACCTTGTATTTAATATAATTAATATTTATTGGGGCAAAACAATCCTATTGGGTTTAATTAATGTTTAAGTGATTTTTCGGTAGACTTATGGTATGGAGATCCAAATTACAGAAAGATCTCTTATCTGAGCATTCTGGATAACGGATCCCGTGCTTGTATTGTAGTCAGGAAAGGGTTAAGAACGCGGTCGCTACAATCCTGCCCGTTTGTGCCAAAAAGCAGAACTTTTATTTATTTATTTCCTTTTTACTTCAAGTTTCATTTTCTGCTTTCGGCGATGGCGGCTGCGGATCCGAGAGACAACGAGCTGAACTGCCCGGCTTGTTGGGGCATTTATACCGACCCCGTGTCCCTGCCCTGCGGGCACAACTTCTGCCGGGGCTGCATTGGGAGAACGTGGGACTGGCAGGAGGGGATAGAGGAGGATCCGTCGTGTCCCGTTTGCAGGCAGAGATACAGGAGGCGCCCGGAGCTGAGCCGGAACAAGAGGCTGAGTATCAGAGCCGAGCGACTACTCTCTACTGCCCCAGAGCATGATGGGACGGGGATCTACTGCACTTACTGTGTCCATTCCCCTGTCCCTGCCGCTAAATCCTGTCTGCAGTGTGAGACCTCCCTGTGTGACGTGCATCTCGCTGCTCACAACCAATCAGTGACGCACGTCCTAACCGAGCCCACCGCTTCCTTCTGCGACAGAAAATGCTCCGCCCACAATGAGCCCCTAAAGTATCACTGCTGTGAGGATGGGGCCCCTGTCTGTGCCTCCTGCTGCCTGGCCGGGGGGCACCGGGGCCACAGGGTGGAGCTGCTGAGTGAGGCCTCTGAGAAGAAGAAAGAGAAACTGAGGAAAGTTCTGGAGAAACTGAGCCCAGAGAGAGAGGAGACTGAGAGAGGAGCCCAGAGGCTGCAGGAGCGCAGGAGAAAATTAGAGGAAAAAGCCGCCATTGAGACAGAGAGAGTCACTGCCCTGTTTAGGGGCATCAGGGAAGAGCTGGAAGCCCTAGAGAAGCGACTCCTGAGTGACATCTCCAGGCAGAAAGAGGAGCTCACACTCACACTCACTGAGCTGATCCAACAGCTGGAAATAAAGAAGGACGAGCTGTCCAGGGAGATCCGGCACATTGAGGAGCTGTGCAACATGGCAGATCCACTCACTGTCCTACAGGAACAATGGGAATCCCATGGAGCTGCCTTTTGTGGGGCTGAGGGGGCAGATACTGAGGGCAGAGAGGGTACTGAGGGGGCAGATACTGAGGGCAGAGAGGGTACTGAGGGGGCAGATACTGAGGGCAGAGAGGGTACTGAGGGGGCAGATACTGAGGGCAGAGAGGGAGGGGGTACTGAGGGGGCAGATACTGAGGGCAGAGAGAGAGAGGGGGTATGAAGGCTGTAGGGGATCTGGATGTGGGTTGGATCTCAGAGACATTACTCACAGGCTTAGAGGGGATTGTGATTGGGGTGAAGGGAAGGATTTTGGGGCGCAATGTTACTGGAATGATAAAGGATAGAACCCCATACAGTAGTGATACGTGTTTAGCACATGTTGGGTCAGTACCAGCCCAGGACAATATGGCTGAAAGCTTAGAGCTGAGGGACTTGGAGACTATTAGGCTTCACGCTACAGAGACTGGGAGTTTAATAAATCAGCTTTCCAGCTGGAGCCGAGCCAATGAGAATGTTCCTCAGGTCGTTACACTTACGTTACGGGATATAAACACGACTGGCAACGATTCATATTTACCAATTAACACTAAAACTAATTCCGGGTCAGGAAGAGGAGGGTTTGGGGGCAGAACTAAGGCGGAAGGTCCTGATCCCATCATGACCACATTAAAACAAACCCCTGCTAGAGAGGGTAAAGTTCCCATCCCTTGTGAGCAGGTTACAGTTACTCCTTCCTTCCTGTTTGGGCCGGAGGCTACAGAGCTGGTTCTGGATACAAACAGGGCTGCTAATAATGTGTCTGTATCGGGGGATGGGAAAACCGCCTCCTACTCACATACAGACCAGTGTTACCCCCCAACACCAGAAAGGTTTCAATACTATCAAGTCTTAAGCAGACAAAGTTTTCATTGTGGGCGACATTACTGGGACGTGGTGGGCAGTAAAACTGGAGACTGGAGGGTGGGGGCGGCCTATCCCAGTATAGAGAGGGGCGGGGCAACCTTTCACATTGGGGATAATAGGAAATCCTGGTGTTTGTGCAAAGAGAATAATAATTACCTAGTGAGGCATGATGGGAAAAAAACCACATTAAGCCACGCCTCTTGCCGGAGTATCAGGATCTCATTGGACTATGAGGGCAGACGCCTGTCCTTCTATGAGCTGAGTGAGCCAATCAGGCACTTACACACCTTCACTGCCAAATTCACTGAGCCCCTTCATGCTGCATTCTGGGTAGGTCGCTGGGGAAAAGCCTCGGTGACAATCGTTAGTTTTACTATTTAATAACAAAAGGTGCAACCCCCCCCCAATTCCGAGATTGTGAATATTTCACTACTTTGCTTGAAAACAAATCTTCACTTTCAGTAAATAATAATAATAATAAAAAATCCAATGAACATCTCTAACATTAATATCATTTACTGAACCTACTGGGCCTGTGATTGGGTGCTGGGGAAGCATGAAACGCGTTGGGCTGTGTCTGTAAGGGGTTAAGTATGTGTTTAATGGACTGAAATAAAAATAAATTTTCAGTGGCTTTTTGAGACTTTTTTTTAGTTGCTATGTCCCTTAGTGATCACTAGGGGGTGCTCTCCATATGCCACATACAGTATTATAGTGTTAATTTTTCAGAGTGCTTTTCTTCTTCTTTTTTAAAAAGAACCCGCACCGTGTCAGTCCTTGGTCCTTTTTAACTTGTTTATTACTGACAGTTACTGACAGGATGTGCCGCTTTGCTGAGAGATTGGACTAAATTGGGAAACTGGGCAGCAAAATGGAAAATGAGGTTCAATGTTGATAAGTGCAAAGTTCTGCCCTTTGGTAGGAATAATATAAATGTGAGTTATACAGTAAATGGGAGTGAGTTGGGGGGGATGTGTAATTGAGAAGGACTTGGGGGTATTTGTGGATAACAAGCTGTGTAACTCTAGGCAGTGTCACTACATACATTATACAGAGAGAGACAGAGGGTAGTGCCCCCCAAATACATTAGAGTGAGAGGCAGAGGGGATACAGATTGATGCCGAGGGAAAGGATAACACAAATCACACTGTGCCGCTGTGTTGTTGTTAATGTCACTGTTGCTCTGCTTTGGGCACTGGGGGAAGGGTTTCTGCTACACACCATGCACAATTGGGCATTACCCGCCCCAGGATACACTAACGGGCTTAACGGGCTACAGTAATACCCACATTTCAGTCTTGGGCAGGGAAACCTCCCCCCTCACACACCCAAACAAGCATCAGGGAATCTTCCCATTGTCGGTCACTGAGAGGGGATCAAACCTACTGGGACTGGTTTCAGGCACTGGGATTTACAGTTCTTGGCCAGACAAATGGGGAAATACACACAGTAGACACTGTCTGGGAGGGAAAATATCCTACTGGAATGGATTCTCACAATCTAGTGTTGAGCACCCCGGTATCTCCAGTGATGCAGTCTCTGAGCAGGACCCTCTAGCAACCCCCTCTAGCAACCAAACCTATCTAGCAACCCCCTCTAGCAACCCCTCTAGCAACCAAACCTATCTAGCAACCCCCTCTAGCAACCCCCTCTAGCAACCCCCTCTAGCAACCAAACCTATCTAGCAACCCCCTCTAGCAACCCCCTCTAACAACCCCCTCTAACAACCCCCTCTAGCAACCCCCTCTAGCAACCCCCTCTAACAACCCCCTCTAGCAACCAAACCTATCTAGCAACCCCCTCTAGCAACCCCATCTAACAACCTCCTCTAGCAACCCCCTCTAGAAACCTCCTCTAGCAACCCCCTCTAACAACCCCCTCTAGCAACCCCATCTAACAACCCCCTCTAGAAACCTCCTCTAACAACCCCCTCTAGCAACCCCATCTAACAACCCCCTCTAGCAACCCCCTCTAGCAACCCCCTCTAGCAACCCCCTCTAACAACCCCATCTAACAACCCCATCTAGAAACCTCCTCTAACAACCCCCTCTAGCAACCCCATCTAACAACCCCCTCTAGAAACCTCCTCTAACAACCCCCTCTAGCAACCCCATCTAACAACCCCCTCTAGCAACCCCCTCTAGCAACCCCCTCTAGCAACCCCCTCTAGCAACCCCATCTAACAACCCCATCTAGAAACCTCCTCTAACAACCCCCTCTAGCAACCCCATCTAACAACCCCCTCTAGCAACCCCATCTAACAACCCCCTCTAGCAACCCCCTCTAGCAACCCCCTCTAACAACCCCATCTAACAACCCCATCTAGAAACCTCCTCTAACAACCCCCTCTAGCAACCCCATCTAACAACCCCCTCTAGAAACCTCCTCTAACAACCCCCTCTAGCAACCCCATCTAACAACCCCCTCTAGCAACCCCCTCTAGCAACCCCCTCTAGCAACCCCCTCTAGCAACCCCATCTAACAACCCCATCTAGAAACCTCCTCTAACAACCCCCTCTAGCAACCCCATCTAACAACCCCCTCTAGCAACCCCATCTAACAACCCCCTCTAGCAACCCCCTCTAGCAACCCCCTCTAACAACCCCTCTAGCAACCAAACCTATCTAGCAACCCCCTCTAGCAACCCCCTCTAACAACCCCCTCTAGCAACCCCATCTAACAACCTCCTCTAGCAACCCCCTCTAGAAACCTCCTCTAGCAACCCCCTCTAACAACCCCCTCTAGCAACCCCCTCTAACAACCCCCTCTAGCAACCCCATCTAACAACCCCATCTAACAACCCCCTCTAGAAACCTCCTCTAACAACCCCATCTAGCAACCCCATCTAACAACCCCATCTAGCAACCCCATCTAACAACCCCATCTAGCAACCCCATCTAACATCCCCCTCTAGCAACCCATGCTGCATTAGACAGAACTCAATAAGTTATTTTTAGGAGAATATTATACAACCAACTGACTCTTCCCATGGGTTTCCAACACAGTCATCACAAAAACTCAGTTATGTGGAGCCCTACGTTAGGCACAAGGAGCAATAATACCCTACTGTTACCCTCTGCCCACTACAGAAGAGTTAATTTCCCAATGCCATCCCAAATGTTCTCAAGGCTGGACCTCCGTAAAGGCTGTTTACAAATGCCCCCATTTGGCAGCCCAGAAACCTGGCACTCAATAGTAAGAAATCCAAGTCCGGCTTGGGACTCCTCCAGTTACATGGGAGTAGGAGAAACAATAGGTTAGCTGAAAGCAGTTCTAATGTGTAGCGCTGGCTGAAAGCTCAGACTCAGGAACACTTTACTGCTGCGCTGCAAGTTGGAGTGATATCCCCCCCCCCCTCACCCCCAGCAGCCGATCAGCAGAACAATGGGAAGGGAGCAAGATAGCAGCTCCCAGTAGGTATCAGAATAGCACTCAATAGTAAGAAATCCAAGTCCGGCTTGGGACTCCTCCAGTTACATGGGAGTAGGAGAAACAATAGGTTAGCTGAAAGCAGTTCTAATGGGTAGCGCTGGCTGAAAGCTCAGACTCAGGCACACTTTACTGCTGCGCTGCAAGTTGGAGTAATATCCCCCCCCCCTCACCCCCAGCAGCCGATCAACAGAACAATGGGAAGGGAGCAAGATAGCAGCTCCCAGTAGGTATCAGAATAGCACTCAATAGTAAGAAATCCAAGTCCGGCTTGGGACTCCTCCAGTTACATGGGAGTAGGAGAAACAATAGGTTAGCTGAAAGCAGTTCTAATGTGTAGCGCTGGCTGAAAGCTCAGACTCAGGCACACTTTACTGCTGCGCTGCAAGTTGGAGTGATATCCCCCCCCCTCACCCCCAGCAGCCAATCAGCAGAACAATGGGAAGGGAGCAAGATAGCAGCTCCCAGTAGGTATCAGAATAGCACTCAATAGTAAGAAATCCAAGTCCGGCTTGGGACTCCTCCAGTTACATGGGAGTAGGAGAAACAATAGGTTAGCTGAAAGCAGTTCTAATGTGTAGCGCTGGCTGAAAGCTCAGACTCAGGCACACTTTACTGCTGCGCTGCAAGTTGGAGTGATATCCCCCCCCCTCACCCCCAGCAGCCAATCAGCAGAACAATGGGAAGGGAGCAAGATAGCAGCTCCCAGTAGGTATCAGAATAGCACTCAATAGTAAGAAATCCAAGTCCGGCTTGGGACTCCTCCAGTTACATGGGAGTAGGAGAAACAATAGGTTAGCTGAAAGCAGTTCTAATGTGTAGCGCTGGCTCCAATAAACACAACTCCTGTGAAAGTTACATCCTGATTTATTATAAAAAAAACAATCCGTACAGTAAAATAGAGAGGCTCCTGGCTTTGTTGGCAGCAGAGCTGACAGAGCTGAGAATACGTCCCCTTTAGCGTAGGGGGCAGGGCCCTAACTAATGATCCTCACCCAGGCGTTATCCCCCCATACACAGAATGCAGCATGAAGGGGCTCAGTGAAGGTGACGGTGAAGGTGTGTAAGTGCCTGATTGGACGAATCAGCTCATAGAAGGACAGGCGTCCGGCCTCATAGTCAAAGAAGATCCTTATTTTTCTATGTTCAGGTTTACAGCGTAATTTGGTTTCTTCTGTATTATGTATCACAGTATAGTTATTATCCCACCTCCACAAGGCCCAGGACTTGTCATTATTTCCAGTGTAGGACTGTGCCCCGCCCCTCTCTATACTGGGATAGGCCACTCCTACCCTCCAGCCTCCGTTTTTCCCGCCCTCCATGTCCCAGTAATGTCGCCCCGAGGGGAAACTCCTGGTGCTTAAAGCCTGGAAATCCTGGAATCTCTGTGGGGTTTGGGGGCGACGGAGCCTGGTTGCCGAGTAGGTGACCAGTTTGCCCTCTTCCAATACAGAGACCTGATTACTAGCAGTGTTTATATCCACCGACATACCTACGGCCTCCTTCCCATAATAGGGGTCAATGTTTCTGCTCGGGAAAAGTTTCATAAGTTTATGTTTTAGTTGCTGGTTTTGCTGAGCAGCAGGTTGTGAGTCTCTATTTGTCTCTGGGATTTGATAGACGGGACTGGGGGCCCCAGCGCTAAATCCTAATTCTGCCTCATTCCGAGCCATAATATCCCCCAACATGTCTGTAGCCTCCTCCCCATTTATGCCCCATCTCTTTGCCCCATTCACAAACCCATTCAAACCTGTTAGTAATATCTCAGAGATGTGATCTATATTTAGATCATTTTCATAAATAAACTTATAATTTCCCCCCTCAACATCCTCCTCATCATCGTCCTCCTCACTATCTGATAGTTCAGCCTTTTTGGATTCCCCCCGTACTATCATTAATGGATCATCTGTATGTAACAGCTTCTCGGTGTGATGGATCTCCCTTGACAGATGACTTTTCTTTTTTTCCAGCTGTTGGATGAATTCCGAAATTCTTAGTGAAAATTGTTCTTCGTGCCTGGAGATCTCGCTCAGGACTCGCTTCTTTAGGGCTTCTAGCCATTCCCTGATGTCCCCAAACAGGGCGGCCGCTTGGTCTGTGTCATTAGCTGCTCTTTTCTGCATATTCTCAATATCCGCTATTTCTGAAGTCCATTTCTTTACAAGATTTCTCAGTTTCTCTTTCTTCTTCTCAGAGGCCTCACTCAGCAGCTCCACCCTGTGGCCCTGGTGCCCCCCGGCCAGGCAGCAGGACACACAGATACAGGCCCCATCCTCACAGCAGTGATACTTTAGGGGCTCATTGTGGGCGGAGCATTTTCTGTTCCCCACGTTGGTGGTGGGTTCAATTAAGACATGTTCTGCTGACTTGCTGTGGACCCTCACATGGGCATCACATAGAGAAGCCTCACACAGGAGACAGGATTGAGCAGCGGGTACAGAAGAGTTAATACAGTAAGTGCAGAAGATCCCAGTCCCATCCTGCCCTTGGTTAGAAGGAAAGAACTGTTCTACGAGGGTACCAAGTGTTAGGTCTTTTTTCAGTTCTGGCCGCCTCCTGTATCTCTCTCTGCATTCAGGACATGATGGATCTTCCTCTATCCCCTCCTGCCAGTCCCATGTTGCCCCAATGCAGCCCCGGCAGAAGTTGTGCCCACAGGGCAGGGTAACGGGATCGGTATAAATGTCCTTACAAATGGAGCAGGTCAGCTCGTCTCTCAGATTGGCAGCCGCCATGGGAAAGGTGAACAGCAAATGGAAGTGAGTAAAATCCAGAGACATGAGACAGGGTGTGGGGGTTGTATTACTTGGACTTTGGCTTGTTTATTGTTTACCTTTCAAGGGCAACAACACTGTGAAAGCTGCTTCCATCTCAAGGTGCCAGTTCCCTGAGTTGTTCCATGACGTACTGTGTAAGGGACATGGATGTGGACATAAGTTGGGTCCTACCTCCCCTACTGGAGGCCAAAGCCTTGTATCTCTGTTGATGATCTTCTGTTTATAAGAAGTTAACAAGAGTAACTGTTCGTAGTACATATATGAGTAGTTTTATTAGGAGCTTTTCTTCTTCTGAAAGATAAAAAACAAACCCTGTTGCCTCCATTCAACTGAAAGGAAAATTCCTAAAAGCTCTGTAGCCCTTAACTGTTCTTCATCTCATGGGGAAACCAACTCATGGACTTCTCTATTACAATGATATTGACTTCTGTGTTGATTCTCTCTCAGCCAAGGATAAGATCCTGCAAACACAGAGAAGATAATGATTAACCAATGGACGTTCCTTGGCCCCATGTTGTATTGCAGTAGTATTGGCAGCACATAGAAGGGTTTTAATCCATAAATGGGAACCATAACATGTCCAAACCGTTACATTTATGGGAAGATGATCTTCATATGGGGGTCCTTACTATTTCCCTGTGGTCATATGTTTCATAGATTGGCTTCTCGCTGCCTAGTCTGGGACAATATTTCCCAAGGTAAAGAGATCAGAAAGGGAGGTGCCAATCCAACAAGGATATGACCACAGGTAAATACTTACTAGAAACATATGACTTACCTCAACCATTGACAAGCTAGAGTTATATCAGAGAGATACAGAGGAATCTACTTAGGTGCAAGGTCGGAGCACCTCTGCACTCACATTGGGGTTTAACCTTTTTACTGCCAACGATGTGTGCAGTACGTTGTTTGGCAGATAAAGATTCTCTGCCGCTTCTGCAGACAGTTTTTAGCATTGACAGCCCCCTGGGCAACAAACCAGGGGAGCTGTCATGTCGGTCCTGCAACGAAATTGTTGCAGGACTGACCTCCAAGCAGCAGACGCGATGTGATCGTGTCTGCTGCTTGGTCCCTCTTCCTCCTTCCCCCCAGTGCCGGCCCACTTACTTCCTGCAGCATGGAGTACCAGGCAAGCTTCAGGACAGGTAA
This sequence comes from Xenopus tropicalis, assembly GCF_000004195.4. Lineage (NCBI taxonomy): Eukaryota > Metazoa > Chordata > Amphibia > Anura > Pipidae > Xenopus > Xenopus tropicalis. The sequence goes on from NC_030686.2 coordinate 1,440,570, forward strand.
GGGTGATTTTTTTGCATTTACACACACTTCACACACGTACATACACATACAGCACACAATTTAGCAGTTTTTTTTTTTCTTTTCATTTTGCATTTTGTGACACTTGAACCTACAGGGGGATCTGGTTCAGTGCCTTAGGGCCGCTTCCCACAGTCTTTTAGGGTAAACATAGCAGTCACAGAGGTTGCTCTCTTAAAGGCAAGTGCCAGCAGTTTATTTTGTTACAAAACTTCAGTAACAAACACAAAATAAGAAACAGGAAAATAAACCCTTGCACCAGAGCGCTGGCTAAACACAATTGGCAGCCTAACTACAGTCGGGTGGCTTTTCCAACTCCAACTTAATAGAAGCAAACAAAATCAGAAATCATAAGTACCTTTCCCATGCAGCGCAGCTCCTGCTACCTGTGTAGTGGGGAAGAGACTCTCCCTCCCCCCACTGGAGTCTTTTAAAAGGCTCTCAGCTGCAGCAATCACCTTGCTGCTAAGGTCTGTATTAAAGGGCTGGGTTTGTGATTAATTATTCCATGTTCCAGGGTACCAACTATGCAAAACCCTGGGAGAAACATATCGTCCATCTACAACTAACCCAGCCATTTTATTACAATTTATATACTTATATACACTCATATACACACTTACACACTGTCACACAACTTTTACATTTGTACACACATGTATACACACTTTTTTTTCCTTTTACCACTTTACTTTTAGTTTTTTTTCCCTAAAATGATTTATTCTGACAGCGTGACTATTGGATCAGATATTCTGACCACTAATTTTGTTGTTTCACTGATTTGCACAATTTTTGTGGGTTTATTGCATTTTTATCCCTGTATTAGTGTTCCTGTAAGTTTACCAATTTCAATTCATCAGAATGTGTACTTTCCAAAAATATATGGGTTTCTGGGGGTCTCTGTATAGTTAGGGGGGGTTACGGCACATAATACGCTGACAGGGGGCTCTGTATAGTTAGGGGGGGTTACGGCACATAATAATAATAGGAGATCAGATTCTATAGACTGGAAGCTTTGAAGCGATTTTTCAAAAAATTCACATATTTTGATAAAAACCAATAAGTTTAGGAAAGCATTGCGACTTGGTAGTTTGGAGCAGACAGACAGTTCTACCTATTCTGGATTCCCCACAATCTGCTCTTTCCAAAAATGTATCATTTTCTGGGATAAACTTTCTGTTAGTGGGAGTTTTGGCCTTGAAATCTAAAGTATGCAGCTTTCTGGCCGGGAGTTTGTGGCCTATACACGTGGGAATTCCCCATAAAACTATATATATTTGGTATTGGCACGTTCAGGAGACATGGGACTTTCCAAATCAGTTGTATTTTTGTGCATAAAATAATTTTTGTTTCTGGTATGTGTGTTTATATTATGGAAAATATAATTTTTTTTTCATTTTTTAGACATTTAGAAGCCTATATCTTGTTACAGAATTGTAATTACACAAAAATTCTACCATATTTTGAAAGGTTAGGTTGTCCTGAAAAAAAAAATGATATATTGTTTTCCTGGGTAAACTAAAAGTCCCCCCCCGAGGAAAGGCCCCTAAAGTGAAACAGTGCAAAATGTTCAAAAACTGTCTGGCAATACACATTCCGCTTTGACCAAAACGGCTGGCAGTAAAAGGGTTAAAGCTTAAGCAATCAAAGTCCACATACCGAGCTGGTTGCAGCCTGTGTGTAAGTCAATATACAACATTACCCAATAGTCTCAATGAGAGAGAACTTTCACTTTTGTTTCCCTGTTCCTGCTCTGAGCGATGGCGGCTGCTGATCTGAGAGACGAGCTGAGCTGCTCCATCTGCCTGAGCATTTATACTGACCCTGTGTCCCTGCCCTGTGGCCACTACTTCTGCCGGGGCTGCATTGGGGCAGCATGGGACACCCAGGGGGGGTCTGGGGCTTATTCCTGCCCTGAATGCAGAGCCGAGTATCGGGAGCGCCCAGCCCTGCAGAACATCAGGAAGCTGAGTAACATAGCGGAGCGATTCCTTTCTACTCACTCAGAGCATGATGGGACGGGGATCTACTGCACTTACTGTATACACTATCCAGTACCTGCTGCTCAATCCTGTCTCCTGTGTGAGGCTTCTCTATGTGATGGCCACGTGAGGGTCCACAGCAAGTCAGCAGAACATGTCTTAACTGAACCCACCACCAACCTGGGGAACAGAAAGTGCTCTGAACACAATGAGCCCCTAAAGTATCTCTGCTGTGAGGATGGGGCCTGTATCTGTGCCTCCTGCTGCCTGGCCGGGGGGCACCGGGGCCACAGGGTGGAGCTGCTGAGTGAGGCCTCTGAGAAGAAGAAAGAGAAACTGAGGAAAGTTCTGGAGAAACTGAGCCCAGAGAGAGAGGAGACTGAGAGGCAAATGGAGAGGCTGCAGGAGCGCAGGAGAGAAGCCCGAGACAAAATAGCCGCTCAGATAGAGCGATTCAGTAATAATATTAGAGACGAGAATGAAAAGCTGAAAATCACAGAACAGCAAGTGCTGAGTGACATCTCCAGGCAGAAAGAGGAGCTCACACTCACACTCACTGAGCTGATCCAACAGCTGGAAATAAAGAAGGACGAGCTGTCCAGGAAGATCCGGCACATTGAGGAGCTGTGCAACATGGCAGATCCACTCACTGTCCTACAGGAACAATGGGAATCCCATGGAGCTGCCTTTTGTGGGGCTGAGGGGGCAGATAATGGGGGCAGAGAGGGTACTGAGGGGGCAGATACTGAGGGCAGAGAGAGAGAGGGTACTGAGGGGGCAGATACTGAGGGCAGAGAGAGAGAGGGTACTGAGGGGGCAGATACTGAGGGCAGAGAGAGAGAGGGTACTGAGGGGGCAGATACTGAGGGCAGAGAGGGTACTGAGGGGGCAGATAATGGGGGCAGAAAGAGAGAGGGTATAAAGGACCCAGCTGTAGGGGATCTGGATGTGGGTCGGATCTTAGAGACATTACTCACAGGCTTAGCTGGGATTGTCACTGGGCTAAAGGGGTGGTGGATATGTAGGCAGGAGGCTACAGAGCTGGTACTGGATACAAACACGGCCGGGGACCATGTATCTGTATCAGGGGACGGGAAAACAGCTTCCCACTCACCATCAAGCCACTGTTACCCACAATCCCCAGAGAGATTTGTGGTTCCTCAGGTTTTAAGCACCAGGAGTTTCCCCTCAGGGCAACATTACTGGGAAGTGGAGGGCAGCGAATCTGGGTGGTGGGGGGCAGGGGTGGCCTATCCCAGTATAGAGAGGGGACAGCCATTGTCTTCCTTTGGGGTCAATGACAAGTCCTGGTGTTTGTGCAGTTGGAGGAAAAAGTACTTTGTGATGCACGGAGGCACAACTACTTATTTACATTATACCCCTTCCTGCAGGAGAATCAGGATCTCATTGGACTATGAGGCCGGACGCCTGTCCTTCTATGAGCTGAGTGAGCCAATCAGGCACTTACACACCTTCTCCGTCTCCTTCACTGAGCCCCTTCATGCTGCGTTTTTGTTATGGTGGGAAGATTCCTGGGTAACAATTAGTTAGGGCCCTGCGTGTGCTCATTAGCCACATCTGTGTTTCTATCTAATTAAATCTAATTAAATGTCATTATAAACATGTTCTCAGTTTGCTATCAGTGTGTATTTATTTCATGCTGGACCCCGTGACACCAGGAGGTGAGTTACAGTTCAGCCGCGCTGGGTTCTCATTCCTCAACTGATCTACGTGGTGTTTAAGTACCACAGAATTATTAGAATGGGCAAGTGTGCGGCTAATAGAGTGACACTAAAACATTCAGCACTCATACTCCCCCTATTAATCTCAAGTTTCTTACCTACCAGCTCCCTATTTGGCTAAAGTTGGCCATACTCGTTAAAGGAGAAGGAAAGACATTTTGGCATTTTACTGCCAATAGATTTGCCATGTTAGTGCCACCTAGAACCCTAGAAGCTCCCTCTGTTTGTTTAAGATAGCAGCTGCCATTTTAGCTCGGTCTCAGTAGCTTCCTGCTGCAGCTCTAGCTGCTGGGAGCTCAGATTACACAGAGTTGGGAGGGGGAGCGAATCCATATGGGAGGGGGAGTGAATTCTGATGGGAGGGGGAGCAGGAAAAGGGAGGGGGAGAGGCGCAAACTGAGCATGCTCGTGCCGTGCCCTTGAGATTTTTTAAAAGAGCAGGAAGTCTGACACAGAAGAACATTTATACACAAAAGAAGACAAACAAATAGAGGACTCAGTGCGGCTGTGAGTGCTTATGGCTGTATTTCCAGAGACCTTTCTGATAAAGCTACTGAGTTTGTACCTTTCCTTTTACTTTACAATCTCCTTGTTTGGAGAGGTTGGCAAATAACCAAATATTCACCCAATATGCCCACCAATGTGGGTGAAATCAGGCTAATTTTATCGTTTGGCTCTAGGGAAAATCAAACCTGCCCGATCAAGATCTGCCCAATTTTAGGCCAGCTATCAGTGGGTTAGGGTGCCCACACACAGGTACATGCAGAATCGGTCTGAAGGGCCCAAATTGGCATCTGCCATCTGCCCGTGTAGGGCCACCTTACGTAATTAATTATCAAGTAGTTTGTCGAGTAGTTACACCCTGGCACCCAGGAGGCAGATCCTGATTCAATACAAATAGCTTTACTGCATCATGAACAGACACACAGGGCAGTGCAGCCCCTACATATGGGTTCCCTGTACCAACAACCGGCCCAACAGAACCGCAAAGCAGCGCGAAGGCAGGGGGAACGTAGGGGAGAAAACAGGGGGCTCCTCACACGCGGGTTCCTTATTAAGAATTCACAGAATGTCGCTTGGGCAGATGGAGCTGCCATATTGAGCCCAGTACTCGGATCAAGTGGTCAGGAAGTTATAGCCCTGGGGAGGCTTGCGGGGCATTAGTGTGTGATCTGTGTGCCAGCATAGAACAAGAGGGATGGAACAAGAGGGATGGAACAAGAGGGATGGAACAAGAGGGATGGAACAAGAGGGATAGAACAAGAGGGATAGAACAAGAGGGATAGAACAAGAGGGATAGAACAAGAGGGATAGAACAAGAGGGATGGAACAAGAGGGATGGAACAAGAGGGATGGAACAAGAGGGATAGAACAAGAGGGATAGAACAAGAGGGATGGAACAAGAGGGATGGAACAAGAGGGATGGAACAAGAGGGATAGGAACAAGAGGGATGGAACAAGAGGGATGGAACAAGAGGGATGGAACAAGAGGGATGGAACAAGAGGGATGGAACAAGAGGGATAGAACAAGAGGGATAGAACAAGAGGGATGGAACAAGAGGGATGGAACAAGAGGGATGGAACAAGAGGGATGGAACAAGAGGGATGGAACAAGAGGGATAGAACAAGAGGGATGGAACAAGAGGGATGGAACAAGAGGGATGGAACAAGAGGGATGGAACAAGAGGGATGGAACAAGAGGGATGGAACAAGAGGGATGGAACAAGAGGGATGGAACAAGAGGGATGGAACAAGAGGGATGGAACAAGAGGGATAGAACAAGAGGGGAACAAGGGATGAACAAGAGGGATAGAACAAGAGGGATAGAACAAGAGGGATAGAACAAGAGGATAGAACAAGAGGGATAGAAACAAGACGGATAGAACAAGAGGGATAGAACAAGAGGGATAGAACAAGAGGGATAGAACAAGAGGGATAGAACAAGAGGGATAGAACAAGAGGGATAGAACAAGAGGGATAGAACAAGAGGGATAGAACAAGAGGGATAGAACAAGAGGGATAGAACAAGAGGGATAGAACAAGAGGGATAGAACAAGAGGGATGGAACAAGAGGGATGGAACAAGAGGGATAGAACAAGAGGGATGGAACAAGAGGGATGGAACAAGAGGGATGGAACAAGAGGGATGGAACAAGAGGGATGGAACAAGAGGGATGGAACAAGAGGGATGGAACAAGAGGGATGGAACAAGAGGGATGGAACAAGAGGGATGGAACAAGAGGGATGGAACAAGAGGGATGGAACAAGAGGGATGGAACAAGAGGGATGGAACAAGGGATGGAACAAGAGGGATGGAACAAGAGGGATTAGAACAGAGGGATGGAACAAGAGGGATGGAACAAGAGGGATGGAACAAGAGGGATAGAACAAGACGAATAGAACAAGAGGGATAGAACAAGAGGGATAGAACAAGAGGGATAGAACAAGACGGATAGAACAAGACGGATAGAACAAGAGGGATAGAACAAGAGGGATAGAACAAGAGGGATAGAACAAGAGGGATAGAACAAGACGGATAGAACAAGAGGGATAGAACAAGACGAATAGAACAAGACGGATAGAACAAGAGGGATAGAACAAGAGGGATAGAACAAGACGGATAGAACAAGAGGGATAGAACAAGAGGGATAGAAACAAGAGGGATAGAACAAGAGGGATAGAACAAGAGGGATAGAACAAGAGGGATAGAACAAGACGGATAGAACAAGAGGGATAGAACAAGAGATAAAAGTCTGTAAATAATGGACAAGAAACAGAGCAGAAACTGATACAAGTGTTTTGGTTGTGTTCGGCCTGGGCTCTTTGCCAGAGAATGTCAGTTGCCCCCGAGAGGCCGGAGGAGGCTAATCTGCAAGGATATGGCCCAGCCAATGGAGTCACACGGACAATTCTCTCTCCCAAATCCTGAATTAGGCTACAGGCACGGGGGCACAATCCTGCTAGATACGCCCCCTACTGTTGTACAAATGGGCAGAAACTCCATTATCCAAAATATCTCAGTGTCGGCCGACCCCCCCCGGGGATCTTGTAGGGGGAGATATTTTACTACAATTGCAGGTTTCAGTACTCACCTGAGGGTGTGATTGTGACTACAAAGCAATTTATTTTAGGTTAGTGACCCCCTTAGATCATGTGGGGGGCTGTGACATAAATAGGGGGGAGCAGATGAGAAACCTGCAGAAATCATGGGCCAGTAAGGTGGGGGCTTGTCGGAGCCTCCTCTTAATAAGCCAGGGAGGGTGTTACCCACAATTCCACAGTATTACCCACAATTCCACAGTTTCTCCATTACACCAACACAGCATTAGTCAACTGTCAGAACAAGGAACAAAAGAAAGATAAATGAGGACAAATGTTTTCCTTGAACATGTTTTTCTAGTCATTCAACATTCTTGATTCAGATTTCGAAACGTCTTCAAGAAAAACACAGCAAGTTGGTTTGAGTTATTGCTACAGAAATACCATGGCCTGCAGGACAACCTTCACCCACAAACCAGGCTCCGACGCTTACAATGGTGCATGATTTGGGGGCAATTAATAAAATGATACAGGAAGACGCGTCTATTGTACCCACACACCCCCCTAAATGATAAACCTACAACTACAACTATGTATGTACCGTCTGGCTTAGCCAATGGGTATCACTGGGTAAGGGGAGATGTTCCAGTTTGAGGGAAAGTTATATGGATGTCAGTGCCAATGGGGCTATCAGTGGCCAAAACCGGCTATTAGAAGGGTGGGTACCAAAGTATAAGGCTACAGTAATAAGGGCATGTGTTGATGAGCTACGGGTTTGTGCAGAATCCAATAAAACTCAGATTGGCTCGGCCTCATACAATATGTTGCACAGTCATTAGTGAGTCTCTAAAGGAGAAGGTACAACGGGGCAAAGTCGCATGTTATCTCTTTGGGTTATTGCCCGGGGCCAGGTACCAAACACATGGATCCAGATAGGAAGGTGAAGATTGAGCGTTTGCCAACCCTGTCAATCACAGAACCTCAAGGAATCCCATAGGGACCGTTCCATATTACATCCCGGATACAAATCCGTTGCTGAAACCATTGTATGCGGCTTTAACCCGACCATCTCATTGGGCAGAAGATACAAGCGCTAACACTGCCCGAGCCAACCTTCCCGGCTACTTGGGGTTTGTTTCCCAAGATACAGGACATGGGGCACTTTGCCAGGGAGTGATGGGCGAAATGTTCCCCCAGGCATGGATTCGTGGCAAATTTCCACGTTTCGCCATTGGCGGATTGTTTTGAGAAACGGATGAAAAAATTCACTACAGAAAAACTCGCCGCGTGTCCAAAAATTGTTGCGGGCGTCAGAAGAATTGTTGCATGTCAAAATAAATAGTTCCGGCATCAAAATAAATAGTCGCACGTCAAAATAAATAGTCGCGGCGGCAAAATAAATAGTTGTGGCGTCAAAATAAATAGTTGTGGCGTCAAAATAAATAGTTGTGGCGTCAAAATAAATAGTTGTGGCGTCAAAATAATTAGTTGTGGCGTCAAAATAATTAGTTGTGGCGTCAAAATAAATAGTCGCGGCTGCAAAATAATTAGTTGTGGCGTCAAAATAAATAGTCGCGGCGGCAAAATAAATAGTTGTGGCGTCAAAATAAATAGTCGCGGCGGCAAAATAAATAGTCGCGGCGGCAAAATAAATAGTCGCGCGTCAAAATAAATAGTCGTAGCGGCAAAATAAATAGTTGTGGCGTCAAAATAAATAGTCGCGCGGCAAAATAAATAGTCGCGGCGGCAAAATAAATAGTTGTGGCGTCAAAATAAATAGTTGTGGCGTCAAAATAAATAGTCGCGGCAGCAAAATAAATAGTCGCGCGTCAAAATAAATAATCGCGGCGGCAAAATAAATAGTTGTGGCGTCAAAATAAATAGTTGTGGCGTCAAAATAAATAGTCGCGGCGGCAAAATAAATAGTTGTGGCGGCAAAATAAATAGTTGTGGCGTCAAAATAAATAGTCGCGGCGGCAAAATAAATAGTTGTGGCGTCAAAATAAATAGTCGCGGCGGCAAAATAAATAGTCGCGCATCAAAATAAATAGTCGTGGCGGCAAAATAAATAGTCGTGGCGGCAAAATAAATAGGGATAGAGGGATATAGAGGGATAGAACAAGAGGGATAGAACAAGAGGGATAGAACAAGAGGAATAGAACAAGAGGGATAGAACAAGAGGGATAGAACAAGAGGGATAGAACAAGAGGGATAGAACAAGAGGGATGGAACAAGAGGGATGGAACAAGAGGGATGGAACAAGAGGGATGGAACAAGAGGGATAGAACAAGACGGATAGAACAAGAGGGATAGAACAAGAGGGATAGAACAAGAGGGATGGAACAAGAGGGATGGAACAAGAGGGATGGAACAAGAGGGATGGAACAAGACGGATAGAACAAGAGGGATAGAACAAGAGGGATAGAACAAGAGGGATGGAACAAGAGGGATGGAACAAGAGGGATGGAACAAGAGGGATGGAACAAGAGGGATAGAACAAGAGGGATGGAACAAGAGGGATAGAACAAGAGGGATAGAACAAGAGGGATAGAACAAGAGGGATAGAACAAGAGGGATAGAACAAGAGGGATAGAACAAGAGGGATAGAACAAGAGGGATGGAACAAGAGGGATGGAACAAGAGGGATGGAACAAGAGGGATGGAACAAGAGGGATGGAACAAGAGGGATGGAACAAGAGGGATAGAACAAGAGGGATAGAACAAGAGGGATAGAACAAGAGGGATGGAACAAGAGAGATGGAACAAGAGGGATGGAACAAGAGGGATAGAACAAGAGGGATAGAACAAGAGGGATAGAACAAGAGGGATAGAACAAGAGGGATGGAACAAGAGAGATGGAACAAGAGGGATGGAACAAGAGGGATAGAACAAGAGGGATAGAACAAGAGGGATAGAACAAGAGGGATAGAACAAGAGGGATAGAACAAGAGGGATAGAACAAGAGGGATGGAACAAGAGGGATGGAACAAGAGGGATAGAACAAGAGGGATAGAACAAGAGGGATAGAACAAGAGGGATGGAACAAGAGAGATGGAACAAGAGGGATGGAACAAGAGGGATGGAACAAGAGGGATAGAACAAGAGGGATAGAACAAGAGGGATAGAACAAGAGGGATGGAACAAGAGAGATGGAACAAGAGGGATGGAACAAGAGGGATAGAACAAGAGGGATAGAACAAGAGGGATAGAACAAGAGGGATAGAACAAGAGGGATAGAACAAGAGGGATAGAACAAGAGGGATGGAACAAGAGGGATGGAACAAGAGGGATGGAACAAGAGGGATAGAACAAGAGGGATGGAACAAGAGGGATGGAACAAGAGGGATAGAACAAGAGGGATAGAACAAGAGGGATAGAACAAGAGGGATAGAACAAGAGGGATGGAACAAGAGAGATGGAACAAGAGGGATAGAACAAGAGGGATGGAACAAGAGAGATGGAACAAGAGGGATGGAACAAGAGGGATGGAACAAGAGGGATGGAACAAGAGGGATAGAACAAGAGGGATAGAACAAGAGGGATAGAACAAGAGGGATAGAACAAGAGGGATGGAACAAGAGGGATGGAACAAGAGGGATAGAACAAGAGGGATGGAACAAGAGGGATGGAACAAGAGGGATAGAACAAGACGGATAGAACAAGACGGATAGAACAAGAGGGATAGAACAAGAGGGATAGAACAAGACGGATAGAACAAGAGGGATAGAACAAGAGGGATGGAACAAGAGGGATGGAACAAGAGAGATGGAACAAGAGGGATAGAACAAGAGGGATGGAACAAGAGAGATGGAACAAGAGGGATGGAACAAGAGGGATGGAACAAGAGGGATGGAACAAGAGGGATAGAACAAGAGGGATAGAACAAGAGGGATAGAACAAGAGGGATAGAACAAGAGGGATGGAACAAGAGGGATGGAACAAGAGGGATAGAACAAGAGGGATGGAACAAGAGGGATGGAACAAGAGGGATAGAACAAGACGGATAGAACAAGACGGATAGAACAAGAGGGATAGAACAAGAGGGATAGAACAAGACGGATAGAACAAGAGGGATAGAACAAGAGGGATAGAACAAGAGGGATAGAACAAGAGGGATGGAACAAGAGGGATGGAACAAGAGGGATAGAACAAGAGGGATGGAACAAGAGGGATGGAACAAGAGGGATGGAACAAGAGGGATGGAACAAGAGGGATGGAACAAGAGGGATGGAACAAGAGGGATGGAACAAGAGGGATGGAACAAGAGGGATGGAACAAGAGGGATAGAACAAGACGGATAGAACAAGAGGGATAGAACAAGAGGGATAGAACAAGAGGGATAGAACAAGAGGGATAGAACAAGAGGGATAGAACAAGAGGGATAGAACAAGAGGGATAGAACAAGACGAATAGAACAAGAGGGATAGAACAAGAGGGATAGAACAAGAGGGATAGAACAAGACGGATAGAACAAGACGGATAGAACAAGAGGGATAGAACAAGAGGGATAGAACAAGAGGGATAGAACAAGAGGGATAGAACAAGACGGATAGAACAAGAGGGATAGAACAAGACGAATAGAACAAGACGGATAGAACAAGAGGGATAGAACAAGAGGGATAGAACAAGACGGATAGAACAAGACGGATAGAACAAGAGGGATAGAACAAGAGGGATAGAACAAGAGGGATAGAACAAGAGGGATAGAACAAGAGGGATAGAACAAGACGGATAGAACAAGAGGGATAGAACAAGAGATAAAAGTCTGTAAATAATGGACAAGAAACAGAGCAGAAACTGATACAAGTGTTTTGGTTGTGTTCGGCCTGGGCTCTTTGCCAGAGAATGTCAGTTGCCCCCGAGAGGCCGGAGGAGGCTAATCTGCAAGGATATGGCCCAGCCAATGGAGTCACACGGACAATTCTCTCTCCCAAATCCTGAATTAGGCTACAGGCACGGGGGGCACAATCCTGCTAGATACGCCCCCTACTGTTGTACAAATGGGCAGAAACTCCATTATCCAAAATATCTCAGTGTCGGCCGACCCCCCCCGGGGATCTTGTAGGGGGAGATATTTTACTACAATTGCAGGTTTCAGTACTCACCTGAGGGTGTGATTGTGACTACAAAGCAATTTATTTTAGGTTAGTGACCCCCTTAGATCATGTGGGGGGGCTGTGACATAAATAGGGGGGAGCAGATGAGAAACCTGCAGAAATCATGGGCCAGTAAGGTGGGGGCTTGTCGGAGCCTCCTCTTAATAAGCCAGGGAGGGTGTTACCCACAATTCCACAGTATTACCCACAATTCCACAGTTTCTCCATTACACCAACACAGCATTAGTCAACTGTCAGAACAAGGAACAAAAGAAAGATAAATGAGGACAAATGTTTTCCTTGAACATGTTTTTCTAGTCATTCAACATTCTTGATTCAGATTTCGAAACGTCTTCAAGAAAAACACAGCAAGTTGGTTTGAGTTATTGCTACAGAAATACCATGGCCTGCAGGACAACCTTCACCCACAAACCAGGCTCCGACGCTTACAATGGTGCATGATTTGGGGGCAATTAATAAAATGATACAGGAAGACGCGTCTATTGTACCCACACACCCCCCTAAATGATAAACCTACAACTACAACTATGTATGTACCGTCTGGCTTAGCCAATGGGTATCACTGGGTAAGGGGAGATGTTCCAGTTTGAGGGAAAGTTATATGGATGTCAGTGCCAATGGGGCTATCAGTGGCCAAAACCGGCTATTAGAAGGGTGGGTACCAAAGTATAAGGCTACAGTAATAAGGGCATGTGTTGATGAGCTACGGGTTTGTGCAGAATCCAATAAAACTCAGATTGGCTCGGCCTCATACAATATGTTGCACAGTCATTAGTGAGTCTCTAAAGGAGAAGGTACAACGGGGCAAAGTCGCATGTTATCTCTTTGGGTTATTGCCCCGGGGCCAGGTACCAAACACATGGATCCAGATAGGAAGGTGCAGATTGAGCGTTTGCCAACCCTGTCAATCACAGAACCTCAAGGAATCCCATAGGGACCGTTCCATATTACATCCCGGATACAAATCCGTTGCTGAAACCATTGTATGCGGCTTTAACCCGACCATCTCATTGGGCAGAAGATACAAGCGCTAACACTGCCCGAGCCAACCTTCCCGGCTACTTGGGGTTTGTTTCCCAAGATACAGGACATGGGGCACTTTGCCAGGGAGTGATGGGCGAAATGTTCCCCCAGGCATGGATTCGTGGCAAATTTCCACGTTTCGCCATTGGCGGATTGTTTTGAGAAACGGATGAAAAAATTCACTACAGAAAAACTCGCCGCGTGTCCAAAAATTGTTGCGGGCGTCAGAAGAATTGTTGCATGTCAAAATAAATAGTTCCGGCATCAAAATAAATAGTCGCACGTCAAAATAAATAGTTGTGGCGTCAAAATAAATAGTCGCGGCGGCAAAATAAATAGTCGCGGCGGCAAAATAAATAGTTGTGGCGTCAAAATAAATAGTCGTGGCGGCAAAATAAATAGTTGTGGCGTCAAAATAAATAGTCGCGGCGGCAAAATAAATAGTTGTGGCGTCAAAATAAATAGTCGCGGCGGCAAAATAAATAGTCGCGCATCAAAATAAATAGTCGTGGCGGCAAAATAAATAGTCGTGGCGGCAAAATAAATAGTCGTGGCGGCAAAATAAATAGTTGTGGCGTCAAAATAATTAGTTGTGGCGTCAAAATAAATAGGGATAGAGGGATATAGAGGGATAGAACAAGAGGGATAGAACAAGAGGAATAGAAAAAGAGGGATAGAACAAGAGGGATAGAACAAGAGGGATGGAACAAGAGGGATGGAACAAGAGGGATAGAACAAGAGGGATGGAACAAGAGGGATAGAACAAGACGGATAGAACAAGAGGGATAGAACAAGAGGGATGGAACAAGAGGGATAGAACAAGAGGGATGGAACAAGAGGGATAGAACAAGAGGGATGGAACAAGAGGGATAGAACAAGAGGGATGGAACAAGAGGGATAGAACAAGAGGGATGGAACAAGAGGGATGGAACAAGAGGGATAGAACAAGAGGGATAGAACAAGAGGGATGGAACAAGAGGGATAGAACAAGAGGGATGGAACAAGAGGGATGGAACAAGAGGGATAGAACAAGAGGGATGGAACAAGAGGGATAGAACAAGAGGGATGGAACAAGAGGGATAGAACAAGAGGGATGGAACAAGAGGGATAGAACAAGAGGGATGGAACAAGAGGGATGGAACAAGAGGGATAGAACAAGACGGATAGAACAAGAGGGATAGAACAAGAGGGATAGAACAAGAGGGATAGAACAAGACGGATAGAACAAGAGGGATAGAACAAGAGGGATAGAACAAGAGGGATAGAACAAGAGGGATGGAACAAGAGGGATGGAACAAGAGGGATAGAACAAGAGGGATGGAACAAGAGGGATGGAACAAGAGGGATGGAACAAGAGGGATGGAACAAGAGGGATGGAACAAGAGGGATGGAACAAGAGGGATGGAACAAGAGGGATGGAACAAGAGGGATGGAACAAGACGGATAGAACAAGAGGGATAGAACAAGAGGGATAGAACAAGAGGGATAGAACAAGAGGGATAGAACAAGAGGGATAGAACAAGAGGGATAGAACAAGAGGGATAGAACAAGAGGGATAGAACAAGACGAATAGAACAAGAGGGATAGAACAAGAGGGATAGAACAAGAGGGATAGAACAAGACGGATAGAACAAGACGGATAGAACAAGAGGGATAGAACAAGAGGGATAGAACAAGAGGGATAGAACAAGAGGGATAGAACAAGACGGATAGAACAAGAGGGATAGAACAAGACGAATAGAACAAGACGGATAGAACAAGAGGGATAGAACAAGAGGGATAGAACAAGACGGATAGAACAAGACGGATAGAACAAGAGGGATAGAACAAGAGGGATAGAACAAGAGGGATAGAACAAGAGGGATAGAACAAGAGGGATAGAACAAGACGGATAGAACAAGAGGGATAGAACAAGAGATAAAAGTCTGTAAATAATGGACAAGAAACAGAGCAGAAACTGATACAAGTGTTTTGGTTGTGGTCGGCCTGGGCTCTTTGCCAGAGAATGTCAGTTGCCCCTGAGAGGCCGGAGGAGGCTAATCTGCAAGGATATGGCCCAGCCAATGGAGTCACACGGACAATTCTCTCTCCCAAATCCTGAATTAGGCTACAGGCACGGGGGGCACAATCCTGCTAGATACGCCCCCTACTGTTGTACAAATGGGCAGCAACTCCATTATCCAAAATATCTCAGTGTCGGCCGACCCCCCCCGGGGATCTTGTAGGGGGAGATATTTTACTACAATTGCAGGTTTCAGTACTCACCTGAGGGTGTGATTGTGACTACAAAGCAATTTATTTTAGGTTAGTGACCCCCTTAGATCATGTGGGGGGGCTGTGACATAAATAGGGGGGAGCAGATGAGAAACCTGCAGAAATCATGGGCCAGTAAGGTGGGGGCTTGTCGGAGCCTCCTCTTAATAAGCCAGGGAGGGTGTTACCCACAATTCCACAGTATTACCCACAATTCCACAGTTTCTCCATTACACCAACACAGCATTAGTCAACTGTCAGAACAAGGAACAAAAGAAAGATAAATGAGGACAAATGTTTTCCTTGAACATGTTTTTCTAGTCATTCAACATTCTTGATTCAGATTTCGAAACGTCTTCAAGAAAACACAGCAAGTTGGTTTGAGTTATTGCTACAGAAATACCATGGCCTGCAGGACAACCTTCACCCACAAACCAGGCTCCGACGCTTACAATGGTGCATGATTTGGGGGCAATTAATAAAATGATACAGGAAGACGCGTCTATTGTACCCACACACCCCCCTAAATGATAAACCTACAACTACAACTATGTATGTACCGTCTGGCTTAGCCAATGGGTATCACTGGGTAAGGGGAGATGTTCCAGTTTGAGGGAAAGTTATATGGATGTCAGTGCCAATGGGGCTATCAGTGGCCAAAACCGGCTATTAGAAGGGTGGGTACCAAAGTATAAGGCTACAATAATAAGGGCATGTGTTGATGAGCTACGGGTTTGTGCAGAATCCAATAAAACTCAGATTGGCTCGGCCTCATACAATATGTTGCACAGTCATTAGTGAGTCTCTAAAGGAGAAGGTACAACGGGGCAAAGTCGCATGTTATCTCTTTGGGTTATTGCCCCGGGGCCAGGTACCAAACACATGGATCCAGATAGGAAGGTGCAGATTGAGCGTTTGCCAACCCTGTCAATCACAGAACCTCAAGGAATCCCATAGGGACCGTTCCATATTACATCCCGGATACAAATCCGTTGCTGAAACCATTGTATGCGGCTTTAACCCGACCATCTCATTGGGCAGAAGATACAAGCGCTAACACTGCCCGAGCCAACCTTCCCGGCTACTTGGGGTTTGTTTCCCAAGATACAGGACATGGGGCACTTTGCCAGGGAGTGATGGGCGAAATGTTTCCCCAGGCATGGATTCGTGGCAAATTTCCACGTTTCGCCATTGGCGGATTGTTTTGAGAAACGGATGAAAAAATTCACTACAGAAAAACTCGCCGCGTGTCCAAAAATTGTTGCGGGCGTCAGAAGAATTGTTGCATGTCAAAATAAATAGTTCCGGCATCAAAATAAATAGTCGCACGTCAAAATAAATAGTCGTGGCGGCAAAATAAATAGTTGTGGCGTCAAAATAAATAGTCGCGGCGGCAAAATAAATAGTCGCGCATCAAAATAAATAGTCGTGGCGGCAAAATAAATAGTCGTGGCGGCAAAATAAATAGTTGTGGCGGCAAAATAAATAGTCGTGGCGGCAAAATAAATAGTTGTGGCGTCAAAATAATTAGTTGTGGCGTCAAAATAAATAGGGATAGAGGGATATAGAGGGATAGAACAAGAGGGATAGAACAAGAGGGATAGAACAAGAGGAATAGAACAAGAGGGATAGAACAAGAGGGATAGAACAAGAGGGATAGAACAAGAGGGATAGAACAAGAGGGATGGAACAAGAGGGATGGAACAAGAGGGATGGAACAAGAGGGATGGAACAAGAGGGATAGAACAAGAGGGATGGAACAAGAGGGATGGAACAAGAGGGATGGAACAAGAGGGATAGAACAAGACGGATAGAACAAGAGGGATAGAACAAGACGGATAGAACAAGAGGGATAGAACAAGAGGGATAGAACAAGAGGGATGGAACAAGAGGGATGGAACAAGAGGGATGGAACAAGAGGGATGGAACAAGAGGGATAGAACAAGAGGGATGGAACAAGAGGGATAGAACAAGAGGGATAGAACAAGAGGGATGGAACAAGAGGGATGGAACAAGAGGGATGGAACAAGAGGGATGGAACAAGAGGGATGGAACAAGAGGGATGGAACAAGAGGGATGGAACAAGAGGGATGGAACAAGAGGGATAGAACAAGAGGGATAGAACAAGAGGGATAGAACAAGAGGGATGGAACAAGAGAGATGGAACAAGAGGGATAGAACAAGAGGGATAGAACAAGAGGGATGGAACAAGAGGGATAGAACAAGAGGGATAGAACAAGAGGGATGGAACAAGAGGGATGGAACAAGAGGGATAGAACAAGAGGGATGGAACAAGAGGGATGGAACAAGAGGGATGGAACAAGAGGGATAGAACAAGACGGATAGAACAAGACGGATAGAACAAGAGGGATAGAACAAGAGGGATAGAACAAGAGGGATAGAACAAGAGGGATGGAACAAGAGGGATGGAACAAGAGGGATGGAACAAGAGGGATAGAACAAGAGGGATAGAACAAGAGGGATGGAACAAGAGGGATGGAACAAGAGGGATGGAACAAGAGGGATAGAACAAGACGGATAGAACAAGACGGATAGAACAAGAGGGATAGAACAAGAGGGATAGAACAAGAGGGATGGAACAAGAGGGATGGAACAAGAGGGATAGAACAAGAGGGATAGAACAAGAGGGATAGAACAAGAGGGATAGAACAAGAGGGATGGAACAAGAGGGATAGAACAAGAGGGATGGAACAAGAGGGATAGAACAAGAGGGATGGAACAAGAGGGATAGAACAAGAGGGATAGAACAAGAGGGATAGAACAAGAGGGATAGAACAAGAGGGATAGAACAAGAGGGATAGAACAAGAGGGATAGAACAAGAGGGATGGAACAAGAGGGATGGAACAAGAGGGATGGAACAAGAGGGATAGAACAAGACGGATAGAACAAGACGGATAGAACAAGAGGGATAGAACAAGAGGGATAGAACAAGACGGATAGAACAAGAGGGATAGAACAAGAGGGATAGAACAAGAGGGATAGAACAAGAGGGATGGAACAAGACGGATAGAACAAGAGGGATAGAACAAGAGGGATAGAACAAGAGGGATAGAACAAGAGGGATAGAACAAGACGGATGGAACAAGACGGATAGAACAAGAGGGATAGAACAAGAGGGATAGAACAAGACGGATAGAACAAGAGGGATAGAACAAGAGGGATAGAACAAGAGGGATAGAACAAGACGGATAGAACAAGAGGGATAGAACAAGAGGGATAGAACAAGAGGGATAGAACAAGACGGATAGAACAAGACGGATAGAACAAGAGGGATAGAACAAGAGGGATAGAACAAGAGGGATAGAACAAGAGGGATAGAACAAGACGGATAGAACAAGACGGATAGAACAAGAGGGATGGAACAAGAGGGATGGAACAAGAGGGATAGAACAAGAGGGATAGAACAAGAGTGATGGAACAAGAGGGATGGAACAAGAGGGATAGAACAAGACGGATAGAACAAGACGGATAGAACAAGAGGGATAGAACAAGAGGGACAGAACAAGAGGGATAGAACAAGACGGATAGAACAAGAGGGATAGAACAAGAGGGATAGAACAAGACGGATAGAACAAGAGGGATAGAACAAGAGGGATAGAACAAGACGGATAGAACAAGACGGATAGAACAAGAGGGATAGAACAAGAGGGACAGAACAAGAGGGATAGAACAAGACGGATAGAACAAGAGGGATAGAACAAGAGGGATAGAACAAGACGAATAGAACAAGAGGGATAGAACAAGAGGGATAGAACAAGAGGGATAGAACAAGAGTGATGGAACAAGAGGGATGGAACAAGAGGGATAGAACAAGACGGATAGAACAAGACGGATAGAACAAGAGGGATAGAACAAGAGGGACAGAACAAGAGGGATAGAACAAGACGGATAGAACAAGAGGGATAGAACAAGAGGGATAGAACAAGACGAATAGAACAAGAGGGATGGAACAAGAGGGATGGAACAAGAGGGATGGAACAAGAGGGATGGAACAAGAGGGATGGAACAAGAGGGATAGAACAAGAGGGATGGAACAAGAGGGATGGAACAAGAGGGATGGAACAAGAGGGATGGAACAAGAGGGATGGAACAAGAGGGATGGAACAAGAGGGATGGAACAAGAGGATGGAACAAGAGGGATGGAACAAGAGGGATAGAACAAGAGGGATGGAACAAGAGGGATGGAACAAGAGGGATGGAACAAGAGGGATAGAACAAGACGAATAGAACAAGAGGGATAGAACAAGAGGGATAGAACAAGAGGGATAGAACAAGACGGATAGAACAAGACGGATAGAACAAGAGGGATAGAACAAGAGGGATAGAACAAGAGGGATAGAACAAGAGGGATAGAACAAGACGGATAGAACAAGAGGGATAGAACAAGACGAATAGAACAAGACGGATAGAACAAGAGGGATAGAACAAGAGGGATAGAACAAGACGGATAGAACAAGAGGGATAGAACAAGAGGGATAGAACAAGAGGGATAGAACAAGAGGGATAGAACAAGAGGGATAGAACAAGAGGGATAGAACAAGACGGATAGAACAAGAGGGATAGAACAAGAGATAAAAGTCTGTAAATAATGGACAAGAAACAGAGCAGAAACTGATACAAGTGTTTTGGTTGTGTTCGGCCTGGGCTCTTTGCCAGAGAATGTCAGTTGCCCCCGAGAGGCCGGAGGAGGCTAATCTGCAAGGATATGGCCCAGCCAATGGAGTCACACGGACAATTCTCTCTCCCAAATCCTGAATTAGGCTACAGGCACGGGGGGCACAATCCTGCTAGATACGCCCCCTACTGTTGTACAAATGGGCAGAAACTCCATTATCCAAAATATCTCAGTGTCGGCCGACCCCCCCCGGGGATCTTGTAGGGGGAGATATTTTACTACAATTGCAGGTTTCAGTACTCACCTGAGGGTGTGATTGTGACTACAAAGCAATTTATTTTAGGTTAGTGACCCCCTTAGATCATGTGGGGGGGCTGTGACATAAATAGGGGGGAGCAGATGAGAAACCTGCAGAAATCATGGGCCAGTAAGGTGGGGGCTTGTCGGAGCCTCCTCTTAATAAGCCAGGGAGGGTGTTACCCACAATTCCACAGTATTACCCACAATTCCACAGTTTCTCCATTACACCAACACAGCATTAGTCAACTGTCAGAACAAGGAACAAAAGAAAGATAAATGAGGACAAATGTTTTCCTTGAACATGTTTTTCTAGTCATTCAACATTCTTGATTCAGATTTCGAAACGTCTTCAAGAAAAACACAGCAAGTTGGTTTGAGTTATTGCTACAGAAATACCATGGCCTGCAGGACAACCTTCACCCACAAACCAGGCTCCGACGCTTACAATGGTGCATGATTTGGGGGCAATTAATAAAATGATACAGGAAGACGCGTCTATTGTACCCACACACCCCCCTAAATGATAAACCTACAACTACAACTATGTATGTACCGTCTGGCTTAGCCAATGGGTATCACTGGGTAAGGGGAGATGAGTCAAATACTGACAGAGCAAAAGTTATATGGATGTCAGTGCCAATGGGGCTATCAGTGGCCAAAACCGGCTATTAGAAGGGTGGGTACCAAAGTATAAGGCTACAATAATAAGGGCATGTGTTGATGAGCTACGGGTTTGTGCAGAATCCAATAAAACTCAGATTGGCTCGGCCTCATACAATATGTTGCACAGTCATTAGTGAGTTTCTAAAGGAGAAGGTACAACGGGGCAAAGTCGCATGTTATCTCTTTGGGTTATTGCCCGGGGCCAGGTACCAAACACATGGATCCAGATAGGAAGGTGAAGATTGAGCGTTTGCCAACCCTGTCAATCACAGAACCTCAAGGAATCCCATAGGGACCGTTCCATATTACATCCCGGATACAAATCCGTTGCTGAAACCATTGTATGCGGCTTTAACCCGACCATCTCATTGGGCAGAAGATACAAGCGCTAACACTGCCCGAGCCAACCTTCCCGGCTACTTGGGGTTTGTTTCCCAAGATACAGGACATGGGGCACTTTGCCAGGGAGTGATGGGCGAAATGTTCCCCCAGGCATGGATTCGTGGCAAATTTCCACGTTTCGCCATTGGCGGATTGTTTTGAGAAACGGATGAAAAAATTCACTACAGAAAAACTCGCCGCGTGTCCAAAAATTGTTGCGGGCGTCAGAAGAATTGTTGCATGTCAAAATAAATAGTTCCGGCATCAAAATAAATAGTCGCACGTCAAAATAAATAGTCGCGGCGGCAAAATAAATAGTCGCGCGTCAAAATAAATAGTTGTGGCGTCAAAATAAATAGTCGTGTGTCAAAATAAATAGTCGCGCGTCAAAATAAATAGTTGTGGCGTCAAAATAAATAGTCGCGGCGGCAAAATAAATAGTTGTGGCGTCAAAATAAATAGTCGCGGCGGCAAAATAAATAGTTGTGGCGTCAAAATAAATAGTCGCGGCGGCAAAATAAATAGTTGTGGCGTCAAAATAAATAGTCGCGGCGGCAAAATAAATAGTTGTGGCGTCAAAATAAATAGTCGCGGCGGCAAAATAAATAGTTGTGGCATGAAAATAAATAGTCGCGCGTCAAAATAAATAGTCGTGGCGGCAAAATAAATAGTTGTGGCGTCAAAATAATTAGTTGTGGCGTCAAAATAAATAGTTGTGGCATGAAAATAAATAGTCGCGCGTCAAAATAAATAGTCGTGGCGGCAAAATAAATAGTTGTGGTGTCAAAATAAATAGTCGCGGCGTCAAAATAATTAGTTGTGGCGTCAAAATAAATAGTTGTGGCGTCAAAATAAATAGTCGCGGCGGCAAAATAAATAGTTGTGGCGTCAAAATAAATAGTTGTGGCGTCAAAATAAATAGTTGTGGCGTCAAAATAAATAGTTGTGGCGTCAAAATAAATAGTTGTGGTGTCAAAATAAATAGTCGCGGCGGCAAAATAAATAGTTGTGGCGTCAAAATAAATAGTTGTGGCGTCAAAATAAATAGTTGTGGCGTCAAAATAAATAGTTGTGGCGTCAAAATAAATAGTTGTGGCGTCAAAATAAATAGTTGTGGTGTCAAAATAAATAGTTGTGGCGTCAAAATAAATAGTTGTGGCGTCAAAATAAATAGTTGTGGCGTCAAAATAAATAGTCGCGGCGGCAAAATAAATAGTTGTGGCATGAAAATAAATAGTCGCGCGTCAAAATAAATAGTCGTGGCGGCAAAATAAATAGTTGTGGCGTCAAAATAAATAGTTGCGCGTCAAAATAATAAGTTGTGGCGTCAAAATAAATAGTCGTGGCGTCAAAATAATTAGTTGTGGCGTCAAAATAAATAGTTGCGCGTCAAAATAATAAGTTGTGGCGTCAAAATAAATAGTTGTGGCGTCAAAATAAATAATCGCGGCGGCAAAATAAATAGTTGTGGCGTCAAAATAAATAGTTGTGGCGTCAAAATAAATAGTCGTGGCGTCAAAATAAATAGTCGTGGCGGCAAAATAATAAGTTGTGGCGTCAAAATAAATAGTTGTGGCGTCAAAATAAATAGTCGCGCGTCAAAATAAATAGTTGTGGCGTCAAAATAAATAGTTGTGGCGTCAAAATAAATAATCGCGGCGGCAAAATAAATAGTTGTGGCGTCAAAATAAATAGTTGTGGCGTCAAAATAAATAGTTGTGGCGGCAAAATAAATAGTTGTGGCGTCAAAATAAATAGTTGTGGCGTCAAAATAAATAGTTGTGGCGTCAAAATAAATAGTTGTGGCGTCAAAATAAATAGTTGTGGCGGCAAAATAAATAGTCGCGCGTCAAAATAAATAGTCGTGGCGGCAAAATAAATAGTCGCGCGTCAAAATAAATAGTCGTGGCGGCAAAATAAATAGTCGCGCGTCAAAATAAATAGTCGCGCGTCAAAATAAATAGTTTTGCACGTGGCATTTTCGCCGTTTTGCGGATCTTTTGAAACATTGGTGAATTTTTTGGTGAAGTGAAACGGGACAGATTCGCTCATCGCTATTGCCAGGTATTCCCATCTGCCCGACGTATCGCGGCATCGGAACGTGTATAGTGATGAGCGAATCTGTTCCGTTTCACTTCACTGAAAAATTCACCAATGTTTCAAAAGATCCGCAAAACGGCGAAAATGTCGTGCAACAAAAAAAATTGTCACCCGCGGCTATTATTTCGTTGCGCGGCTATTTTTTTGACAGCTGCGACGTGGACGTGCGGTGAATCCATGCCTGGCGAAACATTTCGCCCATCACTAAACATGTACAGTGAGATCCGACAATACCAGGGGCTCCCATTGGCCCAAGCTGAGCCCCACGTGGAAGTGTGAGTTCCCCCATTAACCCTGTATGAGTGGAAGCACTTTATGCTCAGTAAGGAAAGAACCTGCTTTGTCATTGGGCCATTGGGAGGGGCAGCAACTTGCAGTGACGTGAATCCGACTTCCCTCCCAGCTTAACAGCCCTGGGTGTCACCAACACGGCATGGAGCTCGGTGCCATGGGGCCAGTGTGTGGGGTTCCTTGGCTACGACCCAGTCTCCGGGGATAAGTTTCCTTCACGCGTGTCTGGACCTGGAGCCCAACACATTCCGGTGAGTTGTTTTTGCAATGTAATTACATAGGGACAAACACCTATACGCACTGTGCCTGGTTCCTATAGAAAATACAGTCCTGTTTTTGTTCCTGTTTCATACGGACTAAGTTTTGGTTGGGCACTTTTGGGGGTAGTTTGGATGCTATTTAACACTATTGGTAATAGATGTGGCCACGTCCTGTTTACAGAAGTTATGAGGACGTCGCTTTGGCTATAGCAACTATTTGGTTACTAGGGTCCAAGTTACCTTAGCAACCAGGGAGGGGCTTGGATGAGAGACTGGTATATGAATAGGGGAGGGGCTGAATAGAAAGATAAGAAATAAAAAGTAACAATAAAACTGGCGCCTCACAGAGCAATAGGGTTTGGCTGCCGGGGTCAGTGACCCCCCCCCATGTAAATACTGCAAAGCATTAGAAGAAGGAGGCAAATAATTCTAAATTTATAACAATCAAATAATGAAGACCAATTGAAAAGTTGCTTGGAATTGGCCATTCTATAACATAGTAACAGTTAACTTAAAGGTGAACCGCCCCTTTAATAATCCCATGATACCTTTCTGTGGAGTGCGGAATGATAGCTGGATCCCCTGGATCTTTCATTATTTGCCCAATAACACGGGCACCTCCATCACTTTCTGTAGGTTCTGGGACTCCGTATCTACAAACCACCTTTTGTAATAGCTTTAAATCTGTATTTTTATCGTGGGCAGAAGCCACTGGCCACATCCCACCCATCCAGAAACCAAATCCCCACCAACCAATGCATTCCTGTATGTCCCACCTTGGGGGAGAGTCGGTCCCTCTATATGAAGCCGCTGGAATGGGAAACTAGGCTTTGGGGAGTGTCGGTGTGGGGATGGGGGCGCTTGCCTGCACTGTACAAATGTGACAATTTCTTACAAAACCATTGCGTTTGCCAGTCTGCCCCTACCCCCCTTGTGCCATTCTGCCCCCTACCCCCTTGTGCCATTTTGCCCCCTACCCCCTTGTGCCATTTTGCCCCCTACCCCCCTTGTGCCATTCTGCCCCCTACCCCCTTGTGCCATTTTGCCCCCTACCCCCTTGTGCCATTTTGCCCCCTACCCCCATTGTGCCATTCTACCCCCTACCCCCCTTGTGCCATTCTACCCCCTACCAACCTTGTGCCATTCTACCCCCTACCCCCCTTGTGCCATTCTACCCCCTACCAACCTTGTGCCATTCTGCCCCTACCCCCGTTGTGTCATTCTACCCCCTACCCCCCTTGTGCCATTCTACCCCCTACCAACCTTGTGCCATTTTGCCCCCTACCCCCCTTGTGCCTCTTCTGCCCCTACCCCCCTTGTGCCATTCTGCCCCTACCAAACTTGTGCCATTCTGCCCCCTAACCCACTTGTGCCATTCTACCCCCTACCAACCTTGTGCCATTCTGCCCCCTACCCCCGTTGTGCCATTCTACCCCCTACCTCCCTTGTGCCATTATACCCCTACCAACCTTGTGCCATTCTACCCCCTACCCCCCTTGTGCCATTCTGCCCCTACCAACCTTGTGCCATTCTGCCCCCTACCCCCCTTGTGCCATTCTGCCCCTACCAACCATGTGCCATTCTGCCCCCTACCAACCTTGTGCCATTCTGCCCCCTACCCCCCCCTTGTGCCATTCTACCCCCTACCTCCAGAGATCTTTGCTGTGATTTTGACCTTGAGATGGACTAGAGCATTTTTGCCTTCTTTTTAGCCCAGTGTCTGCAAATACTGCTTGCTTTGTTACAACCGCAGGGACTGTGAGAGGATGCAGGGGGGGAGAGAGAGGACTCAGGGGATGGGGGAGGAAGCAGGGGGTGCGGGAGGAAGCAGGGGGAGTGGGAGGATGCAGGGGGTGCAGGAGGAAGCAGGGGGTGCGGGAGGATACAGGGGGTGCAGGAGGAAGCAGGGGGTGCGGGAGGATGCAGGGGGTGCGGGAGGAAGCAGGGGGTGCGGGAGGATGCAGGGGGTGTGGGAGGATGCAGGGGAGTGGGAGGAAGCAGGGGGTGCGGGAGGATGCAGGGGGAGTGGGAGGATGCAGGGGGTGCGGGAGGATACAGGGGGTGCAGGAGGAAGCAGGAAGTGCGGGAGGATGCAGGGGGTGGAGGAGGAAGCAGGGGGTGCGGGACGAAGCAGGGAAAGTGGGAGGATGCAGGGGGTGTGGGAGGAAACAGGGGGTGCGGGAGGATGCAGGGGGAGTGGGAGGAAGCAGGGGGTGCGGGAGGATGCAAGGGGTGCGGGAGGAAGCAGGGGGTGCCGGAGGATGAAGGGGGAGCGGGAGGATGCAGGGGGTGTGGGAGGAAGCAGGGGGTGCGGGAGGATGCAGGGGGTGCGGGAGGATGCAGGGGAAATGGGAGGAAGCAGGGGGTGCAGGAGGAAGCAGAGGGTGCTGGAGGATGCAGGGGGTGCGGGAGGAAGCAGGGGGTGGCGGGAGGATGCAGGGGGTGCAGGAGGAAGCAGGGGGTGCGGGAGGATGCCGGGGGTAAGGGAGGATGCAGGGGGTGAGGGAGGATGCAGGGGGTGTGGGAGGATGCAGGGGGAGTGGGAGGAAGCAGGGGGTGCGGGAGGATGCAGGGGGAGTGGGAGGATGCAGGGGGTGCAGGAGGAAGCAGGGGGTGCGGGAGGATGCAGGGGGTGCGGGAGGAAGCAGGGGGTGCTGGAGGATGGAGGGGGTGCGGGAGGAAGCAGGGGGTGCGGGAGGATGCAGGGGGAGTGGGAGGATGCAGGGGGTGCGGGAGGAAGCAGGGGGTGTGGGAGGAAGCAGGGGGAGCGGGAGGATGCAGGGGATGCAGGAGGAAGCAGGGTGTGCGGGAGGATGCAGGGGGAGCGGAGAGGATACAGGGGGTGCGGGAGGATGAAGGGGGTGCGGGAGGATGCAGGGGGTGCGGGAGGAAGCAGGGGGTGCGGGAGGTAGCAGGGGAAGTGGGAGGATGCAGGGGGTGCGGGGGGAAGCAGGGGGTGCGGGAGGATGCAGGGGGAGTGGGAGGAAGCAGGGGATGCGGGAGGAAGCAGGGGGTGCGGGAGGATGCAAGGGGTGCGGGAGCAAGCAGGGGTGCGGGAGGATGCAGGGGGAGCGGGAGGATGCAGGGGGTGCAGGAGGAAGCAGGGGGTGCGGAAGGAAGCAGGGGGTGTGGGAGGATGCAGGGGGTGCGGAGGATGCAGGGGGAGTGGGAGGATGCAGGGGGAGTGGGAGGAAGCAGGGGGTGCTGGAGGATGGAGGGGGTGCGGGAGGAAGCAGGGGGTGAGGGAGGATGCAGGGGGAGTGGGAGGATGCAGGGGGCGCGGGAGGAAGCAGGGGGTAAGGGAGGATGCAGGGGGTAAGGGAGGATGCAGAGGGTGAGGGAGGATGCAGGGGGTGTGGGAGGATGCAGGGGGTATGGGAGGATGCAGAGGGGAGTGGGAGCATGCAGGGGGTGCGGGAGGAAGCAGGGGGTGCGGGAGGATGCAGGGGGAGTGGGAGGATGCAGGGGGAGTGGGAGGATGCAGGGGGTGTGGGAGGATGCAGGGGTAAGGGAGGATGCAGGGGGTGAGGGAGGATGCAGGGGGTATGGGAGGATGCAGAGGGGAGTGGGAGGATGCAGGGGGCTATGGGAGGACACAGAGGGGAGTGGGAAGTTGCAGGGAGGAGTGGGAGGATGCAGGGGGCTACGGGAGGATGCAGAGGGGAGTGGGAAGATGCAGGGAGGAGTAGGAAGATGCAGGGGGGAGATGGAGGAATGTTGATACATTAGAAGGATTTATTTACCCATTTTTGTTTTGTCAGAATGTGTACTTTTATAAAATATATGGTTTCCTAGGGTCTCCTTACTGTTAGGGGGTCTTATGGCACATAATACACATACCGGGAGCTCATATTGCAGCAGCCAGGTCTTCAGGCTGAAAATTCCTATGCACTATTTTCATTTGGGTGCCTCTGTACCCCACATAGTTTGGTAAATCTTTGCATATAGGGCATCAAACTGTTCAGTAGGCCCCTGGCATTCATATTTAGAATGTTTTATGTTGATACGTTATGAAATGAGGGTATTCAGTATAATGGGGTAAAATGTAAGCTTTGTGATGCCTTTTAGAAACCACTATGTTTAGCATAGCTTTGTAGTTTTGCAGTTTGCAGTAGAAAGACGTCTTTACCCATTTTTGTTTCATTAGAATGTGTTCTTTCAGAAAATATATGGTTTTCTAGGGTCTCCGTACTGTTTGGGGGTCTTTTTACCACATACATTTCTACCAAAAAAATACATCGTCTGATTTATATGCCATGAGATATGTATGCACTAACTTCCTTTTAGGGTCTCTAATTGCCAGATACTTTGGTAAATCTATGCACAATGGGCACCAAACTGTTCAGTGGACCCTTGGCTTCCAAGTTTAGGATGTTTTTTCTTGGTACCTAATGATATGTGGGAAATAAGAAAGTGAAAACTTTGAGGCACTTTTTTTGAATTTTCAAAATTTTTTATAGAAACATTGCTGTTTGGTACTTAGGAGTAGAAAGACAGGGTTACCCATTTTGGATTCGGCAGAATGTGTACTTTTCAAACATGTATGGTTTCCTGGGGTGAACATAATGTTCCAGGATATTTGGCTTTGGAATCTAAAGTATGCCGTATTCTGCTATAATGCTTTGAAAATTTGGTAATTTACTGCTGGGAGTTTTTGATCGATAGAAGTCAGAAATCTCCATAAAACTATACATATCAGGTATCGGCACGTTCGGGAGACATGAGGCTTTCCTAATCAGTTTAATTTTTGTCCATAAAATAAAATGTTTCTGGTATAAATCCCTATATCATGAAAAATAGCAACAGGCAGACAAGCTCTAGTCCATTCATTTTTATGGTGATGGACAAAGGTATTTTAGGGTTGCTGCCCCCCCAGTTCTGATGCCTTGGGGCACAGGTACAATTAAGGAGATGGGATTTCTACGATCACCATTTTTGAAATACCTGTTTGTGGTTCCCTCCAGTGGAAGCCTCTCAAGGATTAATACGATTTTTATTTTTGAAGTGCCTTCACCCACACAGGTTTCTCTTCCTGTTCTGTAACCACAAGAAGTCTTCCCTCAGTCTTTAATTGCAGAGCAGTGCATGGTGTATTGATGTTTGGCTTCATCCCATCCATTGAGCAGGTTCCACAGAATCCATAGCTGAACTAGAGTTCTAGAGTATCCGGGAAAAGATCAGCTTCTACTGTGTATACTCCTGCTTGGCAACCACTGGGGGCCAATGTTTCAGTCTCTGGGGGTGCACTTCATACAGTTTGAAGGGGGATCAGTGCAGGTAGTACACAGTTTCAGAAAAGGTGGCTGGGCTTTGATGTAATTTAACACTTTAACTGCAGAAAAAGGCTTTAACTGCCAACAACATGCCTTGTACATTGTTTCACAGTTAAAGATTCTATCTGCAGAAGCGGTATGACAGCGATGACAGCCCCCTGGGCAATGAGCCAAGGGGGCTGTCATGTCGGTCCTGTGATGCAATCATCGCAGGACCGACCTCCAAGCAGCAGACGCGATCGCATCGCGTCTGCTGCTCGGACCCCGCTTCCTGCTTCCCCCCTAGTGCCGGCCCACTGACTCTAGGACTGCAGCAGGTGGACCAAGACTGTGATCCCTGCTTCAGGACAGGTAAGTTTTTTATTTTTTGCATTTATACGCTTACACACACACTTACATACATTTATACACACATACAGCACACAATTTAGCAGGTTTTTTTTCATTTTGCACACTCATATACACTCATATACACTTATATACACACTTACACACTGTAACACAACTTTTACATATGTATACACATGTATACAAAAACTTTTTTTTTATAATTTTTTTTCCATTTTACCTTTTAGTTTCTTTTCCCTAAAAACTGTTTATTTTGACAGCGTGTGACTTATTTTGTTGCTTCCCTGATTTGCACAATTTTTGTGGTTTTATTGCATTTTTATCCCTGTATAAGTGTTCCTGATCTGTTTTTAGCGTAGCTTTGCCAGGTGAAACTTTGGTGCACAAAAATAACTTTACCTATTTTGAATTCATCAGAATGTGTACTTTCCAAAAATATGTAGTTTTCTGGGGGTCTCTGTATAGTTATGGGGGTTACAGTACATAATACGCTGACAGGGGGCTCTGTATAGTTAGGGGGGTTACGGCACATAATACCCTGACAGGGGGCTCTGTATAGTTAGGGGGGGTTACGGCACATAATACGCTGACAGGGGGCTCTGTATAGTTAGGGGGGGTTACGGCACATAATACGCTGACAGGGGGCTCTGTATAGTTAGGGGGGTTACTGCACATAATACGCTGACAGGGGGCTCTGTATAGTTAGGGGAGGTTACGGCACATAATACACTGACAGGGGGCTCTGTATAGTTAGGGGGGTTACGGCACATAATACGCTGACAGGGGGCTCTGTATAGTTAGGGGGGTTACGGCACATAATACACTGACAGGGGGCTCTGTATAGTTAGGGGGGTTACGGCACATAATACGCTGACAGGGGGCTCTGTATAGTTAGGGGGGTTACGGCACATAATACACTGACAGGGGGCTCTGTATAGTTAGGGGGGTTACGGCACATAATACACTGACAGGGGGCTCTGTATGCAAAAGCTGAGTTGGCAGCCGAGAAATCCATATACACTATTTTCATTTTGGGGTCAGTACATACCGCAGACTTTGTTATATCTATGCATATTGGGCATCAAACTGCTCAGTAGACCTCTGGTGTTCCTATTGGGGGTGATTTGCCTTTGTACGCAAGAAATTGTGTGAGATAAATGCGGCAAATTGCAACATTTTTAGGCGATTTTCTGTAATTTCATAAAAATCTGCAAGCTTAGGAAAGCTTTACAGCTTGGTACTTTGGAGTAGAAAGACATGGGTACCCATTATAGATTCGGGGGAATGTGTACTTTCCAAAAATATATGGCTTTCTGGGGTGAGCATACTTTTTTGTAGCTTTATCCCACATATAATGATGTAAATGTGTTGATTTTGCTGGAGCTGAAATGACAGAAATGAAAGATCATATGGGGGTATGTTCCCATTGGGGCCCCTACATGCCA
Source organism: Xenopus tropicalis (assembly GCF_000004195.4). Taxonomy (NCBI): domain Eukaryota; kingdom Metazoa; phylum Chordata; class Amphibia; order Anura; family Pipidae; genus Xenopus; species Xenopus tropicalis. The sequence continues at coordinate 1,471,441 of NC_030686.2, forward strand.
CATACTTAGGTAAACCTATACATATTGGGCATCAAACTGTTCAGTGGACCCCTGGTGTTCATATTTAGGGTGTTTTATTTGGTTACTTTATGGCCTGTAGGAGATCAGATTCTATAGACTGGAAGCTTTGAAGTGATTTTTTAAAAATTTCACAAATTTTCATAAAAACCAATAACTTTAGGAAAGCATTGCGACTTGGTAGTTTGGAGCAGACAGACAGTTCTACCTATTCTGGATTCCCCAGAATCTGTTCTTTCCAAAAATGTATAATTTTCTGGGGTAAACCTTCTGTTAGTGGAATTTTTGGCCTTGAAATCTAAAGTATGCAGCTTTCTGGCGCAGTGTTTTGGGAATTTGGTAGTGTCCTGCTGGGAGTTTTTGACCTATATAAGTGAGAAATCTCCATAAAACTATATATATTTGGTATTGGCACGTTCAGGAGACATGGGACTTTCCAATTCAGTTGTATTTTCATGCATAAAATAATTTTTGTTTCTGGCATGTGTGTTTATATTATGGAATTTTTTTTTCATTTTTAGACATTTAGAAGCCTATATCTTGTTACAGAATTGGAATTACACAAAAATTCTACCATATTTTGAAAGCTTTGGTTGTTCTGAAAAAAATGATATATAGTTTTCCTGGGTAAACTAAAAGTCCCCCCAAGGAAAGTGAAACAGTGCAAAATGTTCAAAAACTATCTGGCAATACACGTTCCGCTTTGACCAAGATGGCTGGCAGTGAAAGGGTTAAAGCAGCTCATGGTTGTTATGTTGGTCGTGTTTACACATCTGGAGTTAGAGAGCTAGGAATGTAGAGAGTTAACAGTGAGCTGAACTCCTAGTGATACATATCTTGCATTAGAGTCAAGTAAAACTTTCACACCCTTTTCCTGCTTTCAGTGATGGCGACTGCTGGGATCAGAGACAAGCTGAGCTGCTCCATCTGCCGAGACATTTATACCGATCCCGTTACCCTGCCCTGTGGCCATACCTTCTGCCGGGGCTGCATTGGGAGAACATGGGACTGGCAGAAGAGCATAGGGGAAGATCCATCATGTCCTGAATGCAGAGAGAGATACAGGAGACAACCTGAACTGAAAAGGAACCTGAGGCTGAGTAACATAGCGGAGCGATTCCTTTCTACTCCCCCAGAGCATGATGGGACGGGGATCTACTGCACTTACTGTATTCACTTTCCTGTACTTGCTGCTAAATCCTGTCTCCTGTGTGAGGCTTCTCTATGTGATGGCCACGTGAGGGTCCACAGCAAGTCAGCAGAACATGTACTCACTGAGCCCACCGCCAACCTGGGGAACAGAAAATGTTCTGCCCACAATGAGCCCCTAAAGTATCACTGCTGTGAGGATGGGGCCCCTGTCTGTGCCTCCTGCTGCCTGGCCGGGGGGCACCGGGGTCACAGGGTGGAGCTGCTGAGTGAGGCCTCTGAGAAGAAGAAAGAGAAACTGAGGAAAGTTCTGGAGAAACTGAGCCCAGAGAGAGAGGAGACCGAGAGACAAGTACAGAGTGTTCAGAAATTCAGGACAGAAGTGCAAGAAATAGAAGATGCTGTTATTACCTGTTTTACTGAGATCAGAGAAATTCTGAAAGATATAAAGGACTATTTACAGGAGAAGGAAAAGAAGTATTACCTCAAATTCTGCCCTCAAATCCGGGAGCTGGAAATAAAGAAGGGCGAGCTGTCCAGGAAGATCCGGCACATTGAGGAGCTGTGCAACATGGCAGATCCACTCACTGTCCTACAGGAACAATGGGAATCCCATGGAGCTGCCTTTTGTGGGGCTGAGGGGGCAGATACTGAGGGCAGAGAGAGAGAGGGTACTGAGTGGGCAGATACTGAGGGCAGAGAGAGAGAGGGTACTGAGGGGGCAGATAATGAGGACATAGAGGGAGAGAGTACTGAGGGGGAAGATAATGAGGAAATAGAGGGAGAGAGTACTGAGGGGGAAGATAATGAGGACATAGAGGGAGAGAGTACTGAGGGGGAAGATAATGAGGACATAGAGGGAGAGAGTACTGAGGGGGAAGATAATGAGGACATAGAGGGAGAGAGTACTGAGGGGGAAGATAATGAGGACATAGAGGGAGAGAGTACTGAGGGGGAAGATAATGAGGACATAGAGGGAGAGAGTACTGAGGGGGAAGATAATGAGGACATAGAGGGAGAGGGTACTGAGGGGGCAGATAGGGAGGGAGGTAATTTATATGATTACAGTGAAAAAGATTTAAATTTTTTCCTTAACAAATTAGAAAAACTTATTTCTTATGTACGTCATCAACTCCCATGGGACTTACTCCAAGAACTAACTTTTATTGTAACTGGGAGAGAGGGATGGTGGATCTGTGCCCAGGAGGCTACAGACTTGGTACTGGATACAGACACGGCGAGTAATATTGTAGATGTATCAGAGGACAGTAGAACTGTATCCTACGCCCCAAAAACACAGCGTCGCCCCCAAACCCCACAGAGATTTCAATGGATTCCTCAGGCTTTAAGCACCAGGAGTTTCCCCTCAGGGCACCATTACTGGGATGTGGAGGTCAGTGAGTCTGGGAACTGGAAGTTAGGGGTGGCCTATCCCAGTATAGAGAGGAGAGGGAAACAGTCCTGTATCGGGGGGAATGACAAGTCCTGGTGTTTGTGCAGAGGTAACAATATCTATACAACTAGACATGATGGAGAGGAAAACAATCTACTTCGCATTCCATCCGTCCCATGGATCAGAATATTACTGGACTATGAGGCCGGAAGCCTGTCCTTCTATGAGCTGAGTGAGCCAATCAGGCACTTACACACCTTCACTGCCTCCTTCACTGAGCCCCTTCATGCTGCATTCTGTGTCTGGTATGATACTTGGGTAACAATCATTAGCTAAGGTAACTGACGAGCAGCAGAACCCGGTGCCAATATTCTCATTAGTTCTGTGGTGCCAGGGGGAACATAATGGCTCTGGGTATGCATTCATTCCTGTAACATTTACTGTGAGACATCATACATTTTGTCTTATTATCATTAATATCAAATTAAATAAATACTACTCTCAAAATAAAATGTCTGTATTTCTTCCTGACAACAAGGTGAAACATTAGGGAAAGTGATATTTCTTTGCAAGTTATGAGCTTTTTATCCCAAATTGGTTTTTTTAAGTTACACGAGCAGTCGATACGACTGAATATTCACTGAGATTTCACTTGAAATTAAAGCATTTCCTAAAAATGACAGAATAAGAATAAATACAATGATTGTATAGAAAAGAAATGTAAAGTAAATATTACAATATATTTAAATTATATACATATAATACTTGCAGCGCAGCAGTAAAGAGAGATGGACGTTTCTCACAGCACAGGTCACATGACTGAGGGCACCTGAGAAACTAAGAATATGGCTAGTCCCACGTTAAATGTCTAAATGAAGTATAAAAAAACCCTGTAAAACAGATAACAATGCAGGATTCTGCTGGAGGAGCTCTATTAACTGATGGATTTAAAAAATACATATTTTATTATTAATAGTAGACTGACATAGATTTAGACATTCATTGTTAAAAGGTGTTTTTCCTGAATTCATTTTTGTTTATTTATATTCATTCCTTGGAATAGATCTTTAGTATTTAAATATCTAATGAGTGGTTCCATAGATGTATTAAAGAGCATAGAAGATAATGGACAACCTTGTCTTGTACCTTTATTGTATGTATGTATGTATGTATGTATATCTTTATTTATAAAGCTTTATTTATGTACCCAGCGCTGTACAGTAGAATACATTAATATAAACAGGGGGTTATTAAGATAATAATATATAAATACAAAGTATAACAATAAATACAAATAAATACAAGATACATTTGCAATAAGTTAAGAGTCAAAGAGACAAGAGGATGGAGGTCCCTGCCCTGTAGAGCTTACAATCTATATTCCTGAATTAATGTTTGTTTATTTATATTCATTCCTTGGAATAGATGTTTAGTATTTAAATATCTAATAAGTGGTTCCATAGATGTATTAAAGAGCATAGAAGATAATGGACAACCTTGTCTGGTACCTTTATAGAGATGAAATAATAGATTTTTCTCCATCTGCAATTACTCTGGCCTGTCGGGTGGGGATTAGCTGCCTTAAAAATGTGACAAAAAAGCCCAATTTAGTACAACAATAATAATCCCAAGAAACACATGTATGGGGGTTCTACTCTATGTATTTATTTATATAGCACCACAAATGCACACAGTGCTTTACAAGGCACAAACACAAACAGGGGTTCAGTAATTATAAAACTAAACAGTAAAAATAAAACAATCTGTGCTCAAGTACTTAGGTATTTCAGTACACACTTGGAATGAGATCCCTGCCCAAAGCTTACAATCTTTTAGATGGTTTTCCAGCATCTAAACTGTTCCAAGAACGAGGTTTACTGTGGTTTTAGCTGCGTAAGTCACATTTATCAATATAGTTGGGATATTTCTAACTCCCCCCCATCCTGTGGCACAACCAAGCAAGGAAATCAGATCTACTTGATCAAAGGTATGGGCCTATAAGATGACGGCAAGGATGAATCCTTCCCTTGTTTAGAGATTAGCTTAATGTTAGCAATAAGTAACAGTAGGTGGGTTAAGAATTTCTAACTTTGTTAAAATCTGCTCTGTCAGTGACGACTGGGGGGAAACCCATGAGACAGAATTCTGGGGGGAGATTTTGGCCTCAGTGGAGACCGGAGCATTGTCACATGTAACGTTCCAACGTCGGGCAGTTTGATTTTGCAAATGGAAGTTTTTGTTCAATGCCTCATTATAAGTCTTTCTGGGTGTGTTCTAAAGTATGTTCTCTTGTTGATTTCTCCAGTTCATGACCATTCTGATTGACCCCCTTGGACACAGCAAATAATACAATCTCTGTTCTGCTGTGCACCTCTTCCTTCTTGGACCTTCAGCCCTGGTAGCAGGTCATTTCAAGCCTGCTTCTTTGTTGAGGTTTGGTTCTTCTTTAAACCCCAATGTGACTGCAGAGGTGCTCAGACCTTGCAGCTAAGTAGATTCCTCTGTATCTCTCTGATATAGCTCTAGCTTGTCAATGGTTGAGGTAAGTCATATGTTTCTAGTAACTATTTACCTGTGGTCATATCCTTGTTGGATTGGCACCTCCCTTTCTGATCTCTTTTCCTTGGGAAATATTGTCCCAGACTAGGCAGTGAGAAGCCAATCTATGAAACATATGACCACAGGGAAATAGTAAGGACCCCCATATGAAGATCATCTTCCCATAAATGTAATGGTTTGGACATGTTATGGTTCCCATTTATGGATTAAAGCCCTTCTATGTGCTGCCAATACTACTGTAATAAAACACGGGGCCAAGGAATGTCCATTGGTTAATCATTATCTTCTCTGTGTTTGCAGGATCTTATCCTTGGCTGAGAGAGAATCAACACAGAAGTCAATATCATTGTAATAGAGAAGTCCATGAGTTGGTTTTCCCATGAGATGAAGAAGAGTTATGGGTTACAGAGCTTTTAGGAATTTTCCTTTCAGTTGAATGGAGGCAACAGGGTTTGGTTTTTATCCCTTTTGCAGAAGAAGAAAAGCTCCTAATAAAATAAAACTACTCATATATGTACTACGAACATTTACTCTTGTTAACTTCTTCTAAACAGAAGATCATCAACAGAGATACAAGGCTCTGCCCTTGAGTAGGGTCCAACAATGTCAACATTCATGTCACCTTACTCAGTACGTCATGGAACAACTCAGGGAACGGACACCTTGAGATGGAAGCAGCTTTCACAGTGTCGTTGCCTAAAGAACAAGTTGCGATAGTGCTTAGGAAAGGGTGTAGAAGGTAAATCTTGAAAGGTAAACAATAAACAAGCCAAAGTCCAAGTAATCCAACCCCCACACCCTGTCTCGTGTCTCTGGATTTTACTCACTTTCATTTGCTGTTCACCTTTCCCATGGCGGCTGCCAATCTGAGAGACGAGCTGAGCTGCTCCATTTGTAAGGACATTTATACCGATCCCGTAACCCTGCCCTGTGGGCACAACTTCTGCTGGGGCTGCATTGAGAGAACATGGGACTGGCAGGAGGGGATAGAGGAAGATCCATCATGTCCTGAATGCAGAGAGAGATACAGGAGGCGGCCAGAACTGAAAAAAGACCTAACACTTGGTACCCTCGTAGAACAGTTCTTTCCTTCTAACCAAGGGCAGGATGGGATGGGGATCTTCTGCACTTATTGTATTAACTCTTCTGTACCCGCTGCTCAATCCTGTCTCCTGTGTGAGGCTTCTCTATGTAATGACCACGTGAGGGTCCACAGCAAGTCAGCAGAACATGTACTCACTGAGCCCACCACCAACCTGGGGAACAGAAAATGTTCTGCCCACAATGAGCCCCTAAAGTATCACTGCTGTGAGGATGGGGCCTGTATCTGTGTGTCCTGCTGCCTGGCCGGGGGGCACCGGGGCCACAGGGTGGAGCTGCTGAGTGAGGCCTCTGAGAAGAAGAAAGAGAAACTGAGAAATCTTGTAAAGAAATGGACTTCAGAAATAGCGGATATTGAGAATATGCAGAAAAGAGCAGCTAATCACACAGACCAAGCGGCCGCCCTGTTTGGGGACATCAGGGAATGGCTAGAAGCCCTAAAGAAGCGAGTCCTGAGCGAGATCTCCAGGCACGAAGAACAATTTTCACTAAGAATTTCTGAATTCATCCAACAGCTGGAAAAAAAGAAAAGTCATCTGTCAAGGGAGATCCATCACACCGAGAAGCTGTTACATACAGATGATCCATTAATGATAGTACGGGGGGAATCCGATAGGGCGGAGCTATCAGATAGTGAGGAGGACGATGATGAGGAGGATGTTGAGGGGGGAAATTATAAGTTTATTTATGAAAATGTTCTTGATATAGATTATATCTCTGAGATATTTCTAACAGGTTTGAATGGGTTTGTGAATGGGGCAAAGAGATGGGGCATAAATGGGGAGGAGGCTACAGACATGTTGGGGGATATTATGGCTCGGAATGAGGCAGAATTAGAATTTAGCGCTGGGGCCCCCAGTCCCGTCTATCAAATCCCAGAGACAAATAGAGACTCACAACCTGCTGCTCAGCAAAACCAGCAACTAAAACATAAACTTATGCAACGTTTCCCGCGCAGAAACATTGACCCCTATTATGGGAAGGAGGCCGTAGGTATGTCGGTGGATATAAACACTGCTAGTAATCAGGTCTCTGTATTGGAAGAGGGCAAACTGGTCACCTACTCGGCAACCAGGCTCCGTCGCCCCCAAACCCCACAGAGATTCCAGGATTTCCAGGCTTTAAGCACCAGGAGTTTCCCCTCGGGGCGACATTACTGGGACATGGAGGGCGGGGAAAACGGAGGCTGGAGGGTAGGAGTGGCCTATCCCAGTATAGAGAGGGGCGGGGCACAGTCCTACACTGGAAATAATGACAAGTCCTGGGCCTTGTGGAGGTGGGATAATAACTATACTGTGATACATAATAAAGAAGAAACCAAATTACGCTGTCAACCTGAACATAGAAAAATAAGGATCTTCTTTGACTATGAGGCCGGACGCCTGTCCTTCTATGAGCTGATTCGTCCAATCAGGCACTTACACACCTTCACCGTCACCTTCACTGAGCCCCTTCATGCTGCATTCTGTGTCTGGGGGGATAACGCCTGGGTGAGGATCATTAGTTAGGGCCCTGCCCCCTACACTAAAGGGGACGTATTCTCAACTCTGTCAGCTCTGCTGCCAACAAAGCCAGGAGCCTCTCTATTTTACTGTACGGATTGTTTTTTTTATAATAAATCAGGATGTAACTTTCACAGGAGTTGTGTTCATTGGAGCCAGCGCTACACATTAGAACTGCTTTCAGCTAACCTATTGTTTCTCCTACTCCCATGTAACTGGAGGAGTCCCAAGCCGGACTTGGATTTCTTACTATTGAGTGCTATTCTGATACCTACTGGGAGCTGCTATCTTGCTCCCTTCCCATTGTTCTGCTGATCGGCTGCTGGGGGTGAGGGGGGGGGAATATCACTCCAACTTGCAGCGCAGCAGTAAAGTGTGCCTGAGTCTGAGCTTTCAGCCGGCGCTACACATTAGAACTGCTTTCAGCTAACCTATTGTTTCTCCTACTCCCATGTAACTGGGGGAGTCCCAAGCCGGACTTGGATTTCTTACTATTGAGTGCCAGGTTTCTGGGCTGCCAAATGGGGGCCTTTATGGAGGTCCAGCCTTGTGAACATTTTTGACCCATAGCATTGGGAAATTGACCCTTCTGTAGTGGGCAGAGGGTAACAGTAGGGTATTATTGCTTCTTGTACAAAAAATAAAAAATTGTTGGTGAACTTTGTATGAAATACCTGCGAAAAAAGCTTCAGTTGTTGCTCTGAGCTGCAACCAAATACAATTGTAAAATCCAAAAAAATAGGAAAAAAAGCTCCAGCAGGTTTTGCTGCAAAACATTTATTGTGGGGAGTGTTACCAATAGCGCTGCTGGAGCTTTTTTTCCTATTTTTTTTTATTTCTACTATTATTGCTCCTTGTGCCTAACGTAGGGCTACACATAACTGAGTTTTTGTGATGACTGTGTTGGAAACCCATGGGAAGAGTCAGTTGGTTGTATAATATTCTCCTAAAAATAACTTATTGAGTTCTGTCTAATGCAGCATGGGTTGCTAGAGGGGGTTGCTAGAGGTTGCTAGAGGGGTTGCTAGAGGTTGCTAGAGGGGGTTGCTAGAGGGGGTTGCTAGAGGGGGTTGCTAGAGAGTCCTGCTCAGAGACTGTATCACTGGAGATACCGGGGTGTTCAACACTGGATTGTGAGAATCCAGTCCAGTAGGATATTTTCCCTCCCAGACAGTGTCTACTTTTCCTATTTCCCCATTTGTCTGGCCAAGAACTGTAAATCCCAGTGCCTGAAACCAGTCCCAGTAGGTTTGATCCCCTCTCAGTGACCGACAATGGGAAGATTCCCTGATGTTTGTTTTGGTGTGTGAGGGGGGAGGTTTCCCTGCCCAAGACTGAAATGTGGGTATTACTGTAGCCCGTTAAGCCCGTTAGTGTATCCTGGGGCGGGTAATGCCCAATTGTGCATCGTGTGTAACAGAAACCCTTCCCCGAGTGCCCAAAGCAGATGAACAGTGACATTAACAACAACACAGCGGCACAGTGTGATTTGTGTTATCCTTTCCCGCTGCATCAATCTGTATCCCCTCTGCCTCTCACTCTAATGTATTTGGGGGGCACTACCCTCTGTCTCTCTCTGTATAATGTATTTAGTGACACTGCCTAGAGTTACACAGCTTGTTATCCACAAATACCCCCAAATCAGACCAGTGTTTCTGAAAAACTTCTTGATGTTGGGAGCTATGAGCCTCAGTTGGGAGAGAAGTTTCTCCTGCCATAATCCATTCTATAAGTTGGCAGATGTCATTGTCTAGGTCTTGAGCTGATTTTGGATCCACAGGGGTAACATGAACTGGTTGTGTTATTGAGTTCTCTGCTATAGAACAAGAAGGGGGCTCTGAGGTGCTGCTCTGGTTTGTGGGATGGCGCATCTGCATTCTGGTGATGGCGGCCTGCTCGATGCTCAACTACATAATCAAACATGGAAAGTTGTTCCAACCAACGAGCCAATTGACCTTATGAAAGGTGTGTAGCCATTTCAGAGATTTATGATCAGTCCTGACAGTGAAATGTCTTCCTAGTAGGTAATGTCTATAGTAGCGGGTAAATATAACAACAGCTAGCAATTCTTTACGAGTTGTTGCATACTTCTGTTCAGGTTCGGTCAGCGCTCTGCTTGAGATTATTCTTTCCCGACCATCTTGTATTTGAGGCAACACAGCACCAATTCCTGTTTCACTAGCATCAGTGTCCAATATAAAAGGCAACTGTGGGTCTGGGTAGGCCATAATTGGAGCAGACAATAAGCTCCATATGAACTTTGCACCTTTCTCAGCTAATTTGTGCAGGGGGTCAGCAATATGTGCAAATCCCCACTTGGATGGCTTCTCTGTAGGTGTTCATCCAATGTTCTGCCAATCACAATAATGTCATCCAGGAAAACAAGGCAAGCGGTCCCTTTCAAATCAGCCAGTACAGTGTCCATCAATCTCTGAAAGGTAGTTGGGGCATCGCAGAGCCCAAATGGCATAACATTAATCCAAACAGTCCATGACTGGTAACAAATGCCGTTTTGTGTCTGTCAGCATGGTGCCCCTCCACTTGCCAGTATCCACTTGTAAGATCTAGGGTAGAAAACCAACTGGCATTTGACAAAAGATCAAGGGTATCATGGATTTGTGATAGTGGATAAGCAGCTTTGACAGTGATATCATTAAGTTCACACAAAGTCTTACCCCTCCGTCTTTCTTATAACTAGTGCTGCCCATGGACTTGGCGATGTCACCAAGTGAGCGGATCTTCACTGGATATCCCCACCTATGGGTGGGCGATATTGGGAGAATCCAGGGTAATTCGATCGTTTGGCTCTGGGTCCCCAATCCGACTAGATTTTTTAACCTGTCTGATCAATATCTGGCCAAATTCAGGCCAGATATCGGCCGGGCAGGCCCATTGTTAGTGGGGTAATGCGCATAAAGTACATTGATTTGGAAATGTAAAAGCCAATTTGTACTGGCGCGACTGTCAGGCAGATGCCAAGTGCCGATTTGTTATGTCTGTCACTGAAAAGAAACATTGAGCCCCCAACCTTGGTGTCAGGAATATCCGCTACAGTCGGAGGTGAAGGGCCGACTGATAATCTCCAGGAACCATCTTGCTTTTTCATAAAGGATTTACATTTTGAATTTGACGATTCAGGAGTTTAGAGGGATGGGGGGGGGGGGGTAGGAGAGAGACTGGCCAATAGAGAGACAGGACAGGCCCCGTCCCAGGGCAACACTGTCCCAGCATGACAAATTTATATTCATCTGCCTTCTGCATGGACCTTACCAGCCCCTGTGTGTGTCTGTAACCACGGCAACCTTCTTGTTAACCCCTTCCATGTCTCAGTCGTCTCAGTGCGGCCCCAGTATCTGCGACGAGCAAATCTGTCCCATTTGGCTTCTCCAATGAGGAATGCGGCTACCGTGCAACTTTTTTGACATTCGCAACTTTTTTTTGCTGCAACTGCAATGTATTTAATGGGATCGCAACCTTTTTTTTTTTTTTTTTTTGACACGACCGCAACTTTTTCCGCATTCTGTGATTTTTTTCTGCCAATGGGGAAATGCGGAATTTTGCTGCAAATCTCTCATCACTAATTACAAACCACGTTGGACAGAGCCAATCACTGAGAGGTAACACCCCAAGGGCAGGAAAATACAGCCTGGACCTGGCATTCTACTCAAGGAGAAAGTGGGGTGTTAGAAGGGAATGAAGGGCCACTCTGCAGGCACCTATAGCCCCTCACTTATTCTACTTGTAATGCAAAGTCCAATGGCAAAAGAGCTGCATATACTGAGCCAGAGAGGGCTGGGGGGCTGGTTATATATACCTGCGGGGGGGCCAATGGGGGCTGGGTAGATATACCTGCCCGGGCCGGAGGCAGTGAGGGCTGGGTAGGTATACCTGCCTGGGGGGGCAGAGAGGGCTGGGTAGATATACCTGCCTGGGGGGGCAGAGAGGGCTGGGTAGATATACCTGCCTGGGAGGGCTGGGTAGATATACCTGCCTGGGGGGCCAGTGAGGGGCAGAGAGGGCCGGGGGGTTGGGTAGATATACCTGCTTGGGGGGGCAGTGAGGGCTGGGTAGGTATACCTGCCCGGGGGGGGGACAGTGAGGGTCAGAGAAGGCTGGGTAGATATACCTGCCCTGGGGGGGGGCACGCAGTGAGGGGCAGAGAGGGCCGGGGGGTTGGGTAGATATACCTGCTTGGGGGGGCAGTGAGGGCTGGGTAGGTATACCTGCCCGGGGGGGGACAGTGAGGGTCAGAGAAGGCTGGGTAGATATACCTGCCCTGGGGGGGGGGGCGCGCAGTGAGGGCAGAGAGGGCCGGGGGGTTGGGTAGATATACCTGCTTGGGGGGGCAGTGAGGGCTGGGTAGGTATACCTGCCTGGGGGGGCAGAGAGGGCTGGGTAGATATACCTGCCTGGGGGGCCAGTGAGGGGCAGAGAGGGCCGGGGGGTTGGGTAGATATACCTGCTTGGGGGGGCAGTGAGGGCTGGGTAGGTATACCTGCCCGGGGGGGGGACAGTGAGGGTCAGAGAAGGCTGGGTAGATATACCTGCCCGGGGGGGGGGGCGCAGTGAGGGGCAGAGAGGGCCGGGGTAGATATACTTGCCTGGGGGGGGCAGAGAGGGCCGGGGTAGATATACTTGCCTGGGGGGGGCAGAGAGGGCTGGGGTAGATATACTTGCCTGGGGGGGGGCAGAGAGGGCTGGGGTAGATATACTTGCCTGGGGGGGCAGAGAGGGCTGGGGTAGATATACTTGCCTGGGGGGGGGCAGAGAGGGCTGGGGGGCGGGTAGAGAACTTTCATGAAACTGAAAAGAATCATAAAGTTAGTAAAGCCTCTAATAAAATCAGGTCACTGCTCCCCCCCCCCCCCTCTGGCTGAGCTGCTGTCAGTTCTAAGGAAAGAACCGGCACTGAATTAATGACGCAGGGGTTCCCCCCCCACTTGCAAACATAACATTTGGGGGGGGCGCACCCCTTCCCATTCCTTGCTGAGGAGCGGGCCGATCTCTCGGCTGTCTGTACCATAGGGGCCGGGCGGGTTAGTGGGTACTTACAGACTGCCCAGCAAGCTCCCTGGGGGACCCCCTGCAATGGCACCCCCAAAAGAACAGTAAAGTGCAACAGACAAGTGCAAAATACAAAATGTTTGTAATACAGTGAGTTGGGCACAAATGTCATCTATAAAGGCTGGAGGGGCAGATGTCTAACATAATGGCCAGAACACTACTTCCCACTCCGTTAGTCAGTCAGTGACTGTAGGGGGGGCACGTGGGACATAACTGGCAGTTTTGCTTTTGAATCTGACCTGCGAGTCTTATGTCCCTGTCGAATAGCAGAAGGTGGCCAGTAAAGGCTTCATCCAATCCAAACCCCCGATCCCAAGCTCCTTGTCATCAGACCCATATTCCCAGTTATACAGGGAACTCTGAGTATCACTCATGTATTATAAGGGATAATGTACCCCCTACTGTAAATGATAAGGATATTAGCAGTCACTGAGGGGTTCTGTGCCCCCCATATAAAGGCACAAGGCTGCAGGCTGAGTTATACAGGGAACTCTGAGTATCACTCATGTATTATAAGGGATAATGTACCCCCTACTGTAAATGATAAGGATATTAGCAGTCACTGAGGGGTTCTGTGCCCCCCATATAAAGGCACAAGGCTGCAGGCTGAGTTATACAGGGAACTCTGAGTATCACTCATGTATTATAAGGGATAATGTACCCCCTACTGTAAATGATAAGGATATTAGCAGTCACTGAGGGGGTCTGTGCCCCCCATATAAAGGCAGGTACCCCAGGCCAGGGCCCCTGACTGGTCTTCAGGCTGGGCCCCCTTAGCCCATAACAAGGTTACAGATATATAGAAACATTGGGGTAACAGTCACCCCGCTATAGTTCCAGGGGTACCCAGGGCACAAATAAGCACTCACCCCAAATCCCCCCCTAACTGGCCTTCAGGCTGGGCCCCCTTAGCCCATAACAAGGTTACAGATATATAGAAACATTGGGGTAACAGTCACCCCGCTATAGTTCCAGGGGTACCCAGGGCACAAATAAGCACTCACCCCAAATCCCCCCTAACTGGCCTTCAGGCTGGGCCCCCTTAGCCCATAACAAGGTTACAGATATATAGAAACATTGGGGTAACAGTCACCCCGCTATAGTTCCAGGGGTACCCAGGGCACAAATAAGCACTCACCCCAAATCCCCCCCTAACTGGCCTTCAGGCTGGGCCCCCTTAGCCCATAACAAGGTTACAGATATATAGAAACATTGGGGTAACAGTCACCCCCGCTATAGTTCCAGGGGTACCCAGGGCACAAATAAGCACTCACCCCAAATCCCCCCCTAACTGGCCTTCAGGCTGGGCCCCCTTAGCCCATAACAAGGTTACAGATATATAGAAACATTGGGGTAACAGTCACCCCGCTATAGTTCCAGGGGTACCCAGGGCACAAATAAGCACTCACCCCAAATCCCCCCCTAACTGGCCTTCAGGCTGGGCCCCCTTAGCCCATAACAAGGTTACAGATATATAGAAACATTGGGGTAACAGTCACCCCGCTATAGTTCCAGGGGTACCCAGGGCACAAATAAGCACTCACCCCAAATCCCCCCCTAACTGGCCTTCAGGCTGGGCCCCCTTAGCCCATAACAAGGTTACAGATATATAGAAACATTGGGGTAACAGTCACCCCGCTATAGTTCCAGGGGTACCCAGGGCACAAATAAGCACTCACCCCAAATCCCCCCCTAACTGGCCTTCAGGCTGGGCCCCCTTAGCCCATAACAAGGTTACAGATATATAGAAACAGAGTTTCAGAGCCACAGAAGCAATTTCTATTCTGACCAGTAGGTGGCAGCATCCTACCATCTAACCCCACAGATAATAATTACTGCCAATCATATTGCGATGGCTACAAATTCCCTTCACTCCCAGCAGGGGGAGCTCCGTTCCCTGTTTGTGTGCAGTCAGAACCCCCGGTGCACATTCGGCAGACAGACAGCGGTTTCCCAATGACACAATACAGGAGAATGTGAGAGATATATATATATTTGTACATATATATATGTTTTTTTTTCTTAAAAAAGTTCTTTAAAATCTCTTGGAGGTGATGAATTAACACTGTTTGGCGGTGCCATTGGCTGTTGGAGTCGGTGGGTATTTGGCGAGTGGAGGTCGGGCAGCGACTGGCAAAATGTCCCCCCCCCCCATGGAGTATTGCAATTCCCTCCCCCCAACAATGAAACCCCAGTACGGGGCAGTCTATTATTATTAGAACCAGGGGGGGTTTAGAAATCTCCACTGTAAACAGACCCCCCCAGCCCAGGTGAGTGTTGCACCGAGAAGGCGGAGCTTGTGTAATTTGGCAAAAGGTAAAAAGTGACCCCCCCCCAAGGAGCTGCCTCTGGCTTGTTGTACTCTATAAGGACCCCCGAACCCCCCTGTCCCAATCCTACACATGCACCTACTCACCCCACCCTCCGTAGGCAAGGGCACTAAACTCATTACCCCCCCATGGGGCAGGTAATTGCCCCGTACAAATGCCCCATGGGAGAAGGTCCAGGCCCCCCAGCCGGTGCTGGTTCAGATACAGTCAGTGATGCTCAGAATGGCACTAGAGAAGGAGACATCCGGTCCAACTGCAGTAGGTCCAACCCGGGTCTCCCCGGCACAGAACCACCGGATCCAGTCCAACCCGGGTCTCCCCGGCACAGAACCACCGGATCCAGTCCAACCCGGGTCTCCCCGGCACAGAACCACCGGATCCAGTCCAACCCGGGTCTCCCCGGCACAGAACCACCGGATCCAGTCCAACCCGGGTCTCCCTGGCACAGAACCACCGGATCCAGTCCAACCCTGGTCTCCCCGGCACAGAACCACCGGATCCAGTCCAACCCTGGTCTCCCCGGCACAGAACCACCGGATCCAGTCCAACCCGGGTCTCCCTGGCACAGAACCCCTGGATCCAGTCCAAGCCGGGTCTCCCCGAGACAGAACCACTGGATCGAGTCCAACCCGGGTCTCCCTGGCACAGAACCACTGGATCGAGTCTAAGCCGGGTCTCCCCGAGACAGAACCACTGGATCCAGTCCAACCCGGGTCTCCCTGGCACAGAACCACCGGATCCAGTCCAACCCGGGTCTCCCTGGCACAGAACCACTGGAGTCCAACCCATTTGCCTGTAGCACATCCTGAAGTATCCAGTAGTATATTTAGCCTGAGGTAAAGTGTTCCTGCACCCCAATGTCTGTAGGGGGCGGCGCAGGATTATGTTGGGAGTGACTGTAGGGGCGTGGCTTAGTGGGGGCCCCACAAACTGCCCCCCAAGTCTCTGTGCGGCTTCTCTCTCTCAGGCAGGTTCAGGAATGAGGTGGGAGAGAGAGACACAGGCTCCTCCCCTCGGGATCCCTCAGCGAATCAAAATGTGCGTTTGGGCTGTGGCCCCCCCCCGCGCTGCCGGGGGCCCTACGACTCGGAGCTGGAGCGCGAGATGTTCTGCAGCAGCGACTTGTAGATCCCTGAGTTTAGGAAGCGCGGGAAGGAGTCTCTGTGCATCAGGGTGTAGATCTGCAACTGGGCGTCGTCAAACGTGTGGGGGGAGGGGTCTTGCATCCGCCGGTTAATCATCTCCCGGACCCGCGAGTCCAGACTGACCTGCAGGGGGCGCAACAGGGACAGGGTCAAAGGAATATTCCCTTCTTATTGTACAGGGCGGCGGAATAGGTTGGCGCTTTATAAATAAATAATAATCATTTATGGGTTACAGAATGACCCCCACTACTCCGCCTTCCAACTGGACCCGCCCCCCAGAGACTTGGGGCCCCCTTACAGCAAGAGACAGGGCCCTGCGTATCCTTATTATATGCCGTCGGGTCACCCTCACACCTGTAGCTCAACTGCTTGGAGTTTCTATCTAGCACCAATATGCGGATTATAAGCTCTTGGGACAAGAACTCCCTGTGTGTGTCACTATATTCTACATTAACTTGGAGACAGCGATATTCTGGGACAATTTGCAATTGGTCTTTTATTTTTTGTAGATTTTCAGTTATTTGATTTTAGTTTAGCAGCTCTGGAATGTCAGCGGCCCTCTGGTTGCTAGGGTCTTGTTTACCTTAGCAACCAGGCAGCAGGGTGAATGAGAGACAGGAATATGAATAGGAAAGGGGGAAAAAAAGGGATAAAAAGTAAAATAAATATAAAATTGTAGCCTCAATGAGATTACGGTTTTTTTTTGGCTGCCGGGGTCAGTGACCCCCATTTGAAAGCTGGAAAAAAAAAAACTATAAAAAAAAAAATAAAATAAAACAATGAAGACCATTTGCAAAGTTGCTAGAAATTCTATAATATACTAAATGTTAAATATGAAGGTGCCCCCCCCAAGGGAAAGTGCAGGATAGAATCACAGCTGCAATTGCTCCGACTCACCACTAGGTGGCACCACCCCCCCTTAATAAAGGGAACACAAACCCTCTCTCATTTCCCCACACCAGGGGGCGCCGTGATCTCATTTCTGTTCTACTCAGGCAGAAGGTAATGGCAGTTGGCAGGTTGGCCACTAGATGGCAGTGCAGCCTTAGGAATTGAGGAGACTGAGAAGCCAATAACCAACCAAGATAATCAACTGGCAGCTCCGTGTTCCCCCCCCCAGTTTCTATTCCCACAGTTTCACCCAATTGGGTTGCACCCATCACTGCTGGACGTTCTCACTTCCCCTTCCTGCAACTTCAGGGTGTTGCCCCCCCCCCCCCCCGGCCGACACTTCCTCTTCCCCCTCCCAATATAACCCTGATTATCCTATTGCCTCCCCCGGGGGCAGAACTAAATTTCCCAAATGTCCCACTCGGACCCACTGACACCAGATGGCAGAGCCCGGGCCGTGGGGCAACGTTTATTCTCAATGCCCAGCGGGGGGCACACCGGCCCCTCCCCCAGGGGGCAGATTTACCTCTTTGGGGGACAGAATGGAGATATAATCCTCGTATATTCCCCGGGCCTTTTCCTCCACGCTGGGCCGACAGTATTCCTTCTTCAGCTCCTCGCAGGCCAACCAGAACAGCATGTTCTCCTCGCTGTATTCCGTGCGCAGGAACTCGCGGAACACGTTCCGACCCGCCGGGCTCTTCATCAGCTTCTCAAAGGAACCGGCCCAACTGCGAATCTCCTCCGAGCTCGGTTTGGAACTACATGGGGGGGGGGGGGAAGGCACAAGTAAAGGTAAAGTTGCACCCCCTCCGAGCTCGGTTTGGAACTACATGGGGGGGGGGGGAAGGCACAAGTAAAGGGAAAGTTGCACCTCCTCCGAGCTCGGTTTGGAACTACATGGGGGGGGGGGAAGGCACAAGTAAAGGGAAAGTTGCACCTCCTCCGAGCTCGGTTTGGAACTACATGGGGGGGGGGGGGGAAGGCACAAGTAAAGGGAAAGTTGCACCTCCTCCGAGCTCGGTTTGGAACTACATGGGGGGGGGGGGGGAAGGCACAAGTAAAGGGAAAGTTGCACCCCCTCCGAGCTCGGTTTGGAACTACATGGGGGGGGGGAAGGCACAAGTAAAGGGAAAGTTGCACCCCCTCCTTCACCCCCCAGTGGCCTCTGTCACTAAATGGCCCCAAAGACTAATAATGACATAGTCAATTCTCTCACGGGGCCCAAGGGCCCCACAGCATATGCCCGTTCCCTGCTGGGACCCCCCCCTAGACCATCGGGGGGTATTGGGGCCCCTTTATGGACTCACCAAACTTCACAGTGAGGGACGATCTCCAACTTGGTGTCCCGGGAAAGTCTCCTGCGTCTGTTTCGGTCTTCATTCCTGGGGGGCGACAATAAGGGGAGAGTCAAGAACAACAAGAGGAGAGAAATTGGGGGGTCCCCAGGGAAGTGACCGACAGTGGGAGGAACCCCCCAATGTATTTCCATTTAAAAGGGACATTAATTTCCTGAATGTGTAACTGGGGCGCCCCCTGCTGTTTGGCACAAGAGAAGTGGGTTCCCGGGCCGGTCCTATCCCATCCTGGTTCTGTCCCGGCCCATTCAGTAGGAGCTGAGCAGGGAAGCGCCAAGAGACACCTTGGGGTGCGGTACAATAAGCTTTTGCCTTTCTGCTGCCCAATCAGCAGCCAGCAGGGGGCGCCGGTTACACTAGAAGTGTCTGAACTGCAAATATCGAGAAATTAAAAAAAAAATTGCAAAAGTGCTCAGAAGAGCAACTTTACCTTTAAGCTCTATGTCCCACATGCCCCCCCACCCCATGCAGCCCCCCCTACTCCATGCAGCCCCCCCACCCCATGCAGCCCCCCCACCCCATGCAGCCCCCCCTACTCCATGCAGCCCCCCCACCCCATGCAGCCCCCCAAAACCCTCTCACCATGAGCAGCTACAGCAGCAGCACCAGCAGAAACAGCAGGGATTGGACCGGTGGTTCCGGGTGGGCTGGTTCCTGTCATATCGTGACATGGGAGACTCGCTGAGATCGGGCCCTGTGTACTGAGAGACAGTTCTACGGTTAGAACAGGAGGGGGAACTTGCACCATTAGGGGGGGGCTGTTGGCTCGGGGGTATTGGGGGGCAATGGTTTAGCTGGGGGTGCACAGGAAATCTCTATTTCTCCCCATCAAGAAAAAACTGAATTTTGTTTTTAATAAAAATTGCCACCAGGGGGCGGCACCTTCCTGCCTCCAAGAGAGAAAAAATAAACATGTGGTTACTGAGCTCTGTCCCCTGTAGTAATACCCTCCCTGGGGCAGGAACAGCCGGGAGAGGCAATAAGAGACTGTCCCCTTTAGTAATACCCTCCCTGGGGCAGGAACAGCCGGGAGAGGCAATAAGAGACTGCCCCCGGGGTTACTGAGCTGTGAGACAGAGAGAGAGAGGAGAGAGGAGAGAGAGAAAACCCCCTGCCATAGACAGTACTGAGAATTGCCCCTGCCATAGACAGTACTGAGAATTGCCCCTGCCATAGAAAGTACTGAGAATTGCCCCTGCCATAGAAAGTACTGAGAATTGCCCCTGCCATAGACAGTACTGAGAATTGCCCCTGCCATAGACAGTACTGAGAATTGCCCCTGCCATAGACAGTACTGAGAATAGCCCCTGCCATAGACAGTACTGAGAATTGCCCCTGCCATAGAAAGTACTGAGAATTGCCCCTGCCATAGACAGTACTGAGAATTGCCCCTGCCATAGACAGTACTGAGAATAGCCCCTGCCATAGACAGTACTGAGAATTGCCCCTGCCATAGAAAGTACTGAGAATTGCCCCTGCCATAGACAGTACTGAGAATTGCCCCTGCCATAGACAGTACTGAGAATTGCCCCTGCCATAGACAGTACTGGGAATTGCCCCTGCCATAGACAGTAATGGGAATTGCCTCTGCCATAGACAGTACTGGGAATTGCCCCTGCCATAGACAGTACTGGGAATTGCCCCTGCCATAGACAGTACTGGGAATTGCCCCTGCCATAGACAGTACTGAGAATTGCCTCTGCCATAGACAGTACTGGGAATTGCCCCTGCCATAGACAGTACTGGGAATTGCCCCTGCCATAGACAGTACTGGGAATTGCCTCTGCCATAGACAGTAATGGGAATTGCCTCTGCCATAGACAGTACTGGGAATTGCCCCTGCCATAGACAGTACTGAGAATTGCCCCTGCCATAGACAGTACTGGGAATTGCCCCTGCCATAGACAGTACTGAGAATTGCCCCTGCCATAGACAGTACTGAGAGTTCCCTCTGCTAAACCCACATAGGGGCAAATATCAGTAAATGATCAGCATTGTCTGTTTCTGTAGCTGCTACTAAGTAGCTCCGTGTGGCTTCCCCCTTAAGCTGCAGGGCAACCAGTTCCCTAGGGGAAACCCAGGGGTGTTGGGGCGGCTCGTTGCCTCCCTGACTAGAATCCAGATAAACCCCCAATTAAAGCCCCGACCCCTCACACCATATAAGGGAAATCCAGCTCCACCCACAAAGGGCATGTGACCCTGGGGGCGGGGCCAGAAAGGTGTAGGCTCTCGGCTCAAACCTCATTGTATTTCTGGGAGCCGGAAGGGATGTCTCTCGGCCTTTGTGACAAACTGGGAAACTCCAAGTCATTTACTAACAGGATGGGGGGGGGGGGGGGCTATTGTTTTGTCTGAGGGGGTTACACAATAGTCTGAGAGCAACTCTGTGTGGGGGGGGGGGGGGGTCCCATAAACTGATAAAACTGCCCAAGTGTCGACTGGGGACCAAACTGACTCCGAGGGGTCCCTCCGGCACAAAAACCTGTACCCCCATACTGTACTGTCTAAGGGAAACACTATGGCACCCCCTACCCATATGTATAAATACAAATATTCAGAGAAGGAATGTTCTGGGCACACAATAAGCTGTACCCCCATACTGTACTGTCTAAGGGAAACACTATGGCACCCCCTACCCATATGTATAAATACAAATATACAGAGAAGGAATGTTCTGGGCACACAATAAGCCCCACCCCCATACTGTACTGTCTAAGGGAAACACTATGGCACCCCCTACCCATATGTATAAATACAAATATACAGAGAAGGAATGTTCTGGGCACACAATAAGCTGTACCCCCCATACTGTACTGTCTAAGGGAAACACTATGGCACCCCCTACCCATATGTATAAATACAAATATACAGAGAAGGAATGTTCTGGGCACACAATAAGCTGTACCCCCATACTGTACTGTCTAAGGGAAACACTACGGCACCCCCTACCCATATGTATAAATACAAATATACAGAGAAGGAATGTTCTGGGCACACAATAAGCTGTACCCCCATACTGTACTGTCTAAGGGAAACACTATGGCACCCCTACCCATATGTATAAATACAAATATACAGAGAGGGAATGTTCTGGGCACACAATAAGCTGTACCCCCATACTGTACTGTCTAAGGGAAACACTATGGCACCCCCTACCCATATGTATAAATACAAATATACAGAGAAGGAATGTTCTGGGCACACAATAAGCTGTACCCCCATACTGTACTGTCTAAGGGAAACACTATGGCACCCCCTACCCATATGTATAAATACAAATATACAGAGAAGGAATGCTCTGGGCACACATTACCTGACAGTCTCACAGACAGTTACACTCACACTTTAGACCGCAGACGACCGGCCTGAGACCTGTAGGTACAAGTGACAGCGGCAGAGGGCGGGTGGAACCCCCAGACCTACCCGAGAGTTGTTTAGAGTGTGAGCTCCGGGGGAGAGATTCCCACCTTCTGTGCATCCTACAAGGGGTCTCGCCGCTAAGCCCCCCGGCTTCTCCCTGTCTCGGAGTCCCATGGAGGTGAGGGATGGAAGTTTGAGATCACACTCACTGCCACCTCTGGCTGACGGATGGGAGTGGCTGGGGGGGGGGTAGGAGGGGGCAGGGGGGGGGGATTATGACATCCTGCGGTGAGAATGTAACTTCCTGACTCCGGCTGCAAAGCGTCCGCTCACTAGTCCAGGGGCCCGTACCCCAAACCCAGAGCCATCAGTGCGGGGGGCCAGTCACAGCCGGGGGTCACTGGGAGTCTGGCCCCTCCCTTAAAGTATAAAAAGCCCCCCCCCCCCCCAAATGCCCACAAAGAGTTAATGATTACAGTTATGAAGTGCAAGCTCTTGAGCAAGTTCCGCAGCCACAGTCACGTCCTGTGGGGGGGGGGCAACTCCCGACTGTCAGTTCCTGCCCCTACAGACTCATTGGGTGTGTGGCAAACAGCCAGTTATACCCCAATACACTCACCCATCCCCCACAGCACACCCAACAGGTACACTCGCACTCACACTCACACCCACACTCACACTCACCATCACGTCTAATGGGAAGAAATAAAGAAAACGGAACTGCAGGGGTTAATGTTGCACTTTGGGGAGAGGAAGAAAAGTGCAATGAATAAAAAACAGGAAGAGACACGAAACCACAAAGCTCAGTCCCAGCACCCACCCTGGCACCCTGCCCCCCCCCAGCACCCACCCTGGCACCCTGCGCCCCCCAGCACCCACCCTGGCACCCTGCGCCCCCCAGCACCCACCCTGGCACCCTGCCCCCTCCAGCACCCACTGTGTGTGGCACCCTGCCCCCCCCAGCACCCACCCTGGCACCCTACCCCCCCCAGCACCCACCCTGGCACCCTGCCCCCCCCCCAGCACCCACCCTGGCACCCTGCCCCCCCCAGCACCCACCCTGGCACCCTGCCCCCCCCCAGCACCCACCCTGGCACCCTGCCCCCCCAGCACCCACTGTGTGTGGCACCCTGCCCCCCCCCAGCACCCACTGTGTGTGGCACCCTGGCACCCCCCCCCCCCATAGCATCTCTATCAGGCCATGGGGCCGGGGTGGGGGATCAATCTGGGAAAAGTGCAATCTCCTAAGCCAAATTCACTCAACTTACATACCCCCCCCCCCCCCCCCCCCCCCCCCCATACTCACTAACCCTGAGTTTCCGCCCCCAACCTCTTGGTCTCCTTCCCCAACACAACTGCAAATAAGCCCCAAACCCCTCCTGCGCACCCCACCCAATCTCCTGCCCCAGTCCAGCCCCCCAGCACCCCTGCTGCCCCCCAGCACCCCTCCTGCCCAGTCCTGCCCCCCAGCACCCCTCCTGCACACCCCACCCAACCTCCTGCCCCAGTCCAGCCCCCCACCCAACCTCCTGCCCCAGTCCAGCCCCCCAGCACCCCTCCTGCCCAGTCCTGCCCCCCAGCACCCCTCCTGCACACCCCACCCAACCTCCTGCCCCAGTCCAGCCCCCCACCCAACCTCCTGCCCCAGTCCAGCCCCCCAGCACCCCTCCTGCACACCCCACCCAACCTCCTGCCCCAGTCCAGCCCCCCACCCAACCTCCTGCCCCAGTCCAGCCCCCCACCCAACCTCCTGCCCCAGTCCAGCCCCCCACCCAACCTCCTGCCCCAGTCCAGCCCCCCAACACCCCTCCTGCGCATCCCACCCAACCTCCTGCCCCAGTCCTGCCCTTCAGCACCCCTCCTGTGCACCCCACCCAACCTCCTGCCCCAGCACCCCTCCTGCGCACCCCACCCAACCTCCTGCCCTTCAGCACCCCTCCTGCGCACCCCACCCAACCTCCTGCCCCAGCACCCCTCCTGCGCACCCCACCCAACCTCCTGCCCTTCAGCACCCCTCCTGCGCACCCCACCCAACCTCCTGCCCCAGTGCTGCCCTTCAGCACCCCTCCTGCGCACCCCACCCAACCTCCTGCCCCAGTCCTGCCCTTCAGCACCCCTCCTGTGCACCCCACGTGGCTCTGTAGCCCAGCCTACTTTATATGAGCAATGTAAGTGCTGAGCTAAAGTCTAATTACCTAGTTGCCCTACCTCCCCTTTCCACCCAGTCCCACTGACCCAACCTTCCCCACCGCGGGCAGCCTTACCACCCAACTGCCCCCTCACACCCTACAGAACTCTTATATTAAGAAGTCCTAGGTCACCATCCCCGAACCCCTGTAGCTACCGGCTCTTGGCACCTCATACCTCAGTCTCCTTTTTCAATAATGCTTCTCTCCCATATTCTCTCCCACCTTCTCATCCCAACTTCTCTCCCACCTTCTCATCCCAGCTTCTCATCCGACCTTCTCTCCCAGCTTCTCATCCCACCTTCTCATCCCAGCTTCTCTCCCAGCTTCTCATCCCACCTTCTCTCCCAGCTTCTCATCCCACCTTCTCTCCCAGCTTCTCATCCCACCTTCTCTCCCAGCTTCTCATCCCAACTTCTCTCCCAGCTTCTCATCCCAACTTCTCTCCCAGCTTCTCATCCCAACTTCTCTCCCACCTTCTCATCCCAACTTCTCATCCCAACTTCTCATCCCACCTTCTCATCCCAACTTCTCTCCCACCTTCTCATCCCAACTTCTCTCCCACCTTCTCATCCCAACTTCTCATCCCACCTTCTCATCCCACCTTCTCATCCCAACTTCTCTCCCACCTTCTCATCCCAGCTTCTCATCCGACCTTCTCTCCCAGCTTCTCATCCCACCTTCTCATCCCACCTTCTCATCCCAGCTTCTCTCCCAGCTTCTCATCCCACCTTCTCTCCCAGCTTCTCATCCCACCTTCTCTCCCAGCTTCTCATCCCACCTTCTGTTTCAGCTTCTTTCCCAGCTTCTCATCCCTCACTGCTCTCAGCCTTTCATCCTCATATCTCTATATCCAAATCCAACAAACCCCCTGTCCCTTTTAGACAACATCTACTGCCAACAAACTTTCTCCCTCTACTTCCAAGGTCTTCTCTCCCCATATCTCAACATCCCTAGACAACAAGACACCTCTCAAGATCCACCACCACTAAACCCTCTGCCCTATCTCTCAAACTGCACTGAGCGAGTCCTATGTAACCATCTCTCAACCTCCGATAGGCCCATCCTTCAGCCTCTCATCCTCTACTGCCAACAAGCCTTCAATCCTTGTGTTTCCCCACCCCATACCAACAAACCCGGCACCACCGCTCATTGTGCCCTTCCAGAAAGCCTTCTCACTCCGTGTCTCCAGCTCTGGAGTCAACAAGACGACTTCCCCATCACAATGGACCTTAATAACAACAACCGACAGCAAATCTCTTTCCTTACTTGGCTTTTCTAGATCTCTAGACTTGGCTGCCACTATGGCGGTTATTACTTTAGTAGCCATGTGAAAGCTCCGTGCCCCCCTAGATTGATGAGTAGCTCCTAATTCTACAACTAGAATGAGGTGCAGCAGATCAGGAGCCAGAGATTGGATCGTTAGAGAAGATCTTGAAGGAACCTTGGTTTAAACATCAGAACTGGAGTTTGGTTGTTCTTGATTAGTGATATTATTGTGCTGAGCCTGAAGGAGATCTCTGGGGCTTTGAGAAGAAGGATACAAATGGGTAGGAGAATAGAAAG
Source organism: Xenopus tropicalis (assembly GCF_000004195.4). Taxonomy (NCBI): domain Eukaryota; kingdom Metazoa; phylum Chordata; class Amphibia; order Anura; family Pipidae; genus Xenopus; species Xenopus tropicalis. The sequence goes on from NC_030686.2 coordinate 1,497,063, forward strand.
GGATTTAAACAGATCCCCAAACAACTGGATGTCAACCAATCCACTGTCTGGAAGATCCTCTACAGATGGAGAAACTCTCACTGCCAACGTGCCCAGGGACCTGGCAAGTTCAGCCCAAGAGCAGAACTAAGTTTCTAAAAACCCCAGAATTTAAGCACAAGACCCAGAGGCAGAGGGGCATTGGTGCCCCATTAGAAAGAGGTGGTGGGGGGGGGGTCAACATAGAAGGGGTTCCAGGAGGAAACCTTAGTTGCCCAAATATAAAAGCAGGGCAACCCTAAGTTTTTCCCACTAAACCCAACAAAGAGCAGGACTGGGGCTGTGGGATAGCAGGTATAGTAGGGAGAGATGGTGCCTATAGTAGCAGTGGGATAATAGCCTCTGGGAAGGGACTGGGGGCTGTGGGATAGCAGGTATATTGTAGGGAGAGATGGTTGCCTATAGTAGCAGTGGATAATAGCCTCTGGGAAGGGACTGGGGCCTGGTGGGATGCAGGTATATGTAGGGGAGCATGGTGCCTAGTATAAGTTAGCCTGGGGAATAATAGGGCCTCCCGGTACTAGGGACTGGGCATGTGGTTGATAGTCAGGTATACGTAGGGAGAGTATGCTGCGCTACTAGTAAACAGTGGGGAGTCGCTCTCGTAATAGCCTCTTGGGAATGACTGGGCTGTGAGGATAGCAGTTAGTAGGAGAAGAGATGGTGCCCTATAGTCGCAGTGGTGGTAATAATATGCTCTGGGAAGGACTGGCTGTGGATAGCAGGTATAGTAGGAGATATTCTGCCTATAGTAGCAGTATGGCGGGGATAATAGTCTCCTGCGGATAGTGAGAACGCGGGGCTCGTTGGCGTTTTTGGATTAGCAGGTTATAGTGAGGAGAAGATGGCCCGATAGTTAAGCAGTGCGGGAGTTATATAGCCTCTGGAAGGGACTGGGCTGTGGTTGATTTAGCAGGTATAGTAGGCGAGATATCGTCTTGACCTATAGTAACGAGTTCGGGATGATAATAGCCTGCGGGAAGGATCTGGGGCTGTGGATAGCAGGCTAATAGTAGGGGAGATAGGTTGCCTTATAGTACGGGAGAGATGGTCGTCTAATTAGGATAGGGGAGATTAGGCGCCAATTATAGTAGGGGAGTGGGAATTTCGCGCCTTATAGTAGCGGGAGATGGCGCCTACAGTAGGGGGAGATGGCGCCTATAGATAGGGGGAGATGGCGCCTATTCAAGTTAGGGGCGAGATGTGAGCCTATATGTTTAGGGGAGATGATCTTCCTAGTAGTAGGGGGCTTGAGAGATGCGCGCCATATAGGAGAGGACGATGGCTAGCCTAATTCAGTTTAGTGGGAAGATGCGCCATTATATAGGGCGAGATGGGCCATATACGTAGGGAAGATGAGCGCCCTCTTATAAAGTTGGGTGGACAGATGGCGACCTTAATAGTAGGGCCCCTGGGGTGCTGATATAATAATAGTAGTATTGAATATTACAAGAGGCCGTCGCTCCGGATAACTTATCCTAAAACCTGGGGCTAATAACTTAGGGTTGGTATCCTGGGGTAGGTATTACTATTGAGGCAGTCTAGAGCATTACTTGGGGGGTGGGGCAACAACTGAATGTTTAAACAACCCCGACCGGTGCAATGGTCATTTACCTAGGGAGCAGACTTGTTTGACTTTAAAGGGTAAGTAAAGTCACCCAGCCAGCGAATGCCCCATCTTTACCCCCGGCTGCTTCTACACACCAATTCCCCTCGACACAAAGATCCCTTATTAGTCCCGAGTGTACACTTCCATGTGCAGTCCCTCACCCCCGCCGCACAACGTATCACGGCGAATACAATTATGAGCACGAGACACAAGATTAACATTGGTATCATCATCCACAAATTTCCGCGTCTCTCCCTCCCCCCCGTGCCCCAAGCTTCCCATCCTCTCCTGTACCCCCCGGGCTTGCTCACTCACGATCTCGGGCATCGGCAGCCACGTACGGATCCCGGGCGCTCCTGAATTGCACATCCCTGGTCTGTTAGGTCCGAACCGTAGACTCACCGGGGATGATCTGGAGGACCGTCCGGGTAACTGAGCCGCCACCGCCCCCACTGCGCATGCTCCCCGCCCCCAGCCCCTTCCCTGCCTGCAGCGCCTCCACGTCAGGCTCAGCCCGGTGTGTTCCAGGCGCCCTTGCCTGGGAATATTGAGATATTAGTCTGTGCTTATGTACTCTGTATCTCCCTCGTCCTTAACTTCTGTAGTACTCTCACCTACCTTCCCCTAACTCCTCAGTATCCCCCCTTGTTACTCCCCTCTAATTCTTCCTAAGTACTCCCCTAGTTCAACTCTCCCCCCAACTCCTTCTAGTCACTCCCCCTGTACTTCCCCTCCTAACTCTCCTAGGTACTCCCCCCCTGATACGTCTCCCCCTTAACCTCCTATGTACTCCCCACCTTTGTACTCTCCCCTACCTAACTCCTAGCTCTCTTCAAACCATTACTCTTCCCCCTAATCCAGTACTTTCCCCCCGTATGTACTCTCCCCCTAATCCTAATGTCTCCCCCCTGTACTCTCCCCCCTAACTCCTAGTTACTCCCCCCTGTACTCTCGCCACCCCTCTAAACTCTCCTAGTACTTCCCTTGCGATCTCTTCCCCCTAATCTCCTAAGTACTCCCCCGCTTACTCTCTCCCCTTATACTCCTCAAGTACCTCACCTAGAGTCTCTTCCCCCTCCTAAACTCCTAGTACTCACCTTACTCTCCCCCTAACTTCCTAGTCACTCACCCCCCTGTAACTTTCCCTCTCTAACTCCCTAAGGAACTCCCCTTTAATCACCTGTACCTTCTCCGTCCTTAACTCCTAGTACTGCCCCTGTACTCTCCCCCCCTAACTTCTAAGATACTCCCCCTCTTTACTCTCCCCCCTAACTCCTCAGCTACTCTCACCTAGTACTTCTCCCCTAACTTCCAGTACTCCCCTTCGTTACGTCTCCCCCCTAACTCCTTCTAGTACTCTCATCTGGTTACTCTCTCCCCCTAATAATCCCTAGTACTCACCCCCCTGTACTCTCCCCCCTAATGCCTGTTAGTACTCCCCCCATATAACTCTCCCCCCTAACTCCTAGTACTCCCCCCTGTACTTCTCCCTAACTCCTTTATAACCTCCCCCCCTGTTAACTCTCCCCCTACTCCTAGTACTCCCCCTTGTACTCTCCCCGCCTAACTCATAGTACTCCCCCTGGTATCGTTTACTCTCCCCCTATATCCTATGTTATCCCCTCCTTGTACTACCCCACCTAATCTCCTTAGTACTCCCCCCTGTTACTCTCCCCTACTAACTCCTAGAACTCCCCCCATATCTCTCCCCTAACTCTTTAGTACTCTCATTCCTGTACTCTTCCCCCCTAACTGCCTAGTACTCCCCGGTACTTCCCCCCTATACTCCTTTAGTACTCCCCCTTGTTAATAGCCTTCCCCCCCTAACGTTCTCGTACTCCCGCCTGAACTTTCTCCCCCCTAACTCCTAGTACTCTCATCCATTACTTCTCCCTCTCCCTACACTCCTTATAATACTCTCACCTGTACTCATCCTTCACTTTAACTACTTTTAGTACTCCCCCCTTGTACTTCTCCTAACTCCAGTTTACTCCCCCTGTTACTCTCCTCTCCTATACTCCTTAGTAACTTCCCCCCCCTGTAATCTCTCCCTCCTAACTCCTAGTATCTCGCCCTTAACTACCTTAGTAACCTCACACCCCTTAACTCTTCCCCCGCAACTCCTAAGTAAACTCCCCCCTGTACTCTCCCCCCTTAAAAAAACTACCTACGTACTCCCTTCTCTGATTACTATCCCCCTAACCTCCTAACTACTCTTCACCCTGTTCTCTACCCCCCTAACTCTCTCTAGTACTCTCACCGCTAATCTTCTCCACCTATGCGACTATAGTACTCCCTCCTGTTACTCTTTCCCCCTAATACTCCTTAGTACTCCCCCTTATCTCTCCCCCCTTAACCCTAGTTACTCCCCTATGTACCTCTCCCCCACTCTTAGTACTCTCCCCCATTTCCTGTACTCTCCCCCTTAACTCCTCTGTACTCCCCCTTTTACTCTTCCCTCTAACTCCTTAGCACACTCCTCTCTGTACTTCTCCCCTATACTACTCTGTACTTTCTTCCCGATCTTTCTCCCTATACTTCCTAAGTTACTCCCCCCTGTACTCTTCTACCTAATCCTAAGTACTCTCTTCCTAACTCGCTTCGGATTTAGTACTTCCCTGTATCCTCTCCCCTACATTCCTCGATACTCTATACCCCCTGTACTCTCCTCCGAAACTTGTCCATAGTACTCTCCAATATAACTCATGAGTACTACCCCCTGTAACCCTCTTCTTCCCTGACCTTCCCCTATTTCCTAATTACTCATCTCCAACTTTTAGTACTCTGTGATTCCTGTACATCACTCCACTTATACTCCTTCTCTGTATTCCCCCGCCCTGTAACTCTTACCCCTAGATCACAATCTATTAGTACTCCTCCCCTACTCTCCCCCCGTAACTCCTACTACTCCCCTGTACTCTCCTCCTCCTTCAACTCCGAGTACTCCTCCCCTGTTACTCTCCCCCTAATTTCCTTTTATTACTCATCCCTGTACTCTTCCCTCCTTTAACTCCTAGTACTCTCCCGTTTGTACCTCTTTCTCCCCCTTTTCTTTATGTTTTAACTCTAGTCTCTCTCCCCTAACTCTATGTATCCACCACATGTACTCTCCTCCTAATACTTCCTACTACTCCCCCCCTGCATTATATTCCTCCCCCTTAACTCCTTACTTACTCCCCTCCTTGTATCTCTCCCCTTAATAATCTTTAGTACTCTCCCCTGTTATTCCTTCCCACCTAAATCCTTAGATTACTCTCCCCTGTAATCTCCCCTAACTCCTACTTACTACCACCAATTGTACTCTCCCCCTCAAACTCTAGTAATCTCACCCTGTTGTACTCTGCCCCCTACTCCTAACTTACTTCTAACCCCCTGTATCTTCTATCTCCCCTTTATAACTACTCTAGTACTCCCCCCTGTACTCTCCCTACTCCTACTATCGTCCCCTCCTGCTATCCTCCCCCCTTACCTTTAAGAAACTTATCCTAGTACTGCTCCCCTGTTATCCTCCCCCCTAGCGTCCTCAGTATCTCTCCCTTGATAATCTCCCCTAACTCCCTAATCTACTCCCCCCTGGTATCTCTGCCCCCCTAACTCTCTCCTACTATCCACCTTATGTCTCTCCCCCCTACGTACAATCCTAACACTCCTTCCCCTGTATCTCTCTCCATACTACTAAGTACTCTCCCTGTATCCTCCCCTCCTTTAAACTCCTTACTACTTCCCCCCTCTTGTACCTCTCCCCTACATACTCCTGTACTCTCCCCATAACTCCTACTACTTCCCCCAGCTTATCCTTCCCCCTATCACTTCGCTACTAGCCCCCCCTGTACTCTCCCCCTAATCCTAACTAACTCTCCCCATCTCCCCACCTAACTCCTTAGACTCTCCCTGTACTCTCTCCTAACTCCTAGTACTCCTCCCCCTGCTATCTATCCCTCCTAAGATCCATTATAGCGTCCTTCCGCCTTTGTATCCTCCGCCCCTTAAAACTCCCTACTATCTCCCCCTTACTCTCCCCCCTAATATCCCTAGTACTCTTCCCCTGTAATCCTCCCTCCCTAACTCCTTTATCAGTACTCTCCTTCCTATCACTTACTCTTATGTACTCTCCTCCTGTATCTGCCCCCTAAATTCCTCAGTACTCTACCCTCGCATCCTCCCACCCCTAACTCCTCACTACCTCCCCCGTACTCTCCCCTAAACTCTTTAATGCTACTCCCTCCCATGATATCCTCTCACCCTACTTACTCTGTACTCTCCCTGTACTCTCCCTCTTATAATCTCCTAGTACTCTCCTCTATTAACTCGTAGTACTCTCCTCCTAAATCCTCAGCATCCTCTCCCTCCTGTACTGTCTCCCCTAACTCCTAGTATCTCTCCTGAACTCTCCTCCTAACTCTTCCATGTACCTCCCCCTTTACTCTCCTCCCGTATAGACTTCCCTATAGCTCTCCCTTGTACTTCTCCCTCTAAACTCCTGTTACTACTTCCCCCTCCTGGTAATACCTCACCCATCTAACTCTACTACCTCCTCCCCTGTACTCTCCTCCCCTAACTTCCATCATGCTTACTCTCCACCTAACTTCCTATTAACTACCTCCCTCCCATTGTTAGCTCCTCCTCCTCCAAAATCCTAGCACTTTCCCCTGTAATTCTCCCACTTAACTCCTAAGTACTCTCCCCAACTCATAGTTACCTCTCCCCTGTACTCTTCCCTCCTTAACTCGTTAGCAACTTTACCCTCGTACTCTCCCATATCATCCCCTAGTACTGCTCCCCTAAACCTGTCTATAGTAGTTCTCCCCTAATCTGCACTCTCCTCACTGTCTCTCTCCCCTACACTTCCTGAAGTACTCATCTCTCTCACTCTCCCCTAACTCCCGATTACTCTCTCCCTATACTCTCTTCCTAATCTCTCTCAAGTGAACTCCACCCCTGTACTCCTTCTCACCCCTAATCTCCTGAAGTACTCTCCCATATACTCCATTCTATCCTTCTATCCTCTTCCTTTCCCCCTGTACTCTCCCTTAATTCTCTTACGTGACTCTCTTCCTAACTGCCTAAGTACTTCACCCCTCTGTACCCTCCCCCTAACTTCTCTTATAGTATCTCTTCCCCTGATACTCTCCCCTAACTCCTAGTACTCTCCCCTATGTACTCTCCTCCTTAACTTCCTATAGTTACTCATCTCCATGCTACTCTCCCATATACTCCTATTCCACTTCTCCCCTACTCCTAGTACTCCCTCCTGTACTTCTCCCTAAACTCCTAGCCTCACTTCTCTCCTCTTGTTACTCTTCCTCCATAAAATCTCCTATGCACCTCCCTCTGTTACTCTTCCCATACTCCTATACTCCCCCCTGTACCGCTCCTCTAACTTTAGTACTTCTCCCCTTTACTTCTCTCCTCTAACTCCTAGTATTTCCTCCCCGTAACTCTCAAGTCTACTTCCCCACAATTCTGTACTCTCCCTAACTCTAGTACTCCCCCTGTATCTCTCCTCTATCAAAACTCCTACGTACTCGTCTTTTTATATCATATTACTTCTATGGGTTACTTCCCCATGTTTCTTCATATGTACTCCTCCCCTACTTCCTAGTACTGTCCCCCTACTTCTAGTACTCCCGCCCATTGTACTTCTACCCCCTAACACTCTTAAGTATCACTCTCCTTCCCTGTACTCTCTCACCTATACTCCTAGTACTCCCCCTGTACTCTCCCCTAACTCCTTCAGTACTTCTTCCTGTACTTCCATCCCCTAAACTCCTAGTTACTCCCCCCTAACTACCTAGCACTCTCCTACCTAACTCTAATGTACTGCCCCTGTAACTCTTCCACTAACTCCGTGAGTACTTACCGACCCCTTATAGGACTCTCCCCCCTAGTAACTCTAAGTACCTCTACGACTCGTACTCTACTCCCCGTAACTCCTAATACTCTCACTCCCTAACTCCTAGTACTCCCCCTGGTAAGCTCTCTCATAATCTCTTAGTTACTTATCCCTGTACCTTTCATCCCCTGTATCTCCCCTCATCAATTTCTAGGACTCTCCCTGTCATCCTCTCCCTAACTACCTCATGTACTATGCCTGTTTACTCCTATTTCTTCCCCTCGTACTTCTCTCCTAAACTCCTAGTCTCTCCTTCTAAAACTCCTCAGTACTCCCCCTCCATGTTACTCTTTGCCCCCTGTACTCACGTACTCCCCCTGTACTACTTCCCCCTTACTCCTTTCAGTACTCCACCCTGTACTACTCCTCTCTAACTCCTAGTAACTCCCCCATCTGTCTTGTACTCTTGTCCCCTACTCCAATACTCTCCCCTGTTAACTCCTCCCCTTACTTCCGTTAGTACTCCCTGTTACTCTCACCTAACTCCTATACTCCCCCTGTACATCTTTCCCCTTAAAAACTCCAAGTACTCCTCCCCATGTACTCCTCCCCTTACTCCTAGTACTCCCCTGTACTCTCCTAATCTCATTATACTCAACCCCTTACTCTTTATCCCCTAACTCCAAGATACTCTCCCCCTCTGTCATCCTCTCCCTTACTCCTATGTAACTACCACCCTTGACTCTCCCCTAACTCCAAGCATCAACATCCCCCCTTGTACTCTCACCTAACTCCTTAAGTACTCCCCCTGTACCTTTCCCCTAACTCCAAGTATCCCCCTTGTACTTCTCCCCTGACTACCTAGTTACTCCCCCCGTACTCTCCCATAACTCCTAGTACTATCCCCTGTACCCTCTTCTTCCCTTGTTACTTCTCCCTAATTTCAGATTACTCTCTCCAACTCCTAGACTCTGTGTCTAGATACCCTCCCTTAAACTCATAGTACTCCCCTGTACCTCCCCTAAAACTCCTGAGTAACTACTTCCCTGTACTAACTTTCCACCAACTCCTCATTACTCCCCTCTGATACACCTCTACTTCCCCTCTTGTACTCATCCCCAAATCCTAGTAACTCTCTCCAAACTCCTAGATAAAACTCCCCCCTTGTACTCTTCCCCTAACTCCAAAGTACTCCCCCATGTACCTCCCATAACTCCTCAGTAACTATCCCCTGTAAACTCCTCTTCATTCCCTTCATGTACTCTCGCCTACAATTCCTAAGTACTCTCTCCTAACTCCTTTCAGTACTCTCCCCATTACCCTCCCGTAACTCCATCAGTACTCCACCCCTCGTACTCTTTCCTCTAAACTCCAAGTACTCTCCCCTACACTCATTTATACTCCTCCCAGTACTTCTTTCACACCTAACTCCCCAAACTCTCCCCTAACTCCTAGTACTCCCCCCTGTACTTTTTCCCCTAACTCCAAGTACTATCCCCTGTACCCTCTTCTTCTCTTGTACTCTCCCCTAATTCCTAGTTACTCTGTCCTGTACCCTCTCCTAACTCCTAGTACTCTCCCCTGTACCCTCCCTTAACTCCTAGTACTCTCCCCAGGTACCCCCCCCCTTAACGTTCCATAAGTACTCTCACCTGATTACCCATCCTTAACATCCTCTATAACTCTCCCTGCTGTACCTCCCTTAACTCAAGTACTCTCCCCCTGTACCCTACCCTAAACTCCTAGACTCTTCCCTGTACCCTTCCCCTTAAACTCCCTATCACTCTCCCTGTTACCCTCCGCATCTAACTCACTAGATACTCTTCTCTGTAACCCTCCACTAACTCCATAATACTCTACCCCGTATTACCATCCCTAAACTCAACGTACCTCATTCCATTTACCCCCCTTTTAACTCCTAATCTCTCTCCTGGCTACCCTACCATTAACTCGTAGTAATCTCTCCTCCCTCCGTAACGCTCAACTTCTCTTTCCCATCATAAGGGGAGAGGCTGCCACTCTGTAGATTTAATTCTCCCAGTACTGAGGGATTTGCATGATGCTCATGCATTGGGCACGGAGAAAAGCGGGTAATTTAGTAACTCTTCCCTGACACAGAATAGCTGGCGATATGGAGGCAGACGCCAGGAGAGTTAGAGAGTTAAGCAGCAGAGCCGGACGGGGGAGGGGGGCAGGGGGCTGAAGTGCCCTCTTTTAGTTTCCTCCTTCGGGTTTTCTCACTTCCGTCCTGTTGGCTTCGCACTCCAGTTACATCTCACAAACGTTCCTCTTTGTGCTTCTCGCAGCTGTCGTTACCACTTGCTGACAGTCTCTCGTTACCTGTGGATTCCTGCTTCAGGGAAAGATCTTCTTCAATGAACCAAGTTGATGCACCCCCAAGCACTGACTTCCTCACTGATCAACACCAATGTTCGCCCCCAAGCCTCGAACTCCCACTGATTAAACAACATGCTGCACCCCCTAAGCACTAGACTCCCACTGCACAAACACCAGTGCTTGCCCTAGCCTGACTCCCATCTGATAAACCAGGTCGCTGCCCCACCTAAGCCTGACTCCCACTGATAAACCAGTGCGGCCCCCTAAGCCTGCGACTCCACTTGAAAACACTGTGCTGCCCCCTAAGCCGACATGCATAAAACCTCTGTGCTCGCCTCCCTAAGCACCATGCACTGACTAAACAGTGGCTGCCGCCCTAAGGCACTGACTACCACTGGATAACACCAGTGCTTGCCCCTAAGACCGACTTCGAATACAACCCATAGCATGCCCCCCTAAGCTGACTTCCCACTGAATAAACCAGTGCTGCCCCTAAGCCTGAATCCCACATGATAAAACCTTGATGCCTGCCCACACCCACCTAAGCACTGACTGACTAAACCTGTGCTCCCCCTAAGCCTGACTGATAAACCTGTGCTGCCCCCTAAGCCTGACTGATAAACCTGTGCTGCCCCCCTAAGCCTGAACTGATAAACCTGTGCTGCCCCTAAGCCTGACTGATTAAAACCTGTGCTGCCCCCTAAGCTGACTGATAAACCTGTGCTGCCCCCCTAAGCCTGACTCCCCACCCTGATAAACCTGTGCTGCCCCCTAAGCCTGACTGATAAACCTGTGCTGCCCCCTAAGCTGCTGACTGATAAACCTGTGCTGCGCCCCCTAAGCCTGACTCCCACTGATAAACTGTTGCTGCCCCCCCTAAGCCTGACTGATAAACCTGTGCTGCCCCCCTAAGCCTGACTGATAAACCTGCTTGCCCCGCCTAAGCCTGTACTGATTTCTAAACACCTGTGCAATGCCCCCTAAGCCCTGTACTCCCACTGATACAACCTGTAGCTGCACCCCTAAGCGCTGACTGATAAAAACCTGTGCTTTGCCCCCTATCAACCGACTGATTAAACCCTGTAGCTGCCCCCCTACAGCCTGACTGCCCACCTGATAACACCGTGCTGCCCCCCTACAGCCTGACTGTAAGAACGTGTGCTATTCCCTACAGCCCTGACTGATAAACCTGTTGCTGCCCCCTAAGCTCTTGATCTGATAAAACCTGTGACTCCGCCCCCCTAAGCAACTACTATAGAACCATGTGCTGCCCCCCCTAGCCTGATCTCCACTGCAATAAACCTGTGACTGCCCCCTAAGCCCTGCTGATAACCCATGTGGCTTGCCCCCCTAAGCCTGATCTGAAAACTGTGTGCCCCCCTAAGCCTGACTACCCACATGATTAAACCGCTGCCTGGCCCCCTAAAAGCCTGCACTGTTAAACCTGCTGCTAGACCCCCTTAAAGCTGACTGACTCAAACCCGTTGCTGCCCCCCTAAGCCTGATGATTAACACCTGTGCTAGCCCCCCTAGCCTGACCTCCCCACTGAATTAAAACCCTGTGCTTGCCCCACCTAAGCCTGACTGAATAAACCTGTGCTTGCCCCCCAACCTGCACTGATAAACCTGTGTCTGCCCCCCATAAATAGCCTGACTCCCACTGATAAACCTGTGCTGCCCCCCTAAGCCTGACTGATAAACCTGTGCTGCCCCTAGCCTGACCCGGGCAATAAACCTCGTGCTTCCCCCCATAAGCCTCGACTGTAAACCTGCTGCTGCCCACCCTAAGCCAACTGACTGATAAACCTGTCCTGCCATGACCCCCCTAAGCCTGACTTCCCCAACTTGTATAAAACTCTGCTGCCCACCCTAAGACACTGACTGTGATAAACCTGATTGCTGCCCCCCTAAGCCTGACTCGATTAAACGCTTGTGCTGCCCCCCTAAGCCTGACTGATAAAGCCACATACACCCACCAATAAATCGAAATGAAACTAACGCTTTTTGGACCGCGGTAAGGCTTACAGAAATTTATACTCCGTTCCTGATTACCCTTTTCAACATCCCATGCGTGGATTCGTTTTAGATATTGCCCCACGATTTCACCTAGAGCGCCCACCCAGCGCACCCAGAGTCTCAAGGGGGTGAAGTTTAGTTTTTGTGGCTGTTACCTGGGAGGGACACGGGATCATCGAAACTTCATTTGAATGTCGGTCGAGATAACAATCCAAACAAAATCAATGTTGGGAAAGGAATCCCATTGGGCAGCCAAGGCCCTGGGCGCATTGCGGACAGCGTTAATCCGGGGGGTATTTGGGGCACGTTTCATACCAGGGGGGACTTGTGCGCAGTTCGATCACCGTTTGACCTGAGTTGACAGGGGACACAGGCCAACCAATGTGACTTTGCTGACCTCCCAGAGCTTCTTCTTCAGCACGGCAAACATAGTAGTGAGGGGCCCTGATAAGCGGCTCAAGAGTTACACCCTAATTATGCGCGACACTGCCAGCGCCGCCCTTTCATTACTGGCTCGACTGCCAGCTCCATGTGCAGCCTGCTCCGACTGCCCAGCACCGGAACGCTCTCCATTACTGCTCCGACTTGCCAGAATCTGTACGCTGCACGAATCCGCCAGCCTGGACCGCTTACATTACTGCCTCCGTACTGCCCAGTCCTGTAGCCGTGCTCCGACCCTGCCCAGCCCAGCCGGTTTCATTACTGCGCTCGACTGCCCATTGCTCCCTTGTTTGCTACTTCCGACTGCGCAGCCATTCCGGGCCCGGTTATTACTAGCTCCCGAAAGCTGCCAAGCTCTTGATCGTCTGTAGCGAGATTTGGAGAGTGAGTGCCTATAATTTGCCAGCTGCGGTACCCCTGGCAACATATTAGCGGTGCACTAGTCTACCCCAAATGCTATTCCTATATATCGTGTAACCTTGTTATGGATAAGGGGCCCAAGCCTGAAGGCAGTAAAGGCGGGACTTTGGAGTGAGTGCTATTTGCTCTTGCCCTGCACAGGTACCCCTGTAGTAACTATGAGCGTGCACATGTTACGCACCAATGTCTTCTATATATCGTGTAACCTCTGTTATGGGCTTAAGCGGCGCCAGCCGAAGGGGCCACGTTAGGGAGGGATCTCTCGGCGTTGACCGTGCCTTATTTTCCTGTACCGAGTTCTACCCTGGAACCTATAAGCGCAGGCTAGTGACTCTATACCCCAATGGTTGTCTGACTTATCTGCTAACCTGTTATGGCTAAGGGGCGCCCAAGCCTGAAGGGCCAGCTTGTAAGCGGGCGGATTTGGGGCTGACCTTATTCTGTGGCCCCGGGGCACCCTGGAACATTATAGCAGGGTGACTGTTACCCAGCATGTTTCTATATATTCTAGATAACCATTGTTTATACGAGCTAAGGGGGCCCAGCACTGAAGGCCAGGTCTAGGCGGATTTGGGCTGAGATGCTATTTGTGCCCTGGCGGTACCCCTGGAACAGAATAGCGGGGTGCGACTTTTCCGTAATACCCCCATGGTTTCTATATATCTGTAACCTTTTAATGGAGCTTAGGGGGGCCCAGCCTGAAGGCCACTGTCATAGGGGGGGACTTCTGGGTGATGACTCTACTTGATGCCCTGGGTTATACCCCTGCGAACCGTATAGCGGAGGTGAGTATTACCCCATATGTATTCTTATATACGAACCTTTGTTATGGGCTAGCGAGGGCCCAGCCTGACAAGGCCAGTAGGGGGGGTGATTTGGAGTGTGAGTGCTTACATTGGTGCCCTAGGTTACCCTGGAATACTAGACGGAGCGGTGACTCATTCACCCCAATGTTTCTACTATATCTGTAACATGTTATGGGCTTTACAAGGCGGGCCCCAGCCTGAAGGCCAGTCTAGGCGGGGACTTCGGGGTGCTTATTTTTGCTCGCCCACTGGATACCCCTGCACGACAGTTATAGCGGCGGCTGACTGTTACCCCAATGTTTCTCTCCATTACCCTTATATCCTGGTAACTTTGTTATGGCTAAGGGGCGCCCAGCCTGCAAGCAGTTAGGAGGGAGTCTTGGAGGCTTGAGTGCTTTAGTTGTGCCTGAGGTAACCCTGGACACTAATAAGAGAGTGTGCATGTTACCCCAATGCTTTTCTATTATCGCCTAACCTTGGTTATGGGCTAAGGGGGCCAGCCTGAAAGGCAAGTTAGGGGGACTTTGGTGACGTGCTCTATTTGTGACCCTGAGGACCTACCCTGGAATACTATATCAGCGGCTGGTGACTTTACCCCCAATGTTTTCTATCTATATCTGTACCTCTGGTTATGGGCTAAAGGCGTTACCCGCCTGAAAGGCCCAGGTAGGGCTTACGGTATTTGGCGCGTGAGTGCTTAATTTTGTGCCCTGGGTTACCACCATTGGGAACCTATAGCCGGGGTGACTGTTACCCATGTTCTATTATATCCTGTAACCTGTATATGTGCCTAATGGGTGCACCAGCCTGTAAGCCAGTTAGAGAGGATTTGGGCTGCCAAAATCCTACCATCTTGCTAATGACCTCATAATTTGGTTCCTTGCCCGCGTACCCTGGAAACCTCATGCCGGCGGTGACTGTTACCCACAATGTTTCTATAATCTGCTAAACACCTGTTATTGGGCTACAAGGGGCCCAGCCTGAGGCCAGCGTTAGGGAAGGGGGATTTGGCCTGAGCTGCTTAATTCTGTCGCCCTGGGTACCCCTGGAACTATAGCGGGGTGACTGTTACCCCAATGTTTCTATATATCTGTAACCTTGTTATGGGCTAAGGGGGCCCAGCCTGAAGGCCAGTTAGGGGGGGGATTTGGGGTGAGTGCTTATTTGTGCCCTGGGTACCCCTGGAAGTGCCACCCCGCAGACACAGCAGTTTGTGTGGGGATTGTGTGTCGGATTCTATACACAACACCAATATCTTTCATTACTATTTTATTATCGGGGGGCTGGTGTGCCCATTGTTCATCCGTGTGGGAATGAAGAGGTTAATGGAACAGGTTTGCTGCTATTAAATAAGTGACCAGTAGGTGTCACCCAAGCCCAGAGTTAGGTTGGGGCTATTCCTATGGAGACTATAAGACTGCAGTGGGCACAGTTGGTACAGGATGAGCCAAGACTGTACAGTCGGGGGGGGCTCGGTGGGTCGGTGCCAGCGAGTACAATGGCGCTTACAGTCGCTATGACACATGGGGTAGGTGGTGGGAAGTTTAACCCTGTAGTGTAAGAGGTGCAGTCACGTTTAACATGGCACAACTGTTGCCAGAGAGCTAATGCCAGCTGGGCACCAATCCTGCCTTGGCAGCAACATGTTAGTGTAACAGATGGGCACGGTGGGTGAGTAATGGCGGGGCAGGCTGATTGGCACATTGGCGAGAGTGGCGCCCGGCTGCCAACGTGACTCTTACCGAGAGGGGCAACTGCCTGGGAAACATGACTGCCAAGGCTGCTAGGGGCCACTTTCTGTCCAATGGGGGTGGGATATGAGAATGAGGCGATGTGATTGGTCACAGAACTGAGTCAGGCAATGCGATTGGTGAGATATCCAACGTCATCTTCCAGCAGTCTCTCAACCTGCGCTCTCTGTAACGCAAAGGAACAAGGTTTATTATCTCACCTGCACCCCGACTCTTTCCCCATGGATATAGGGGGGACCCCCCTACCCCCACCCTAACAGCCACAGCTGAGACTATTCCTTCTGCCCCAGGGGTAATCACTGGTTAATCCAAACCTACCTGGATCCGATCCAGTGGGTCAGGGGAAAGTTCTGTCGCAGGCCGAGTGGGGAGGAAGACCTCTAGCCGGATGGCATCGCGGGCAGTCGGTTGGCAAGCGATCAGGTGGTTCAACTCCTGAGCCTGTGGGCAAAGCGCGGAGATTAGTGCCCCGCCCACTCACTATACTGGCGCTGCCGTGTAACGCCCGGTACATACACACGTATGTGCTCCCACTCACTGCCGGGGGCATCAGTCTGACTGTACCCCCCCCCCCCCCGACACAATCAATATCATATTGTTACAAAACTTAATATTTATTTAAACTTCCAAAAGTTATAAAGCATTGGGAGAATAAGCCCCTTGGGTTACACATGGGGGGCCCCTGAGGCTTTGGGGTGAGGTGGCAGCATTCTAACCATAGATACCCACAGCATGCTAACCATAGATACCCACAGCATTCTAACCATAGATACCCACAGCATGCTAACCATAGATACCCACAGCATTCTAACCATAGATACCCACAGCATGCTAACCATAGATACCCACAGCATTCTAACCATAGATACCCACAGCATGCTAACCATAGATACCCACAGCATGCTAACCATAGATACCCACAGCATGCTAACCATAGATTCCCACAGCATGCTAACCATAGATACCCACAGCATGCTAACCATAGATACCCACAGCATGCTAACCATAGATTCCCACAGCATGCTAACCATAGATACCCACAGCATGCTAACCACAGATACCCACAGCATGCTAACCATAGATTCCCACAGCATGCTAACCATAGATACCCACAGCATGCTAACCATAGATACCCACAGCATGCTAACCATAGATACCCACAGCATGCTAACCACAGATACCCACAGCATGCTAACCATAGATTCCCACAGCATGCTAAACCATAGATACCCACAGCATGCTAACCATAGATACCACAGCATGCTAACCACAGATACCCACAGCATGCTAACCATAGATTCCCACAGCATGCTAACCATAGATACCCACAGCATGCTAACCATAGATACCCACAGCATGCTAACCATAGATACCCACAGCATGCTAACCATAGATACCCACAGCATGCTAACCACAGATACCCACAGCATGCTAACCATAGATTCCCACAGCATGCTAACCACAGATACCCACAGCATGCTAACCATAGATACCCACAGCATGCTAACCATAGATACCCACAGCATGCTAACCATAGATACCCACAGCATGCTAACCATAGATACCCACAGCATGCTAACCATAGATACCCACAGCATTCTAACCATAGATACCCACAGCATTCTAACCATAGATACCCACAGCATGCTAACTATGGATGCCCATACACTTTCCATACAATATAGAGCAGGATTCAGCCATCAGATTTAAAAACCTAATAGAAAGATAGGAATTCTGGGAATGCAATGAATCAGCGGAGGGTACTGGGAGAACTGAATATTCTATGGAAGGAATGCACAGACAGGGACCATGTCCCCCCCAGCAGTCACTTCTTGCCCCCCCATCCCCACAGTAACCAATCAATTACCCGGCGCTGGTTTGATCCAAGCTAAGATACACACAGTAAAAGGTTGTGTGTCTGTTACAGAGGTGGCGGTGGCGGCCGGGGCAGACCCAGCGGCTGATTGCGGAGCTCTAGGAAAGAAGATGTCAGTCACAGAGAGATAATTCTGCTCCGCCGAGCGCTGACTGGCAGCTCCGACTCCCGGCACAATGCGGCTCTTTAGCTCAGTCCCGCGCCGGAGCCGTAACAGCTCCTTCCTTCCTTCCAAACTGAGACTTTTATGTCAACATTTTCATTGGTTTTGGTTTCTGATCCTGAAGTTGTGAAACTGCTAATCCCAGCAATGTTTTTTGTGGCAGGTTGGAAATCATTAATACAAAGTGTCCCTTTACTGCCCCCAGGCCCCAGCACGACATGTAGAAACAGGGGGGTCCGTAAGGGAGATTGTGAGCTGTACGGGCCTGAACTGGGACTGTGTCCCCTGTGTCTCCATCTTGCCCTACTGTCTCCATCTTGCCCTACTGTCTCCATCTTGCCCTACTGTCTCCATCTTGCCCTACTGTCCCCATCTTGTCCTACTGTCTCCATCTTGTCCTACTGTCTCCATCTTGCCCTACTGTCCCCATCTTGTCCCTACTGTCCCCATCTTGTCCTACTGTCCCCATCTTGCCCTACTGTCCCCATCTTGCCCTACTCTCTCCATCTTGCCCTACTGTCTCCATCTTGCCCTACTGTCTCCATCTTGTCCTACTGTCTCCATCTTGTCCTACTGTCCCCATCTTGCCCTACTGTCTCCATCTTGCCCTACTGTCTCCATCTTGCCCTACTGTCCCCATCTTGTTCTACTGTCCCCATCTTGCCCTACTGTCCCCATCTTGTTCTACTGTCTCCATCTTGCCCTACTGTCCCCATCTTGCCCTACTGTCCCCATCTTGCCCTACTGTCTCCATCTTCCCTACTGTCCCCATCTTGCCCTACTGTCTCCATCTTGCCCTACTGTCTCCATCTTGCCCTACTGTCTCCATCTTGCCCTACTGTCTCCATCTTGCCCTACTGTCTCCATCTTGCCCTACTGTCTCCATCTTGCCCTACTGTCACCATCTTGTCCTACTGTCTCCATCTTGTCCTACTGTCTCCATCTTGCCCTACTCTCTCTATCTTGCCCTACTGTCTCCATCTTGCCCTACTGTCACCATCTTGTCCTACTGTCTCCATCTTGTCCTACTGTCTCCATCTTGTCCTACTGTCTCCATCTTGCCCTACTGTCTCCATCTTGCCCTACTGTCTCCATCTTGCCCTACTGTCTCCATCTTGCCCTACTGTCTCCATCTTGCCCTACTGTCTCCATCTTGCCCTACTGTCACCATCTTGTCCTACTGTCTCCATCTTGTCCTACTGTCTCCATCTTGTCCTACTGTCTCCATCTTGCCCTACTGTCTCCATCTTGCCCTACTGTCTCCATCTTGCCCTACTGTCTCCATCTTGCCCTACTGTCTCCATCTTGTCCTACTGTCTCCATCTTGTCCTACTGTCTCCATCTTGCCCTACCGTCTCCATCTTGCCCTACCGTCTCCATCTTGCCCTACTGTTATGTATTTAGAAACTGGTTGTGCAAGCAGCCATTATCTGGTAGGTCCTGAGCTGGGGGGGTTACTAAGCGAGACCTACCCGCATACACTGAAAGCGTAATCTGGTGAGGCGGATACGGCTCCGAGCCTCCGCAGCCTTCAGCTGCCCTATCACCTTCATCTTCCTCTCTTCCTCTGGGTCCGGCACCATCTGGGGAACATCTCCGACAGATTTCTGAGCAAATTCCTTCAACCGACTCTGAGTTATTTGCAGGGAGGCGGCCATGTCTTTACTGGGCTGCTCATAGGCCAATAGCCTGGCCCTCTGCACGGGGGGCATCTTCTTCAGCTCCGTCCGAGTAACGGTCTTTGGGTTCTTAGGAACCTGCTTCTCTCTGCGAGGCTTTTCCCCTGTCGCCATATTCAAATCCTCAGCACCAGAACAACATCATGTAGAGTCACTGTTGGAAGAGACAGGAGAAACCCATCGTGAGGAGTCACTGTGGGAAGAGACAGGAGAAACCCATCGTGAGGAGTCACTGTGGGAAGAGAGAGGAGAAACCCATCGTGAGGAGTCACTGTGGGAAGAGACAGGAGAAACCCATCGTGAGGAGTCACTGTGGGAAGAGACAGGAGAAACCCATCGTGAGGAGTCACTGTGGGAAGAGACAGGAGAAACCCATCGTGAGGAGTCACTGTGGGAAGAGACAGGAGAAACCCATCGTGAGGAGTCACTGTGGGAAGAGACAGGAGAAACCCATCGTGAGGAGTCACTGTGGGAAGAGACAGGAGAAACCCATCGTGAGGAGTCACTGTGGGAAGAGACAGGAGAAACCCATCGTGAGGAGTCACTGTGGGAAGAGACAGGAGAAACCCATCGTGAGGAGTCACTGTGGGAAGAGACAGGAGAAACCCATCGTGAGGAGTCACTGTGGGAAGAGACAGGAGAAACCCATCGTGAGGAGTCACTGTGGGAAGAGACAGGAGAAACCCATCGTGAGGAGTCACTGTGGGAAGAGACAGGAGAAACCCATCGTGAGGAGTCACTGTGGGAAGAGACAGGAGAAACCCATCGTGAGGAGTCACTGTGGGAAGAGACAGGAGAAACCCATCGTGAGGAGTCACTGTGGGAAGAGACAGGAGGAATTGGGGGAGTTAAAGAATCCTGTATCCCCCCCCCCCAGGGCTCTAACAGAACAGGACGGAGATTAGAATAAGGGAGGGGCCTGTAAGATCTGCCCCCCCACATTACTAATACTTGCCCCCCCCGGATTCATTCCCAGTGACCCCCCCAACTGTATATTGACTGTGGCCCCCGTGGCTCTCGTAACTCGGGGGGGGGGGGGGGGGGGAGGGGGTGGTTATTAATGGCTGATGCAGCGAGAGTTAATTTCCGCCGTCTCGTTTCATCGTTATCGTTAGGAATCAGAGCAACTGTCTCTGTCCCTCGGGGTCTCCGGCTGCTCCGTATCAACTGCCCCCAGGGAACATCCCTTCTGCCCCTCATTTGTCTCTATGGAGAAACCCGGGGGGGGGGGGGGAGGCTGCCGATATCTACGGGTTTCATTTCCCTTTAATGTCAGTCGCTCGGCTAATTAGTCCGACTAACGACCCTGTGACTGAATGCTCTGCTGAACTACAACTCCCAGCATGCACAGGGAAACACTTGTTTATAGGAAGATATTAGTGGGAAAGGCTGGAGCTACAGTGACATCTGGATAAACGACCCCACTACTGACATTGTTTCTCATCAGATGGGGCCATTGGGGGGCAGTTAGTCACCCCAGTTGCCCCAGCAGGTAAGACACAGCAAGTGATTCGCTGTCAGAAACTTTGCACTGATATCCTCGGCCAATGGTTTCCAGACATTTTGGGCTTCCATCCCCATTGGTCTCAGGGGGAAGGCGCCAGGGGAGCCTGAGGCACAGGGGGAAGGCGCCGGCGGAGGCCGAGGCACAGGGGGAAGGCGCCAGGGAATCCGAGGCACAGGGGGAAGGCGCCAGGGAATCCGAGGCACAGGGGGAAGGCGCCGGCGGAGGCCGAGGCACAGGGGGAAGGCGCCGGGGGAGGTGCCAGGGAATCCGAGGCACAGGGGGAAGGCGCCGGCGGAGGCTGAGGCACAGGGGGAAGGCGCCGGCGGAGGCTGAGGCACAGGGGGAAGGCGCCGGGGAATCCGAGGCACAGGGGGAAGGCGCCGGGGGAAGGCGCTGGGGGAGGCCGAGGCACAGGGGGAAGGCGCCGGGGAATCCGAGGCACAGGGGGTAGGTGCTGGTGGAGGCCGAGGCACAGGGGGAAGGTGCGGGGGGAAGCCGAGGCACAGGGGGAAGGTGCTGGTGGAGGCCGAGGCACAGGGGGAAGGTGCTGGTAGAGGCCGAGGCACAGGGGGAAGGCGGAGGCCGAGGCACAGGGGGAAGATGCTGGTAGAGGCCGAGGCACAGGGGGAAGATGCTGGTAGAGGCCGAGGCACAGGGGGAAGGCGGAGGCCGAGGCACAGGGGGAAGATGCTGGTAGAGGCCGAGGCACAGGGGGAAGGCGGAGGCCGAGGCACAGGGGGAAGATGCTGGTAGAGGCCGAGGCACAGGGGGAAGGTGCCGGAAGAGGTTCAATCCCAGGTGGCGCTGTTACATCCTGGTGGCACAAAGTAGTGCTGTGTGGGTGTAAACCCCCCCCTTATGAATAAGCCCCATAGTTCTCTCACATGGAGGCAGAAAAGGAATTTCCCACCCAGCGAGACGATTGGCCAGTGATAAGGGCGCTGATTTGTTGCCTAATTAGGCGCTAAAGCTGGGAGACGCGGCCCGGAAGCTACAGGCGCCTAATTAGCAGCTCAGTGACGGGCAAAGAATCCGAGGCCAATTAAATGTTTGTACAGAACTTCAACTCCACATCAATTAGTGATGGGCTGCATAGCAACGGGTACTCATCAATAACCCCCGGCCCTGCCCCTCCCCCCCACTCCCACTAATGGGCCCCGAGTGGCCCACTCCATGTCATTCTGCCTTCCCATCCAACATGGGGGCCATTCGGCACTTATTCCATCCTGTAACAATCAGTCTGCTGGTTGCCAGGGCCAATCATCTTAGCAGCCACGGAGAATGTTACAGAGGGAGAAACTCCAAGGAAATAAATAAGGAGAATAATTAAAGGAGAAATTAAGCTTTAACCCTTTTACTGCCAGCCATTTTGGTCAAAGCGGAACTTGTACTGCCAGACAGTTTTTGAACATTTTGCACTGTTTCACTTTAGGGGCCTTTCCTCGGGGGGACTTTTAGTTTACCAAGGAAAACAATATATCGTTTTTTTCAGAACAACCTAAGCTTTCAAAATATGGTAGAATTTTTGTGTAATTCCAATTCTGTAACAAGATATAGGCTTCTAAATGTCTAAAAATGCAAAAAAAATCAAATTTTCCATAATATAAACACACATACTAGAAACAAAAATTATTTTATGCCCGAATATACAACTGATTTGGAAAGTCCCATGTCTCCTGAACGTGCCAATACCAAATATATATAGTTTTATGGAGATTTCTCACTTGTATAGGTCAAAAACTCCCAGCAGTACTCTACCAAATTCCCAAAGCACTGCTCCAAAAAAACTGCATACTTTGGATTTCAAGGCCAAAATTCCACTAACAGAGAGTTTATCCCAGAAAATTGTACATTTTTGGAAAGAACAGATTCTGGGGAATACAGAATAGGCACAACTGTCTGTCTGCTCCAAACTATCAAGTCGCAATGCTTTCCTAAAGTTATTGGTTTTTATCAAAATTTGTGATTTTTTTTAAAAATCGCTTCAAAGCTTCTAGTCTATAGTATCTTATCTCCTACAGGTCATAAAGTAACCAAATAAAACACCCTAAATATGAATGCCTGGGGTCCCCTGAACAGTTTGATGCCCAATATGTATAGGTTTAGCTAAGTATGTGGCATGTAGGGGCCCCAATGTGAACATACCCCATATGAACTGTCATTTCTGTCATTTCAGCTTCTGCAAAATCAACACATTTACATCATTATATGTGGGATAAAGCTAGTAAAAAGTATGCTCACCCCAGAAAGTCATATATTTTTGGAAAGTACACATTCCCCCGAATCTAAAATGGGTACCCATGTCTTTCTACTCCAAAGTACCAAGCCGCACAGCTTTTCTAAAGTTAGCAATTTTGATGACATTTCCAAAAATCCCCTCAAAGCTTCCACTTTGCAGCATCTTATCTCCCACATAGTGTTAGGTACCAAGATAAAACCCCCTAAATATGAATGCCAGGGGTCCACTGAACAGTTTGATGCCCAATATGTATAGGTTTAGCTAAGTATGTGGCATGTAGGGGCCCCAATGGGAACATACCCCCATATGATCTATCATTTCAGCTCCTGCAAAATCAACACATTTACATCCTTTATGTGGGATAATGCTACAAAAAAAGTACATTCACCCCAGAAAGCCATATATTTTTGGAAAATACACATCCCCCCGAATCTATAATGGGTAAATATTTCTTATTGCTACAAAGTACCAAGCTGTAAAGCTTTCCTAAGTTTGCAGATTTATATGACATTTCGAAAATCGCATAAAAATGTTGCAATTTGCCGCATTTATCTCTCACAATTTCTTGATAAAGATCAGATAAAGACAACTCACCCCAAATAGGAACACCAGAGGCCTACTGAACAGTATGATGCCCAATATGCATAGATATACCAAAGTCTGCGGTATGTACTGACCCCAAAATGAAAATAGCGCATAAGGATTTCTCGCCTGCCAACTCAGCTTTTGCACACAGAGCCCCCTGTCAGCATATTATGTGCCAAAACTTCCCCTAACCATACAGTGACCCCCACAAAACCATATATTTTTGGAAAGTACACATTCTGACAAATCCAACAAGGGTAAAGAGTCCTTTCTACACCAAAGTACCAATCTGCAGAGCTTTCCTAAAGTTATTGGTTTTTATGACATTTCAGAAAATCGCCTAAAAATGTTGCAATTTGTCGCATTTATCTCACACAATTTCTTGCGTACAAAGGCAAGTCACCCCAAATAGGAACACCAGAGGTCTACTGAACAGTTTGATGCCCAATATGCATAGATATACCAAAGTCTGCAGTATGTACTGAACCCTAAATGAAAATAGCGCATAAGGATTTCTCGCCTGCCAGCTCAGCTTTTGCACACAGAGCCCCCTGTCAGTGTATTATGTGCCGTAACCCCCCCTAACTATACAGATCCCCCTGTCAGTGTATTATGTGCCGTAACCCCCCCTAACTATACAGAGCCCCCTGTCAGCGTATTATGTGCCGTAACCCCCCTAACTATACAGAGCCCCCTGTCAGTGTATTATGTGCCGTAACCCCCCTAACTATACAGAGCCCCCTGTCAGTGTATTATGTGCCGTAACCCCCCCTAACTATACAGAGCCCCCTGTCACTGTATTATGTGCCGTAACCCCCCTAACTATACAGAGCCCCCTGTCAGTGTATTATGTGCCGTAACCCCCCCTAACTATACAGAGCCCCCTGTCAGTGTATTATGTGCCGTAACCCCCCTAACTATACAGAGCCCCCTGTCAGTGTATTATGTGCCGTAACCCCCCCTAACTATACAGATCCCCCTGTCAGTGTATTATGTGCCAAAACTTCCCCTAACTATACAGATCCCCCACAAAACCATATATTTTTGGAAAGTACACATTCTGATGAATTCAAAATAGGTAAAGTTATTTTTGTACACCAAAGTTACACCTGGCAAAGCTACGCTAAAAACAGATCAGGAATACTTATATAGGGATAAAATGTGATAAAACCACAAAAATTGTGCAAATCAGTGAAACAACAAAATAAGTCACATGACAGTGTAATTAGTGGCCAGAATATCTGATCCAATAGTCACGCTGTCAAAATAAACAGTTTTTAGGTAAAAGAAAATAAAAACAAAGTGGTAAAATGAAAAAAAAAAAAAAAAAAGTGTTTGTGTATACATGTGTGTACATTTGTAAAAGTTGTGTGATAGTGTGTAAGTGTGTATATGAGTGTAAATAAGTGTATAAAAGTGTGAAAAATGAAAAAAAAAATAAATAAATAAATAAAAAAATGCTAAAATGTGTGCTGTAAGTGTGTGTAAATGTATGTAAGTGTGTATAAATGTATGTAAATGTGTGTATAAGTGTGTAAAAGTGTGTAAAAGCAATAAAAAAAAAACTCCTTACCTGTTCCTGAAGACCCGATCGCTCCTGGCTCAGTTGGGCCGGCGCTGGGGGAGAGGGAGGAAGCAGGAAGCAGCAGATGCGATGCGATCGCGTCTGCTGCTTCCTGGAGGGTCCTGCGAGCGATCGGCTCGCAGGACCCTGATGACAGCCCCCCTGGCACATTGCCCAGGGGGGCTGTCATTGTTAGAAGCCCTTAAACGCCAACGACGCAGCGCTTAAACGCCAACGACGTATGAGACACGTCGTTGGCGTTTAAGCCCTTTTACTGCCAGCACGTATGCCATACGTGCTTGGCAGTAAAAGAGTTAAAACCTCAGAGCTTATTATTATCTAACACTGGGTTTTATTGCCCCCTCTGTATTACCCTGGGAGGAGGCCCTGCTGCAATGGGACCCCCCCACACACAGGAAGAGGTTAATGGGTGTGTATTGTGGGAGCACTAAGTCACCGCACAGATTTACCCACATACAACTGGCGCGGGGGGGCGGGGGGCACACAGGGAAGTGGTGAGCGAGAGCCGGTAAGTGCGATGCACCCCCATGTGTTACACCCTGGGGAGGAAGTGGTTACTGATTTTCAGTTCAGCAACTCTCCAGCTTCATCAGCTATTTGGTTGCTGGGGTCAAAGTTACCTTAGCAACCAGAGAGGTTGGATGAGACACGTATGTGAATAGGAGAGGGACTAAATACAACAGAAAGTTAGAAAACAAAACAATAACAATAAAACTGGAGCCTCACAGAGCAATAGGGTTTGGCTGCCGGGGTCAGTGACCCCCATTTGAAAGCTGCAAAGAGTCAGAAGACGAAGGTAACTCCCCTTCCTTGTACCTATCTAATGTATCTGCCAGTACCACTGATTCAGGGGGGGGGATCCCACAACTTCCCAGCCCCCCCTGTAACTCCCCTTCCTTGTACCTATCTAATGTATCTGCCAGTACCACTGATTCAGGGGGGGGTCCCACAACTTCCCAGCCCCCCTGTAACTCCCCTTCCTTGTACCTATCTAATGTATCTGCCAGTACCACTGATTCAGGGGGGGGGATCCCACAACTTCCCAGCCCCCCCTGTAACTCCCCTTCCTTGTACCTATCTAATGTATCTGCCAGTACCACTGATTCAGGGGGGGGTCCCACAACTTCCCAGCCCCCCTGTAACTCCCCTTCCTTGTACCTATCTAATGTATCTGCCAGTACCACTGATTCAGGGGGGGGGATCCCACAACTTCCCAGCCCCCCCTGTAACTCCCCTTCCTTGTAACTATCTAATGTATCTGCCAGTACCACTGATTCAGGGGGGGGGGATCCCACAACTTCCCAGCCCCCCTGTAACTCCCCTTCCTTGTACCTATCTAATGTATCTGCCAGTACCACTGATTCAGGGGGGGGATCCCACAACTTCCCAGCCCCCCCTGTAACTCCCCTTCCTTGTAACTATCTAATGTATCTGCCAGTACCACTGATTCAGGGGGGGGGATCCCACAACTTCCCAGCCCCCCCTGTAACTCCCCTTCCTTGTACCTATCTAATGTATCTGCCAGTACCACTGATTCAGGGGGGGGGATCCCACAACTTCCCAGCCCCCCTGTAACTCCCCTTCCTTGTACCTATCTAATGTATCTGCCAGTACCACTGATTCAGGGGGGGGGGATCCCACAACTTCCCAGCCCCCCCTGTAACCCCCTTCCTTGTACCTATCTAATGTATCTGCCAGTACCACTGATTCAGGGGGGGGGGTCCCACAACTTCCCAGCCCCCCTGTAACTCCCCTTCCTTGTACCTATCTAATGTATCTGCCAGTACCACTGATTCAGGGGGGGGATCCCACAACTTCCCAGCCCCCCCTGTAACTCCCCTTCCTTGTACCTATCTAATGTATCTGCCAGTACCACTGATTCAGGGGGGGGGATCCCACAACTTCCCAGCCCCCCCTGTAACCCCCTTCCTTGTACCTATCTAATGTATCTGCCAGTACCACTGATTCAGGGGGGGGATCCCACAACTTCCCAGCCCCCCCTGTAACTCCCCTTCCTTGTACCTATCTAATGTATCTGCCAGTACCACTGATTCAGGGGGGGGATCCCACAACTTCCCCAGCCCCCCTGTAACTCCCCTTCCTTGTACCTATCTAATGTATCTGCCAGTACCACTGATTCAGGGGGGGGATCCCACAACTTCCCAGCCCCCCTGTAACTCCCCTTCCTTGTACCTATCTAATGTATCTGCCAGTACCACTGATTCAGGGGGGGGGGGTCCCACAACTTCCCAGCTCCCCCTGTAACTCCCCTTCCTTGTACCTATCTAATGTATCTGCCAGTACCACTGATTCAGGGGGGGGGGTCCCACAACTTCCCAGCCCCCCCTGTAACTCCCCTTCCTTGTACCTATCTAATGTATCTGCCAGTACCACTGATTCAGGGGGGGGGGTCCCACAACTTCCAGCCCCCCCTGTAACTCCCCTTCCTTGTACCTATCTAATGTATCTGCCAGTACCACTGATTCAGGGGGGGGGGATCCCACAACTTCCCAGCCCCCCTGTAACTCCCCTTCCTTGTACCTATCTAATGTATCTGCCAGTACCACTGATTCAGGGGAGGGGGGGTCCCACAACTTCCCAGCCCCCCTGTAACTCCCCTTCCTTGTACCTATCTAATGTATCTGCCAGTACCACTGATTCAGGGGGGGGATCCCACAACTTCCCAGCCCCCCCTGTAACTCCCCTTCCTTGTACCTATCTAATGTATCTGCCAGTACCACTGATTCAGGGGGGGGGGGGTCCCACAACTTCCCAGCCCCCCCTGTAACTCCCCTTCCTTGTACCTATCTAATGTATCTGCCAGTACCACTGATTCATAGGGGGGGGGGGGGATCCCACAACTTCCCAGCCCCCCTGTAACTCCCCTTCCTTGTACCTATCTAATGTATCTGCCAGTACCACTGATTCAGGGGGGGATCCCACAACTTCCCAGCCCCCCCTGTAACTCCCCCTTCCTTGTACCTATCTAATGTATCTGCCAGTACCACTGATTCAGGGGGGGGCCCACAACTTCCCAGCCCCCCTGTAACTCCCCTTCCTTGTACCTATCTAATGTATCTGCCAGTACCACTGATTCAGGGGGGGGTCCCAGAACTTCCCAGCCCCCCTGTAACTCCCCTTCCTTGTACCTATCTAATGTATCTGCCAGTACCACTGATTCAGGGGGGGGGGGGGTCCCACAACTTCCCAGCCCCCCCTGTAACTCCCCTTCCTTGTACCTATCTAATGTATCTGCCAGTACCACTGATTCAGGGGGGGGGGATCCCACAACTTCCCAGCCCCCTGTAACTCCCCTTCCTTGTACCTATCTAATGTATCTGCCAGTACCACTGATTCAGGGGGGGGGGGGTCCCACAACTTCCCAGCCCCCCCTGTAACTCCCCTTCCTTGTACCTATCTAATGTATCTGCCAGTACCACTGATTCAGGGGGGGATCCCACAACTTCCCAGCCCCCTGTAACTCCCCTTCCTTGTACCTATCTAATGTATCTGCCAGTACCACTGATTCAGGGGGGGATCCCACAACTTCCCAGCCCCCCTGTAACTCCCCTTCCTTGTACCTATCTAATGTATCTGCCAGTACCACTGATTCAGGGGGGGTCCCACAACTTCCCAGCCCCCCTGTAACTCCCCTTCCTTGTACCTATCTAATGTATCTGCCAGTACCACTGATTCAGGGGGGGGGGGGTCCCACAACTTCCCAGCCCCCCCTGTAACTCCCCTTCCTTCTACCTATCTAATGTATCTGCCAGTACCACTGATTCAGGGGGGGGGGGTCCCACAACTTCCCAGCCCCCCCTGTAACTTCCCTTCCTTGTACCTATCTAATGTATCTGCCAGTACCACTGATTCAGGGGGGGGGGGGTCCCACAACTTCCCAGCCCCCCTGTAACTCCCCTTCCTTGTACCTATCTAATGTATCTGCCAGTACCACTGATTCAGGGGGGTCCCCACAACTTCCCAGCCCCCTGTAACTCCCCTTCCTTGTACCTATCTAATGTATCTGCCAGTACCACTGATTCAGGGGGGGTCCCACAACTTCCCAGCCCCCCTGTAACTTCCCTTCCTTGTACCTATCTAATGTATCTGCCAGTACCACTGATTCAGGGGGGGGGGGGATCCCACAACTTCCCAGCCCCCCTGTAACTCCCCTTCCTTGTACCTATCTAATGTATCTGCCAGTACCACTGATTCAGGGGGGGGGGATCCCCACAACTTCCCAGCCCGCCCCTGTAACTCCCCTTCCTTGTACCTATCTAATGTATCTGCCAGTACCACTGATTCAGGGGGGGGTCCCACAACTTCCCAGCCCCCTGTAACTCCCCTTCCTTGTACCTATCTAATGTAATCTGCCAGTACCACTGATTCAGGGGGGGGATCCCACAACTTCCCAGCCCCCCCTGTAACTCCCCTTCCTTGTACCTATCTAATGTATCTGCCAGTACCACTGATTCAGGGGGGGGGGATCCCACAACTTCCCAGCCCCCCTGTAACTCCCCTTCCTTGTACCTATCTAATGTATCTGCCAGTACCACTGATTCAGGGGGGGGGATCCCACAACTTCCCCAGCCCCCCCTGTAACCCCCCTTCCTTGTACCTATCTAATGTATCTGCCAGTACCACTGATTCAGGGGGGGGGGGGTCCCACAACTTCCCAGCCCCCCTGTAACTCCCCTTCCTTGTACCTATCTAATGTATCTGCAGTACCCACTGATTCAGGGGGGGGGATCCCACAACTTCCCAGCCCCCCCTGTAACCCCCCTTCCTTGTACCTATCTAATGTATCTGCCAGTACCACTGATTCAGGGGGGGATCCCACAACTTCCCAGCCCCCCCTGTAACTCCCCTTCCTTGTACCTATCTAATGTATCTGCCAGTACCACTGATTCGGGGGGGGGATCCCACAACTTCCCAGCCCCCCCTGTAACCCCCCTTCCTTGTACCTATCTAATGTATCTGCCAGTACCACTGATTCAGGGGGGGGGGGGATCCCACAACTTCCCAGCCCCCCCTGTAACCCCCTTCCTTGTACCTATCTAATGTATCTGCCAGTACCACTGATTCAGGGGGGGGGGTCCCACAACTTCCCAGCCCCCCCTGTAACTCCCCTTCCTTGTACCTATCTAATGTATCTGCCAGTACCACTGATTCAGGGGGGGGGGTCCCCCACAACTTCCCAGCCCCCCCTGTAACTCCCCTTCCTTGTACCTATCTAATGTATCTGCCAGTACCACTGATTCGGGGGGGGATCCCACAACTTCCCAGCCCCCCTGTAACCCCCCCTTCCTTGTACCTATCTAATGTATCTGCCAGTACCACTGATTCAGGGGGGGGGGATCCACAACTTCCCAGCCCCCCCTGTAACCCCCTTCCTTGTACCTATCTATGTATCTGCCACGTACCGACTGATTCAGGGGGGGGGGTCCCCACAACTTCCCAGCCCCCCCTGTACACTCCCCTTCCTTGTACCCTATCTAATGTATCTGCCAGTACCGATGATTCAGGGGGGGGGATCCCCACAACTCCCGCCCCCCTGTAAACTCCCCTTCCTTGTACCTATCCTAATGTATCTGCCAGTACCAACTGATTCAGGGGGGGATCCCCAACAACTTCCCCAGCCCCCTGTACTCCCCTTCCCTTGTACTATCTAATGTATCTGCCCAGTACACTGATTCCAGGGGGGGGGGGTCCCACAACTTCCCAGCCCCCCTGTAACTCCCCTTCCTTGTACCTATCTAATGTATCTGCCAGTACCACTGATTCAGGGGGGGGGGGTCCCCACAACTTCCCAGCCCCCCTGTAACTCCCCTTCCTTGTACCTATCTAATGTATCTGCCAGTACCACTGATTCAGGGGGGGGGGGGTCCCACAACTTCCCAGCCCCCCTGTAACTTCCCCTTCCTTGTACCTATCTAATGTATCTGCCAGTACCACTGATTCAGGGGGGGGGGGGTCCCACAACTTCCCAGCCCCCCCTGTAACTCCCCTTCCTTGTACCTATCTAATGTATCTGCCAGTACCACTGATTCAGGGGGGGGGGTCCCACAACTTCCCAGCCCCCCTGTAACTCCCCTTCCTTGTACCTATCTAATGTATCTGCCAGTACCACTGATTCAGGGGGGGGGGTCCCACAACTTCCCAGCCCCCCCTGTAACTCCCCTTCCTTGTACCTATCTAATGTATCTGCCAGTACTCCACTGATTCAGGGGGGTCCCACAACTTTCCCAGCCCCCCTTGTAACTCCCTTCCTTGTACCTATCTAATGTATCTGCCAGTACCACTGATTCAGGGGGGGGGGTCACAACTTCCCAGCCCCCCTGTACCCCCCTTCCTTGTACCTATCTAATGTTCTTGCCAGTACCCACTGATTCAGGGGGGGATCCCACAACTTCCCAGCCCCCTGTAACTCCCCTTCCTTGTATCTATCTAATGTATCTGCCAGTACCACTGATTCAGGGGGGGGGGGGGATCCCACAACTTCCCAGCCCCCCTGTAACTCCCTTCCTTGTACCTATCTAATGTATCTGCCAAGGTACCACTGATTCCGGGGGGGGATCACAACTTCCGAGCCCCCTGTAACTCCCCTTCCTTGTATCTATCTAATGTTCTGCCAGTACCCTGATTCAGAGGGGGGGGGGATCCCACAACTTCCCAGCCCCCTGTAACTCCCTTCCTTGTACCTATCTAATGTATCTGCCAGTACCACTGATTCAGGGGGGGGGGATCCCACAACTTCCCAGCCCCTGTAAAACCCCCCCTTCCTTGTACCTATCTAATGTATCTGCCCATTTTTGTAGTCACACTGATTCAGGGGGGGGGGTCCCACAACTTCCCATGCGCCCCCCCTGTAACCCCCTTCCTTGTACCTATCTAATGTATCTGCCAGTACTACTGATTCAGGGGGGGGATCCACAACTTCCCAGCCCCCCCTGTAACTCCCCTTCCTTGTACCTATCTAATGTATTGCCAGTACCACTGATTCAAGGGGGGGGGTCCCACAACTTCCCAGCCCCCCTGTAACTCCCCTTCCTTGTACCTATCTAATGTATCTGCCAGTACCACTGATTCAGGGGGGCGGGATCCCACAACTTCCCAGCCCCCCTGTAACTCCCCTTCCTTGTACCTATCTAATGTATCTGCCAGTACCACTGATTCAGGGGGGGGGATCCCACAACTTCCAGCCCCCCTGTAACCCCCTTCCTTGTACCTATCTAATGTATCTGCCAGTACCACTGATTCAGGGGGGGGGGGCTTGGGGGGGGAATGTGAGTTTATGTACTCACCGCAGACAGGGAGTGGGGGGGGTCTTGTCTCCAGACCTGCATGGACCAGAGAGGGTTAACCAGCCCAGTGCCAGAAGGAAAAGCAGGCAGGAAAGGGTTACAGGGCTGGAATGTGACAGGGACAGGGGGGCTTCTAGGGGCAACACCAGTGAGAAGGAGAGTGAGACAGTGAGACAGAGAGACAGAGACACAGGAAAGGTCACAGTGAGAAAGTGACAGTGACAAATGCTTAGTGACAGCCGGGAGAGTGTGAGATGCAGAAAGGAACAGACTCACTGTAACTGGGGGCGACTGGGGGGGCAGGAAGGGGGAAATGCATTGAAGGGCCACAGAGGGTGGGAAATCACTCAGAGATGGGGGGGGCAAGGTTTAGGGGGCCACAGAGGTGGAAATTACATATGAGATGGGGCAGGTTAGGGCCACAGAGGGTGGGAAATCACATAGAGATGGGGGGGCAGGTTAGGGCCACAGAGGGTGGGAAATCACATAGAGATGGGGGGGCAGGTTAGGGCACAGAGGGTGGGAAATCACATAGAGATGGGGGGCAGGTTAGGGCCACAGAGGGTGGGAAATCACATAGAGATGAGGGGCAGGTTAGGGCCATCAGAGGGTGGGAAATCACATAGAGATGGGGGGGCAGGTTAGGGCCACAGAGGGTGGAAATCACTCAGAGATGGGGGGGCAGGTTAGGGCACAGAGGGTGGGAAATTCACTCAGAGATGAGGGCAGGTTTAGGGCCACAGAGGGTGGGAAATCACATAGAGATGGGGGGGCAGGTTAGGGCCACAGAGGGTGGGAAATCACTCAGAGATGGGGGCAGGTTAGGGCCACAGAGGGGTTGAAATCACATAGAGATGGGGGGCAGGTTAGGGCCACAGAGGGTGGGAAATCACATAGAGATGGGGGGCAGGTTAGGGCACAGAGGGTGGGAAATACATAGAGATGGGGGGCAGGTTAGGCGGCCACAGAGGGTGGGAAATCACATAGAGATGGGGGGCAGGTTAGGGCCACAGAGGGTGGAAATCACATAGAGATGGGGGCAGGTTAGGGCCACAGAGGTGGAAATCATCATAGAGAATTGGGGGTGGGGGGCAGGTTAGGGCCACAGAGGGTGGGAAATCACATAGAGATGGGGGGGCAGGTTAGGGCCACAGAGGGTGGGAAATCACATAGAGATGGGGGGCAGGTTAGGGCCACAGAGGGTGGGAAATCAAAATAGAGATGGGGGGCAGGTTAGGGCCACAGAGGGGTTGGGAAATCACATAGAGATGGGGGGCAGGTTAGGGCCACAGAGGGTGGGAAATCACATAGAGATGGGGGGGGGGGCAGGTTAGGGCCAACAGAGGGTGGGAAATCACATAGAGATGGGGGGGGGCAGGTTAGGGCCACAGAGGGTGGGAATCACATAGAGATGGGGGGGGGGCAGGTTAGGGCCACAGAGGGTGGGAAATCACATAGAGATGGGGGGGGCAGGTTAGGGCCAGCATGGAGGTGGGCAATCCCATAGAGAATAGGGGGGGCAGGTTAGGGCCACAGAGGGTGGGAAATCACATAGAATGGGGGGGCAGTTAGGGCCAAGAGGGTGGGAAAATCACTAGGATGGGGGGGCAGGTTAGGCCAACAGAGGGTGGGACTCAAACATTAGAGATGGGGGGCAGGTTAGGGGCCACAGAGTGGTGGGAAATCACTAGAAGATGCGGGGGGCAGGTAGGTGCACAGAGGTGGGAAATCACATAGAGATGGGGGGGGCAGGTTAGGGCCTACAGAGGGTGGGAAATCACATGTAGAGATGGGGGTCAGTTAGGGCCACGAGGTGGGAAATCACAAGAAGATGGGGGGGCAGGTTAGGGCCACAGAGGGTGGGAAATCTATATATATTGATATATATATATATATATATGAGTGTGGGTATATAGATATATATATATGTGTGTGTGTGTATATGTATATATATGAGTGTGGGTGAGTGGGTATATAGATATATATGAGTGTGGGTATATAGATATGAGTGTGGGTGTGTATATGTATATATATGAGTGCGGGTGAGTGGGTATATGGATATATATATATATATGTGGGACCCTAAGGGCCCGTTTGTTCGTTACATATTTCCGTTTAACCATATCGGTACTTACCGGCCCAGTCTAAACGCTGCGCAGCCGCCGTGAATTCGGAGCCAAACGTTTCCATGGAGACCTGGTCGCCGAGCAACGGCTTGCCGTGTCACGTGGGAACTCTCAGCCAATAGGATGTGGGCAGGGCGTGACGCGTAGTAAGTGACGGTATGGGCTCTGTGGGGTTTGTACCGTGGCTCTGGAAGTGACTGTGTTACACTATATACCCCTCCCTATATACCCCTCCCTTATCTGCCTCCCCTATATTACCCCTCCCTATATACCCCTCCCCATATACCCCCTCCCTATCTGCCCTCCCCTATATACCCCTCCACTATATACCCCTCCCCTATATCCCCTCCCCTATCTGCCTCCCCTATATACCCTCCCCTATATCCGCCCGTCCCTATATACCCCCTCCCCTATATACCTTCCTCCGTATATCCCCTTCCCTAATCTGCCTCCCTATATATCCGCCCTCCCTATATACCCCTCACCCTATCTGCCCTCCCTCTATATACCCCCTCCTATCTGCCCTCCCCTATATACCCCTCCCGCTATCTGCCTCCCTATAACCCCTTCCCTTTTTTAAAAGTCCTTTTGCCTCCTATTATACCCGCCTCCCTATATACTCCTCCCCTCTATACCCCTCTGCCTATCTCCTCCCTATATACCTCCCCCCTCCCTTTCCCTATATACCTCCCTCCCTATAGACCCCTCCCCTATCTGCTCCCCTATATTCCCTCCTATCTCCTGCCCCTTATAATCTTACCCGTCCCTCCCTATATCCCTCCCCTATCTGTCCCTCCCTATATACCCCCTCCGCCTATATCCCCCTCCCTATCTGCCGCTACCCTATATACCCATCCCCTATCTGCACTCCCTATATACCCCTCCCCTATCTGCCCTCCCTATATAACCCCCTCCCTATCTGCCCTCCGCCCTATATACCCCCTCTCCTATACTACCCCGTCCCTTATACCCTCTCCTATCTGCTCCCTATATACCCCTCCCTATATCCCTCCCCTAATATCCCATCTCCTATCTGCCCTCCCTATATACGCCCTCCTATCTGGCCTCCCCCTATATACCCCTCTCTATCTTGCCCTCCTATAACCCCCTCTCCTATATACCCCCTCCCTATATACCTCCCCTCTCCTATCTGCCTCCCCTATAACCCTCTTCTATATACCCCCCCTATATAACGCCTCCCCTATTGCCCTCCTATCTGCCCTCCCCTATATACCCCCGTCCCCGCTATCTCCGTCCCCTATATACCCCTTCCATATACCCCTCCCCTATATACCCCTTCCTATCTCTCGCCCTACTATACCTCCCCTATCTCCTCCCCTATTATCCCTCTCCTATATACTCTCCTCCCCTATATACCCCTCCCCTATCTGCCTCCCCTATCTGCCCTCCCGCTATAATACCCTCCCTATCTGCCTCCCTATATACGCCCTCCCTATCTGCCCTCCCTATTACCCCTCTCCTATCGTGCCCCTCCCTATATACCTCCCTTCCTATCTGCCCTCCCTATATACGGGCCTCCCTATCTGCCCTGCCCCTATTATTAACCCCCCTCTCTCTATCTGCCCTCCCTATAACGCCTCTCCTATCTGCCTCCCTTATACCCCTCTCTATTGCGCCTCCCCTATATACCCCCTCTCCATCTGCCTCCCTATATACCCCTCACCTATATACCGTTCTCTCTATCTGCTCTCCCCTATAACCCCTCTCCTATCTGCCCTCCCCTATATACCCCCTCTCCTATCTGCCCTCCTATAAATACCCCTCTCCTATCTGCCCTCCCCTATATACTCCCTTCTCCTATTGCTGCCTCCCCTATAGTACCCCTCTCCTATTGCCCTCGGCCCTATATACCCGCGCTCTCCTATCTGCTCTCCCTGATATCTACCCTTCTCCTATAATACCCTCTCCTATCTGCCCTCCCTATATACCCCCCCTATATCCCTCTCCTATCTGCCCTCACCCTATATAACCCCTCTCCTATCTGCCTCCCTAATTATCCCCTCTCGTCATCTGCCCTCACCCTATATACCCTTCCTATCGCCCCCCTAATACCCCTCTCCTATATACCCCTCTCCTATTGCCCTCCCTATATACCCCCTCCCCTGTATACCCCCTCTCATCTGCCTCCTATATACCCCTCTCATGCTATCTGCCTCCCTATATACCTCCCTCTCCTATCTGCCTCCCTAATCCCCCTCCCTATCTGCCCTCCCTATATACCCCTCTATCTGCCCCTCCCTATTATACCCCCTCTCCTATCTGCCCCTCCTCCCCCTATATACCCCTTTCCTATCTGCCCTCCCCTATATACTCCCTCTCCTATATACCCCCCTCCTATCTGCCCTCCCCTATATACCCCCTCCCTATCTGCCCTCCCCTATATACCCCCTCTCCTATCTGCCCTCCCCTATATACCCCCTCTCCTATCTGCCCTCCCCTATATACCCCCTCCCCTATATACCCCCTCTCCTATATACCCCCTCTCCTATCTGCCCTCCCCTATATACCCCCTCTCCTATATACCCCCTCTCCCTATCTGCCCTCCCCTATATACCCCATCTCCTATCTGTCTTCCCCTATATACCCCCTCTCCTATCTGCCTTGTAACCCGCCCCCTCGCCTATCTGCCCTTGTCTTGTAACTTTCCCCCTCTCCTATCTACCCCTGCCCTATAACTGCCCCCTCTCCTATCTACCCCTGCCCTATAAGCCGCCCCTCTCCTATCTACCCCTGCCCTATAATCACCCCCTCTCCTATCTGCCCCTGCATTGTAACTTGCCCCCTCTCCTATCTGCCCCTGTCTTGTAACTTGCCCCCTCTCCTATCTGCCCCTGTCTTGTAACTTGCCCCCTCTCCTATCTGCCCTGCACTATCACATGCCCCCCATACTGTTCCACTTGTTTTTCCCCAAAATAATTGTTCTTCCTGCCCCCTATCTGCCCTTCCCTGTTACTGGATCCCTTCTGTTCTCTTTCCTCTTGGCAGAGCCCATTAACTGCAGTGTGTGGGGGGGTCAGTGTGTGGGGGGGTCAGTGTGTGGGGGGGTCAGTGTGTGGGGGGGGTCAGTGTGTGGGGGGTCAGTGTGTGGGGGGGTCAGTGTGTGGGGGGGGTCAGTGTGTGGGGGGTCAGTGTGGGGGGGGGGGTCAGTATGTGGGGGGGTCAGTGTGTGGGGGGGTCAGTGTGTGGGGGGGGGTCAGTATGTGGGGGGGGTCAGTGTGTGGGAGGGTCAGTGTGTGGGGGGGGGTCAGTATGTGGGGGGGGTCAGTGTGTGGGGGGGTCAGTGGTGTGTGGGGGGGTCAGTATGTGGGGGGGGTCAGTGTGTGGGAGGGTCAGTGTGTGGGGGGGGGTCAGTATGTGGGGCAGTTAAATAAATGCAGCCCTTAATATTTCTGCCCTGGAATTGCAACAACTCCGGCCCTTTCATCAGGGGTTATTGGAAAAGGAATTTAGGTTGGGCCTCAAACCACCACAGGGCCCCCCCAAAGGAACTAAGGGCCCCCCCCAAAGGAACTAAGGGCCCCCCCAAAGGAACTAAGGGCCCCCCAAAGGAACTAAGGCCCCCCCAAAGGAACTAAGCCCCCCCCCCAAAGGAACTAAGGGCCCCCCCAAAGGAACTAAGGCCCCCACCAAATTAAATAAGGCCCCCGCCAAAGGAACTAAGGGCCCCCCCTCAAAGGAACTAAGAACCCCCCCAAAAGGAACTAAGGCCCCCCCAAAGGAACTATGCCCCCCTCAAAGGAACTAAGGGCCCCCCAAAGGAACTATGCCCCCCCTCAAAGGAACTAAGGCCCCCCCCAAAGGAACTAAGGGCCCCCCCCAAAGGAACTAAGGGCCCCCCTCAAAGGAACTAAGGGCCCCCCCTCAAAGGAACTATGCGCTCCCAAAGGAACTAAGGGCCCTGCTGTAGGGCATGTTGGTCAGAGAGTTCTGCTTGGGGGGGCATCTGGGCCGGGGGGGGGGCATCTGGGCCGGGGGGGGGGGCAGGGAGTCACTCTCAGCTGAAACCTTGTTTAATCCTTTCATTTTAATTAAAAATCCTGCCGTGATGTTGGGCTCATTCTGCCTCGTTATTCTGTTACATTAATTAGTGTCGGGCAGATGCATCAGGTCCTGCGCTCCATTGGCCAGCCTGCCCCCCCCCATCATGTGATCATCACTCTTATCTGGCAACCAGCAGTCACGCTTTGCTTTATGGCAGGGATTTTAGGGATATACGTACCTTTATTGGAAAGGCTCATTGGGAGCACTGCTGCCTGGAGAAGCCTGTGACGGATTCAGCTATGGGTGGGAGAGATATATCAAAAATATCAGTTAAATGTATTAATTAAAGTCCCGTTGCAGAATGGCTATTGGCCGGGGGGGGGGGCTCCCATCTTCTTTATTAAGGTCCCAGGGATGTGGCCCCCCCACCCTCTCAGCTTTGTCCTGTGTTTAGTCAAGGTGAGATGTTATCAGCCAATGAGCAGAGGAGCAGCTCCTAACGCATCAACCGACCCGAGGTGGCGCCGATACCGTCTTATCCTTATTAATGAGCTTGGGGGTGAGGGGGGGGATTGAAGCTTTTCTGGGTTTTGTGAAGCTGGAACTGTGAATGGAGAACATAAGTTGCTGAAAAACTATAGGATTATCCCCCCCCCCAAAAAAACCTCTTCCCTATAGTAATGTACCAGTAACAGATACATTGTATGGGGGGGGGATAATATACCTGCACAGGGTGTGTCTTATAGGGGGTCCCGAACTGAGCCCATTCCCTTTATCAGCTTAGTCGCTCTTCCCTGTACTTTCTCTATTTCATTACTGCCCCCCCTTATATATTTATATATAGTGACCCCCCCTTAAACTGCCCCCCCCCCCCCAGTGTAACCAATCCCAACTGGGCCAGCCTTTCCCCATAAACTGAGCCCATTCCCTTTATCAGCTTAGTCGCTCTTCCCTGTACTTTCTCTATTTCATTACTGCCCCCCCCCTTATATATTTATATTATAGTGACCCCCCCTTAACTGCCCCCCCCCCCCCCCAGTGTAACCAATCCCAACTGGGCCAGCCTTTCCCCATAACTGAGCCCATTCCCTTTATCAGCTTAGTCGCTCTTCCCTGTACTTTCTCTATTTCATTACTGCCCCCCCTATATATTTATATATAGTGACCCCCCCCCCCCTTAACTGCCCCCCCCCCCAGTGTAACCAATCCCCAACTGGGCCAGCCTTTCCCCATAACTGAGCCCATTCCGTTTATCAGCTTAGTCGCTCTTCCCTGTACTTTCTCTATTTCATTACTGCCCCCCCTTATATATTTATATATAGTGACCCCCCCTTAACTGCCCCCCCCCCCAGTGTAACCAATCCCAACTGGGCCAGCCTTTCCCCATAACTGAGCCCATTCCCTTTATCAGCTTAGTCGCTCTTCCCTGTACTTTCTCTATTTCATTACTGCCCCCCCCTTATATATTTATATATAGTGACCCCCCCTTAACTGCCCCCCCCCCCCAGTGTAACCAATCCCAACTGGGCCAGCCTTTCCCCATAACTGAGCCCATTCCCTTTATCAGCTTAGTCGCTCTTCCCTGTACTTTCTCTATTTCATTACTGCCCCCCTTATATATTTATATATAGTGACCCCCCCTTAAACTGCCCCCCCCCCCAGTGTAACCAATCCCAACTGGGCCAGCCTTTCCCCATAACTGAGCCCATTCCCTTTATCAGCTTAGTCGCTCTTCCCTGTACTTTCTCTATTTCATTACTGCCCCCCTTATATATTTATATATAGTGACCCCCCCTTAACTGCCCCCCCCCAGTGTAACCAATCCCAACTGGGCCAGCCTTTCCCCATAACTGAGCCCATTCCCTTTATCAGCTTAGTCGCTCTTCCCTGTACTTTCTCTATTTCATTACTGCCCCCCTTATATATTTATATATAGTGACCCCCCCTTAACTGCCCCCCCCCCAGTGTAACCAATCCCAACTGGGCCAGCCTTTCCCCATAACTGAGCCCATTCCCTTTATCAGCTTAGTCGCTCTTCCCTGTACTTTCTCTATTTCATTACTGCCCCCCCTTATATATTTATATATAGTGACCCCCCCCTTATATATTTATATATAGTGGATGGATTGATGGATTTGGAGTATTAACCTAATGGGATAGCAATCTATTTGACTAAATCTGGCTGCTAAGGGATCTGGGGAACCCCTCCCATGAGAAGATCACAAGCTACAAGGATATCCTTATAAACCCAGTAGGGGGGAAAAGTCTGGGACAGACACAGGGCAGGGCTGAAAATGACCTCGGATGCCCCAGACTGTACCCCCCAGGGGAGTCGGTGCAGAATTGGGGATGGGGGGCAGAGTGACTGCGCTGTATCCGCTGAGATGGAATAAAGTCCCGCTGCTCCCCTCGTTTTATACTGTTAGTGGTTCATTCCGCCCCCCCCTTTCTGCACTGATATGAGGGTCCCGCTGTTTATTATCCATCTAACGATTCCCAGACCATTAATTGTCTCTAACGAGCGCGGGTATCTAGCCCATTAATAGATATATTAGCCCACACCATCGATTGGCCCTCCCAAGATAATTAGTCTTATTGTGCCCATTATTTTATATGTCACGGTTAATTCACAATCAATTTGGAATTAGCCCTGGGGCCCCGAAACCGACTGAGCCCCCAAACTGTACAGTCACATGGAACCTGTATCCCCCAATGGGAAAGGGACGACACACTGCTGAGTTCATGGGGTTAATATCCCCTTCAATGTATCCCGGGGGTTAATATCCCCTGCAATGTGCTCATATCAACCCCCCCCCCTATTGTATATTTGTTGGTAATAACCGTATAGATACACTATGCACTATACGCGGGTAAATAACCGCACAGATACACTATGCACTATACGCGGGTAAATAACCGCACAGATACACTATGCACTATACGCGGGTAAATAACCGCAC
This sequence comes from Xenopus tropicalis, assembly GCF_000004195.4. Classification (NCBI taxonomy): domain Eukaryota; kingdom Metazoa; phylum Chordata; class Amphibia; order Anura; family Pipidae; genus Xenopus; species Xenopus tropicalis. The sequence continues at coordinate 1,538,341 of NC_030686.2, forward strand.
AGATACACTATGCACTATACGCGGGTAAATAACCGCACAGATACACTATGCACTATACGTGGGTAAATAACCTTATAGATACACTATGCACTATACGTGGGTAAATAACCGTATAGATACACTATGCACTATACGTGGGTAAATAACCGTATAGATACACTATGCACTATACGCGGGTAAATAACTGTACAGATACACTATGCACTATAAGCGGGTAAATAACCGTATAGATACACTATGCACTATACGTGGGTAAATAACGTTATAGATACACTATGCACTATACGCGGGTAAATAACCGTATAGATACACTATGCACTATACGCGGGTAAATAACGGTATAGATACACTATGCACTATACGCGGGTAAATAACGGTATAGATACACTATGCACTATACGCGGGTAAATAACGGTATAGATACACTATGCACTATACGCGGGTAAATAACGGTATAGATACACTATGCACTATACGCGGGTAAATAACCGTATAGATACACTATGCACTATACGCGGGTAAATAACCGTATAGATACACTATGCACTATACGCGGGTAAATAACCGTATAGATACACTATGCACTATACGCGGGTAAATAACGGTATAGATACACTATGCACTATACGCGGGTAAATAACGGTATAGATACACTATGCACTATACGCGGGTAAATAACGGTATAGATACACTATGCACTATACGCGGGTAAATAACGGTATAGATACACTATGCACTATACGCGGGTAAATAACGGTATAGATACACTATGCACTATACGCGGGTAAATAACGGTATAGATACACTATGCACTATACGCGGGTAAATAACGGTATAGATACACTATGCACTATACGCGGGTAAATAACCGTATAGGTACACTATGCACTATACACGGGTAAATAACGGTATAGATACACTATGCACTATACGCGGGTAAATAACGGTATAGATACACTATGCACTATACGCGGGTAAATAACCGTATAGACACACTATGCACTATACGCTGGTAAATAACCGTATAGATACACTATACGCAGGTAAATAACCGTATAGATACACTATGCACTATACGCAGGTAAATAACCGTATAGATACACTATGCACTATACGCGGGTAAATAACCGTATAGATACACTATGCACTATACACGGGTAAATAACCGTATAGATACACTATGCACTATACGCGGGTAAATAACCGTATAGATACACTATGCACTATACGCGGGTAAATAACCGTATAGATACACTATGCACTATACGCGGGTAAATAACCGTATAGATACACTATGCACTATACGCGGGTAAATAACCGTATAGATACACTATGCACTATACGCGGGTAAATAACGGTATAGATACACTATGCACTATACACGGGTAAATAACCATATAGATACACTATGCACTATACAAAGGTAAATAAGCCTCTTTGGGGACCCCCAGCACTGCAGTAAGGGGAGGGGGGTCCCTGGGGGCGGGGCCTTGTTTTTCGTTTCTGCGGTGTGCTGACATTAACTTATAATCCTATTGTGACTCATGAATCCTATTCGGCTAAACGACGCGCCCGTCCTGTCGCCATGGGGACCCAATGAGCCAGAGCAGAATGTCAGCCTTTGTGGTGCCAGCGACTAGTCCTTGGGGTGCAGGGGGGGCGGGACCCCCCCAGGACCTCAAATTTCATATTTAACCTGTAACCCCCGGCTGTCATTGAACTGGAGTATTAGAATTGTACTCTTGGAATTGGCACTAGGGGGTGCACTTTTGCTCCTTATTGCTCTAGTGCTTTATCTGGGGTCATGAAGATCTTTTAGGATCAGCTCTGCGGGGAAGAGCAGCTTAAATAACTAGATTGCAAGCTCTTAGGGCAAACCTTGCTGCTTGGGTTACCTGGATATAGAGCTGTGTAGAAGCAGCAGCATATTGGGCTGTAAGGGGGCTGTACCGACCCCCACAGGCTGCTGGGAGTGAAAGGGTTACAGTAATATCCTGCAGTATGTAGGGCAGAATAACAGCGCCACCTGGGGTATGTCAGTGGCCGGTCTGTGTGACTGGTGCCCAATGTGCCCCCCCCCCCTGGTGCCACTGAGCTGCGCGGGGCACGAGGATAGAACTGACTCTTGGGTATTTGTCTGCAGCTGCCATGGGGGGGGGGGGGCAAGAGAGGTCTGCTGGGCATTGTCTGTAGGGGCAACTTTATATACCCCCCCCAGTGCTGCCTCATGTCTGTAGGGGCAACTTTATATACCCCACCCCCCCCAGTACTGCCTCATGTCTGTAGGGGCAACTTTATATACCCCAACCCCCCAGTACTGCCTCATGTCCTACCCATAACCCTCTTGTCCTACCCATAACCCCCTGCTCTCTCACTGCCAGTCTGTACCATTCTACCCATAACCCTCTGCTCTCTCGCTGCCAGTCTGTACCATTCCTACCCATAACCCTCTGCTCTCTCGTTGCCAGTCTGTACCATTCTACCCATAACCCTCTGCTCTCTCGCTGCCAGTCTGTACCATTCCTACCCATAACCCTCTGCTCTCTCACTGCCAGTCTGTACCATTCCTACCCATAACCCTCTGCTCTCTCGTTGCCAGTCTGTACCATTCTACCCATAACCCTCTGCTCTCTCACTGCCAGTCTGTACCATTCCTACCCATAACCCCCTGCTCTCTCGCTGCCAGTCTGTACCATTCCTACCCATAACCCCCTGCTCTCTCACTGCCAGTCTGTACCATTCCTACCCATAACCCTCTGCTCTCTCGCTGCCAGTCTGTACCATTCCTACCCATAACCCTCTGCTCTCTCACTGCTAGTCTGTACCATTCCTACCCATAACCCCCTGCTCTCTCGCTGCCAGTCTGTACCATTCCTACCCATAACCCTCTGCTCTCTCGCTGCCAGTCTGTACCATTCCTACCCATAACCCCCTGCTCTCTCACTGCCAGTCTGTACCATTCCTACCCATAACCCTCTGCTCTCTCACTGCCAGTCTGTACCATTCCTACCCATAACCCCCTGCTCTCTCACTGCCAGTCTGTACCATTCCTACCCATAACCCTCTGCTCTCTCACTGCCAGTCTGTACCATTCCTACCCATAACCCCCTGCTCTCTCACTGCCAGTCTGTACCATTCCTACCCATAACCCCCTGCCCTCTCCCTGCCAGTCTGTACCATTCCTACCCATAACCCCCTGCCCTCTCCCTGCCAGTCTGTACCATTCCTACCCATAACCCCCTGCTCTCTCACTGCCAGTCTGTACCATTCTTACCCTGTAACCTCCCTCACCGACTGTAACGTGTGGGTATTTAACCCCCAGTCATTGGTACAGTTCTACCCACGGAGGGGCTGGCACAGAGTATTTGCAGCAGGAGGTGAGTCAGGGACAGACCCACTGACATTTGGATGAGTTTCTGCCTCAGTGGAGCATGAGATTCTGCTCAGGGTGCAGGAAAATTTTGGATTTGGATGAAAAGGATGTGAGGTACCAACGCCGAGGGGGAGTTAACTCATGAGTCACTGCACAGGGATTGGCGGGGGGGGGGGGCAGTAATGAACAATAAGTAACGGTTTCCCATTTCTTCCTATTAGCAATCAGTGTGTGTGTGTGTGTGTGGGGGGGGGGGGGCAATGGCCTCAGCTGTATTCTTTGCCACTTTTTCATATCCTGTAATTGAAGAGGTTTGTTAGCAAAACCCTCAGTAGGACAGAGCTCCTAATATACAGGGGGGGGGGGGTAAAATAGGGAAGAAAATGGAGAGAAAGAGAAGTGAGAGAAGTGGAGGAAAAGATGAGAGAGAGGTCTCTGGGGCAAAAAGGAAGAAGAAGAAGAAGAAGAAGAAGAAGAAGGAGAAGAAGAAGGAGAAGAATATGTCTCTGGGACGTAGGGGAGATAAAGGAAGGAAGGTGGTGGGAAAGAGTAGGGAGTGGGTATGGGGGGGGGGGTAAGAGAAGAAACAATAAGAACAGAGGAGATGAAAAAGAGGATTTTTGGAGTGAAATAGGAGGAACAAGAAGAGAGAGGAAATGGGGGAAACAAGAGAAAATGATAAGAGAACTTTGGGAGAGAAGAGAAACCTGAAGAGAAGAAGCAGAGACCTGGGAAGAGTTCAATAGAAATGAGAGGGACTGTGAGAGACAGAGAGATGTAAGCGAGAGAGAGATGTGAGCGAGAGATGTGAGCGAGAAAACTGGGGGAGATAGGAGAAAGGAGAAGAATGGGGAGAGAAAAGAGAAGAACAATAGAGAGGGGAGGGTGAGAGACCTGGGAGAGAGGGAAAGATGCCTGTAGAGGAAATGAAAGAGAGAGCTAGCGAGACAGAGAGAGAGACAGTTAAATAGAGAGGGGGGGGGAAGAGAGAACCGTTGGAGGAGAGTGAGTGCTAGAGATCTGATCCAGTGTTTAGTGGGAGGGGAGAGAGGGAATTAGCTGGTGGGGGCCACAGACTAATGGCAGAGAGAGAGACTGAGGGGGGGACGGAGTGGGAGTGGGGGGTTTGGGCAGAGGGGGACAGAGAGAAATATCACAGTAAAATTGGCTGAATGTGGCAATTGAAACCCCAAAGCGACCTTTCAGTGCATTATCTCCATGGTAACAAGACTGCAGAGACTGAGAGTTTATGACACGGCCTGGCCCCCCTGCAACATCATTGCCCTCAGGGGGGCCCCAGATGGGCCCTTTAGCCCCCTGCCCCCCCCCTGGATTCAGAGCAGTGACACCAAAAGGTTAATTAAGTGGGTAATTAGGAACAATACCCAAAGCCATTGCCCCTGTGCCCAGCGCTGTGCCCTGCTGACGGCTGGCATACTCAGCAATGTGGCTGTAGCGCCCCCCGGGGGGTCCCAGCTGTGACACCAGCGCATGGGAAGTGAAATGAAGCCCCCGACTGGGGCAGGTCGGCATTAAATGGATCAGGCAGAGGCCCTGTCACTGTCAATTGCAGACTGAGGACATTTAGCCGGGCCGACTGGTGCCCTCTGTGTCTGCAAATGCCCCCCTCGATTCCTGCAGCTCCCCCCCCCAGTCACCCATTGGGCCACAGGCGCCATATGTACATCAGTCACTCAGGGGGGAAAGCGCTTTATTCTCAGCTCTCGGCCTCGTCCCAGGGGGCAACAGCCATTTATTCTTTATGTGCCTTTGTGTCTCTTAACTCCAACAGGGCTGCCCAATACTCTCATACTCCTGTAGGGCTGCCCAATACTCTCATACTCCTGGCCAACACTCTCATACTCCTGGCCAATACTCTCATACCCCTGGCCTAATACTCTCATACCCCTGGCCAATACTCTCATACCCCTGGCCTAGTACTCTCATACCCCTGGCCAATACTCTCATACCCCTGGCCTAGTACTCTGATACCCCTGGCCTAGTACTCTGATACCCCTGGCCTAAAACTCTCATACCCCTGGCCCAATACTCTCATACCCCTGGCCTAGTACTCTGATACCCCTGGCCTAATACTCTCATACCCCTGGCCCAATACTCTCATACCCCTGGCCTAGTACTCTGATACCCCTGGCCTAATACTCTCATACCCCTGGCCTAATACTCTCATACCCCTGGCCCAATACTCTCATACTCCTGTAGGGCTGCCCAATACTCTCATACTCCTGTAGGGCTGCCCAATACTCTCATACTCCTGTAGGGCTGCCCAATACTCTCATACTCCTGTAGGGCTGCCCAATACTCTCATACTCCTGTAGGGCTGCCCAATACTCTCATACTCCTGTAGGGCTGCCCAATACTCTCATACTCCTGTAGGGCTGCCCAATACTCTCATACCCCTGTAGGCTGCCCAATACTCTGATACTCCTGTAGGGCTGCCAATACTCTGATACTCCTGTAGGGCTGCCCAATACTCTCATACCCCTGTAGGGCTGCCCAATACTCTCATACTCCTGTAGGGCTGCCCAATACTCTCATACTCCTGTAGGGCTGCCCAATACTCTCATACTCCTGTAGGGCTGCCCAATACTCTCATACTCCTGTAGGGCTGCCCAATACTCTCATACTCCTGTAGGGCTGCCCAATACTCTCATACTCCTGTAGGGCTGCCCAATACTCTCATACTCCTGTAGGGCTGCCCAATACTCTCATACTCCTGTAGGGCTGCCCAATACTCTCATACTCCTGTAGGGCTGCCCAATACTCTCATACTCCTGTAGGGCTGCCCAATACTCTCATACTCCTGTAGGGCTGCCCAATACTCTCATACTCCTGTAGGGCTGCCCAATACTCTCATACTCCTGTAGGGCTGCCCAATACTCTCATACTCCTGTAGGGCTGCCCAATACTCTCATACTCCTGTAGGGCTGCCCAATACTCTCATACTCCTGTAGGGCTGCCCAATACTCTCATACTCCTGTAGGGCTGCCCAGTAGCTGTAACAGAATATGGAGCAGTTGGGCCGATGTGCCGTTAATCAGTGCCCAAAACTAACAAATGGAGCCCAATTGTCCTGGAATCCCACATCTACTCGTTAGCGCTCTCATTAAGATAAACATGTCACGCTACATGGCACTGGCCTGTCTCATCTCACCCCCCACTCACTATGGAGCTTTGGGCGCCCAGATGTTCCCCCCCCCACTCGCCAGTAAGATCCTATCATGCGGGCAGTGCCAGGCTGTTCCTCACACACAGGCCGCCAGATGTGCCCCTCTATGTGCCAGGCTCTCGGGGGTCTCTCTCCTGTGTCAACTATTATTAGAAATTTGGAACAGACCCCAGTGCTCAAAGGGGATCAGTCAAAATTTAAAGAGACCCTTCCCCAGGAATGTGCATTACTAATATGGGGAAAGTTATGGGGTCTTCCCCCCTGAGAAGGGGCATAATTGGGTGTTGGAGTTATAGGGAGGGGTATATGGAGCAATAGGAGGAGTTATAGGGAGTGGTATATGGAGCAATAGGAGGAGTTATAGGGAGGGGTATATGGAGCAATAGGAGGAGTTATAGGGAGGGGTATATGGAGCAATAGGAGGAGTTATAGGGAGGGGTATATGGAGCAATAGGAGGAGTTATAGGGAGGGGTATATGGAGCAATAGGAGGAGTTATAGGGAGGGGTATATGGAGCAATAGGAGGAGTTATAGGGAGGGGTTATATGGAGCAATAGGAGGAGTTATAGGGAGGGGTTATATGGAGCAATAGAAGGAGTTATAGGGAGGGGTATATGGAGCAATAGGAGGAGTTATAGGGAGGGGTATTTGGAGCAATAGGAGGAGTTATAGGGAGGGGTATATGGAGCAATAGGAGGAGTTATAGGGAGGGGTTATATGGAGCAATAGGAGGAGTTATAGGGAGGGGTATATGGAGCAATAGAAGGAGTTATAGGGAGGGGTATATGGAGCAATAGAAGGAGTTATAGGGAGGGGTATATGGAGCAATAGGAGGAGTTATAGGGAGGGGTTATATGGAGTAATAGAAGGAGTTATAGGGAGGGGTATATGGAGCAATAGGAGGAGTTATAGGGAGGGGTATATGGAGCAATAGGAGGAGTTATAGGGAGGGGTATATGGAACAATAGGAGGAGTTATAGGGAGGGGTTATATGGAGCAATAGGAGGAGGTATAGGGAGGGGTATATGGAGCAATAGGAGGAGTTATAGGGAGGGGTATATGGAACAATAGGAGGAGTTATAGGGAGGGGTTATATGGAGCAATAGGAGGAGTTATAGGGAGGGGTATATGGAGCAATAGGAGGAGTTATAGGGAGGGGTATATGGAGCAATAGGAGGAATTATAGGGAGGGGTATATGGAGCAATGGGAGGAGTTATAGGGAGGGGTATATGGAGCAATAGGAGGAGTTATAGGGAGGGGTATATGGAGCAATAGGAGGAGTTATAGGGAGGGGTATATGGAGCAATAGGAGGAGTTATAGGGAGGGGTATATGGAGCAATAGGAGGAGTTATTTAAAGGGGTGACATGGAGCAATGTAGGGGTGCATATTGAATCTCACTAAAGTAATTCAAAAGTAATTTCCCCGTTAGGAGGAAACAGTTAATACAGTGAATACTGAGGGTTTATTTGTACAATCGCAGCACTTTGACTCTCGCCATGTTCCCTCTGTACAAGAGAAGTGAGAGGAGTTAATGCAGTTTAAGGGTCTGAGAGAGAGAAGAATAAGCAATCAGTAAGTTCCTTTGTTCCGTGCAGCTGGATTGGCCGAGTAGCAGCCGCCGCCGCCGCCGGATAATCAGGCTCCATAGAACTGAGAGGGGAGTTAGTGCCCCCCCCGGAGCCTGGGAATGTTTAATAACACATTACCTGATGTATTCCTTATGGGACTGTTTGCACTCAGCTCCCCGGGGGGGGCCCTTTCTGAGCAGCGATCCTGTCCCACACAGATAGTTATACTCCAAATGCCCCCAGTGTATTCTGTCCAACAAAATCCATTTTGTCCATTAGATGTTGTACAACAGAATTGATTCTGTTAGGTGGGTCCGGACACTGGAAGAACATAGAGACCCCCATACTGATAGTTCCCTGGTTGGAATCAAACTCAGGCCCCCAGCACTGATCCCCAGCATTAGTCCCTTCTTGCCCCTTGTGTGCCATGAATGCCACATTTCTGCTCATTGGGGTATCTGATAGGGGTGGCCCAATAGAATTGGCACAATCCAACCGCGCCAGTGTGCCCTTGCACCGCAGCCAATATTATCACTGTGCCACGATGGCACCATAGTCAAAATACATGGAGAGCAGGAACCGGGGTTCGATGCCCACGTGGCCAAGTGCCCCCTATTGTCTGTTAATCCAATGGACATTATACCGACAGCTTGGCACCTTGGCACTACAGCTGAGAGAAGGCTGCTGCCCATTACTTGCTGTAGATAATATCTGGGCAATCATGGCGGCTCCCAGAGATGGGAAACAAGGAATTGGATACATATAGTTCTGTATAAATTGTATTAATGACCAACCTATAAACAGGATCAGCGTGCCCAGGGCAACCATGAAGCAGTTACCCCGGATCTTATCCTCCCAGTACCCCATAACCATAGCCTTATCGGGGGTATCCTTACCCTCCCTATAACTCCTCCTATTGCTCCATATACCCCTCCCTATAACTCCTCCTATTGCTCCGTATACCCCTCCCTATAACTCCTCCCATTGCTCCATATACCCCTCCCTATAACTCCTCCTATTGCCCCATATACCCCTCCCTATAACTCCTCCTACTGCTCCATATACCCCTCCCTATAACTCCTCCTATTGCCCCATATACCCCTCCCTATAACTCCTCCTATTGCTCCATATACCCCTCCCTATAACTCCTCCTATTGCTCCATATACCCCTCCCTATAACTCCTCCTATTGCTCCATATACCCCTCCCTATAGCTCCTCCTATTGCTCCATATACCCCTCCCTATAACTCCTCCTACTGCTCCATATACCCCTCCCTATAACTCCTCCTATTGTTTCATATAACCCTCCCTATAACTCCTCCTACTGCTCCATATACCCCTCCCTATAACTCCTCCTATTGCTCCATATACCCATCCCTATAACCCCTCCTACTGCTCCATATACCCCTCCCTATAACTTCTCCTATTGCTCCATATACCCCTCCCTATAACTCCTCCTACTTGAAGCATTCACCCCGGATCTTATCCTCCCAGTCCCCCATCACCATAGCCTTATCGGGGGTATCCTTACAGCTGGGTATGTTCTGCCCATACCCCCACCCATATTCCATGTCTATATGGTGGGGGGCGAGGTGACCGGATATCAGCAAAAGCCTTTGATATCGGTTGTTGCACCAATCGGATTTTTATCGGACACCTTTGAAGGCTCGTGGAAATCAGCAAAACGTTAATGGTCAGATGGGGGTAAAATCCTTATGTCGCTACCTGCATATTTGGCATTTCAGCTCTTAAAGTTATTGGAGAAAGTGAAGGATCTTCCCACAACCAGTGGCCATGGATGGGAATTGGGACGTGTATGGCCACCGTTAGTCTGTGTATGAGATTGTGCCCTTTATCCATGGACAGTCATGTGATAAAGGGGAAGTTAAACCTAAATCAGCTATGTGGCTCCTCAGCACCGGGGATTCTGGGCTTGTCTTGCTCAGTCCTATCAGGGAAGCCTTGGGGTCTTGTAACCTAAACATTCTGCCCCCCTTCATTCTTCTGAACCTCCTCTGTCCCTTCTGCCTCCAATCACTTTGCCCTTTTGCCTTCACCCGGGGCATTTAACATTCTCAGATATCCAAGCATCTCAGGCCATACCCCCCAATACCCCAGCCCCCCCTGCAAGAAGGGCCTGGGACATACAGGTACTAAGCCGCCGCCCCCTCCCTGCCCTATTCTCTCAGTTAACCTTCTCTGGGCTGTGTCCCTCCGTGTAACCACTACAACATACAGTGGCCCTGGCTCCTCCCCTTCTGTATCAGAGCAGGAAACATTTAAGGGTCTTGGAAGGGCTAAATATTTCACTTTCCTTCATTTGAGACTAACGAGGCCCAGGATGAATGACAGACCTGCCCATATGGCTCTTTGCTTCGTTAGCTCAGTGCTGGGAAATGATGTTCAGCAGCTTCTCACTACACCGGGAGGGAACTCCTCCTTATCTGTAAAGCCGAGAATCAATTGAAAGATGGAGTTGCACGACGGCTGCGTAGGGAGGGGAAATTCAGAACAACCTGTTTATATGAAGCTGTTTGTGTTGTACAAACACTTACACGGGGGGGGGGGGGGGGGGGGGTAATTCCCACAAATTGATCCCATTGATCTCACCGCCCTCTCTGTTCTCTCTCTGCCCTCTCTCCGCTCTCTCTCTGCTCTCTCTGCTCTCTCTGCCCTCTCTCTTCTCTCTGCCCTCTCTCTGCTCTCTCTGCACTCTCTCTGCTCTCTCTCTGTTCTCTCCGTTCTCTCTCTGCCCTCTCTCCGCTCTCTCTCTGCTCTCTCTGCTCTCTCTCTTCTCTCTGCCCTCTCTCTGCTCTCTCTGCACTCTCTCTGCTCTCTCTCTGTTCTCTCTGTTCTCTCTCTGCCCTCTCTCCGCCCTCTCTCTGCTCTCTCTGCACTCTCTCTGCTCTCTCTCTGCTCTCTCTGCTCTCTCTCTTCTCTCTGCCCTCTCTCTGCTCTCTCTGCACTCTCTCTGCTCTCTCTCTGTTCTCTCTGTTCTCTCTCTGCCCTCTCTCCGCTCTCTCTCTGCTCTCTCTGCCCTCTCTGCCCTCTCTCTGCCCTCTCTCTGCTCTCTTTCTGCTCTCTCTCTGCTCTCTCTGTTCTCTCTGCCCTCTCTCTGCTCTCTCTCTGCTCTCTCTCTGCTCTCTCTGTTCTCTCTGCCCTCTCTCTGCCCTCTCTCTGCTCTCTCTCTGCTCTCTCTGCACTCTCTGCACTTTCTGCGCTTTCTGCGCTCTCTCTGCTCTCTCTGCTCTCTCTCTGGCCTCTCTGCTCTCTCTGCTGTCTCTCTGCTCTCTCTCTGCTCTCTCTCTGCCCTCTCTGCTCTCTCTCTGGCCTCTCTGCTCTCTCTGCTGTCTCTCTGCTGTCTCTCTGCTCTCTCTCTGCCCTCTCTGCCCTCTCTGCTCTCTCTCTCACAAACAGAGACAGCTCGGGCTGCAGGTTGGAGCCAACATACCTGGCCCTATGGCACAATATGACAGTAGGAATTATGGCGGCGGCGGCACAGATTGCCGGATGGAGTGGCCCTTCTCATGTCCCACAATCACTCTGAGAGCGCAAACACTCACAGCAAAGAGATGTCACGCCGAGAGACTAATGAGACAATTTGCTGTGATTTCCCTGCTCAGCACTCACTGCGGGAGATTTTATATCGGTCACTGAGAGATCAGTTCCTTTAAGGCAGTGAAACAGGGTGAGACCCGGATCAGCCATTTATGTGGCAGTGGGAGGAGTTATAGGGAGGGGTATATGGAGCAATAGGAGGAATTATAGGGAGGGGTATATGGAGCAATAGGAGGAGTTATAGGGAGGGGTATATGGAGCAATAGGAGGAGTTATAGGGAGGGGTATATGGAGCATTAGGAGGAGTTATAGGGAGGGGTATATGGAGCAATAGGAGGAGTTATAGGGAGGGGTATATGGAGCAATGGGAGGAGTTATAGGGAGGGGTATATGGAGCAATAGGAGGAGTTATAGGGAGGGGTATATGGAGCAATAGGAGGAGTTATAGGGAGGGGTATATGGAGCATTAGGAGGAGTTATAGGGAGGGGTATATGGAGCAATAGGAGGAGTTATAGGGAGGGGTATATGGAGCAATGGGAGGAGTTATAGGGAGGGGTATATGGAGCAATAGGAGGAGTTATAGGGAGGGGTATATGGAGCAATAGGAGGAGTTATAGGGAGGGGTATATGGAGCAATAGGAGGAGTTATAGGGAGGGGTATATGGAGCAATAGTAGGAGTTATAGGGAGGGGTATATGGAGCAATAGGAGGAGTTATAGGGAGGGGTATATAGAGCAATGGGAGGAGTTATAGGGAGGGGTATATGGAGCAATGGGAGGAGTTATAGGGAGGGGAATATGGAGCAATAGGAGGAGTTATAGGGAGGGGTATATGGAGCAATAGGAGGAGTTATAGGGAGGGGTATATGGAGCAATAGGAGGAGTTATAGGGAGGGGTATATAGAGCAATGGGAGGAGTTATAGGGAGGGGTATATGGAGCAATGGGAGGAGTTATAGGGAGGGGAATATGGAGCAATAGGAGGAGTTATAGGGAGGGGTATATGGAGCAATAGGAGGAGTTATAGGGAGGGGTATATGGAGCAATAGGAGGAGTTATAGGGAGGGGTATATGGAGCAATGGGAGGAGTTAGAGAGAGGGGTATATGGAGCAAGGGGAGGAGTTATAGGTAGGGGTTATATGGAGCAATGGGAGGAGTTATAGGGAGGGGTATATGGAGCAATAGGAGGAGTTATAGGGAGGGGTATATGGAGCAATAGGAGGAGTTATAGGGAGGGGTATATGTTTCAAGTTTATTGTCATATACAAATAACAATGAAGCATCATTACTGTAATGAAATTTTTTTGACCTGTGTTCCTCCCAACTTTACATAGACAAAAAAAAAAAAAATACAAATATTAAATATAATAAAAATGAGCAATAAAGGTACAAGTATTTACAATAATAAAATGCAATGCAATATTTGAAATTCTGCAGTGAGGATTTAAAGTGGCTTTGCTTAAAGTGACACTGCGAAGAGTCCAGTAGTTATGGAGCAATAGGAGGAGTTATAGGGAGGGGTATATGGAGAAAGGGGAGGAGTTATAGGGAGGAGTATATGGAGCAATAGGAGGAGTTATAGGGAGGAGTTATGTGGAGTAATAGGAGGAGTTATAGGGAGGAGTTATGTGGAGTAATAGGAGGAGTTATAGGGAGGAGTTATGTGGAGTAATAGGAGGAGTTATATGGAGGAGTTATGTGGAGTAATAGGAGGAGTTATAGGGAGGAGTTATGTGGAGTAATAGGAGGAGTTATAGGGAGAAGTTATGTGGAGTAATAGGAGGAGTTATAGGGAGAAGTTATGTGGAGTAATAGGAGGAGTTATAGGGAGAAGTTATGTGGAGTAATAGGAGGAGTTATAGGGAGAAGTTATGTGGAGTAATAGGAGGAGTTATAGGGAGAAGTTATGTGGAGTAATAGGAGGAGTTATAGGGAGAAGTTATGTGGAGTAATAGGAGGAGTTATAGGGAGAAGTTATGTGGAGTAATAGGAGGAGTTATAGGGAGCAATCTGTGACATAACAAACTGTATAAGTTGGATGAAACCATGAGATATTTCTGTTTATGTATATTCTGTTTGTTGTAGCAAATGCATTGTGTAGGTTAATCTCATCTAGGTGTGTATTGTGTGTAGCCAGCCGGCTCTGTCTGGCCCTCCCCATGTAATTGCCCCTATTGTGAGGGCACACAGAGCCAGACCCCATAGTGACACAATACACATAGTTACCCCTTGTGAGAGCAGTGCTCTGTCTAGTAAATGCAAAAGACTGAACTGGGCATGCTCACTAGGTGGCTTCCCATAGGCCCAGTGGGATTAGCTATGATTGGCCCCTCTGGAAGCTGCCTTTGGGTTGGCAGAAGGAGCCAAATCCTGTTTTGGTTTTACGACAGGGGCTGTTCCCTTTCTGGCTACAAAGGTGGCTGCCAAGAGTTCCAAGGAGCCTTTTGTCTGGGGTGTAACCTTAGCTACGGCAGGACCCCCTCCCCTGTGTTCCCCTGGAACCTACCTTAGCTGGGGCAAGAAGATTCCCCCCAACTGTGTGTATTTCCCTATTCCCTAAGGAACAAGAGTGCAGGCTGGCTACCACCTACTGGCTTATGGGAACCTGCTGATGGCTACTTGCCATTTCTCCAATAAACGCCTCATCCTGTGATACCAACTGTTTGCTCTTTGGGTCCTGCCCTATGTCTGGGAACTCACGGCCCTGAGGTTGTGACATAATCATTGTTTAAATGGAATGTAAACCCAACAATAAAATCTTGCTTAATAAAATTAAATGTAATTGTAAAAATTGTCAGTGGTTGCAGAGTTATGTATAAATCTAATAGCAACTGTTCTGACTACTGAAACAATGTAGCAGAATCCAGCCCTCCAGCAACAACTCCATTCCCCATAAAACATATGGGGGTTACACTGTGACAGTGGGGGGGGGGGGGGGGGGGGGGGGAGATGGGGGGTATATCTGTGCCTATATATTATACAGTTACATTATGTGCATATATGATATGGGGGTTACACTGTGACAGTGGGGGGGGGGGGGGAAAGATGGGGGGTATATCTGTGCCTATATATTATACAGTTACATTATGTGCATATATGATATGGGGGTTACACTGTGACAGTGGGGGGGGGGGGGGCTGGGGGAAAGATGGGGGGTATATCTGTGCCTATATATTATACAGTTACATTATGTGCATATATGATATGGGGGTTACACTGTGACAGTGGGGGGGGGGGGCTGGGGGAAAGATGGGGGGTATATCTGTGCCTATATATTATACAGTTACATTATGTGCATATATGATATGGGGGTTACACTGTGACAGTGGGGGGGGGGGGGGAAAGATGGGGGGTATATCTGTGCCTATATATTATACAGTTACATTATGTGCATATATGATATGGGGGTTACACTGTGACAGTGGGGGGGGGGGCTGGGGGAAAGATGGGGGGTATATCTGTGCCTATATATTATACAGTTA
Organism: Xenopus tropicalis; assembly: GCF_000004195.4. NCBI lineage: Eukaryota > Metazoa > Chordata > Amphibia > Anura > Pipidae > Xenopus > Xenopus tropicalis. The sequence goes on from NC_030686.2 coordinate 1,553,512, forward strand.
CATTATGTGCATATATGATATGGGGGTTACACTGTGACAGTGGGGGGGGGGCTGGGGGAAAGATGGGGGGTATATCTGTGCCTATATATTATACAGTTACATTATGTGCATATATGATATGGGGGTTACACTGTGACAGTGGGGGGGGGGCTGGGGGAAAGATGGGGGGTATATCTGTGCCTATATATTATACAGTTACATTATGTGCATATATGATATGGGGGTTACACTGTGACAGTGGGGGGCTGGGGGAAAGATGGGGGGTATATCTGTGCCTATATATTATACAGTTACATTATGTGCATATATGATATGGGGGTTACACTGTGACAGTGGGGGGGGGGCTGGGGGAAAGATGGGGGGTATATCTGTGCCTATATATTATACAGTTACATATAATATTATTTAATACACAGTTACATTTCACACATTACATTGCCCCCCCCCTATATAAATCCAGCTCAGTATATGGGAATGGAAGGGAAATATATTGCACCTGAGGCCTTTGATAGGAATGAGCTGGAAATGAAATAAAAGAGAATGAGTGGGAGATAATGTCGGGGGTGGCAGGAGGGGGGGGTAATTTCTGTAATTGCCTTGGCAGCCAGGACAACGGTGACTATTACCTCGGAGTGTCGCCACTGTGCCAAGCAACACAAATGCTCTCGGATCCTGAATGGAGACCCCCTGGGGGGCAATCTCAGCTCCTCTGTCAGTCTAATTGCATCAGGGAGTTTATTGCATGGGACATTCCTGCAGGAAGGAGTCAATTTAGCGCATCAACGCCAGTTAGAGACTGTTTATGTGTGTGTGTGGGGGGGTGTTATAACTTTATAGAAGCGCAGAGTGACCCCTCCCGATTGGCTCCTACGCTGATTCCTCCTGTAATTAAAGCTTTAGACATTAAGCCCCATTCTGTTTCCCTTTTGTACCTGAGAGGGGAAATGACTGAACTATCAGCGAAAAGTGCCAGTTAGAGGCAGCGGGTACCGCCATTGTGCCAGTCTCTATTCACTCACTGGCGCTTTGTTTGTAAGTGAGAGCGTAGGAGCAGCCTGTCTCTTAGCCAGCTGTCGGTCTGTCCTAGCTGTCAGTTTGTATATCTGTCCTAGCTGTCAGTTTGTATGTCTGTCTGTCCTGGCTATTGGTCTATATATAAGCCCTAGCTGTCAGTCTGTATGTCTATCTTGGCTATTGGTCTGTATATAAGCCCTAGCTGTCAGTCTGTGTGTCTATCTTGGCTATTGGTCTGTATATAAGCCCTAGCTGTCAGTCTGTATGTCAGTCCTGGCTATTGGTCTGTATATAAGCCCTAGCTGTCAGTCTGTATGTCTATCTTGGCTATTGGTCTGTATATAAGCCCTAGCTGTCAGTCTGTATGTCTATCTTGGCTATTGGTCTGTATATAAGCCCTAGCTGTCAGTCTGTATGTCTGTCCTGGCTATTGGTCTATATATAAGCCCTAGCTGTCAGTCTGTATGTCTATCTTGGCTATTGGTCTGTATATAAGCCCTAGCTGTCAGTCTGTGTGTCTATCTTGGCTATTGGTCTGTATATAAGCCCTAGCTGTCAGTCTGTATGTCTGTCCTGGCTATTGGTCTGTATATAAGCCCTAGCTGTCAGTCTGTATGTCTGTCCTGGCTATTGGTCTGTATATAAGCCCTAGCTGTCAGTCTGTATGTTTATGACTGTATTGGTGCATCTGTCAGTAACTGTGTTGGACCCTATATAAGTGCTGGGGGGGGGGGCCTTGGCCAGCATACGGGGACCCCTATAACCAGGGAGCTGATACTCTTCTGGGCAAATCTTAGCTCTGGTTTTATAATTCTCCTTTATTTATAGAGCTGACATGGGATGTGTGCTGTACAAACAGGGGGGCAGTGTTTTAGCGTTTACCCCGACCCCCCCCCCCACAGGCACCTTTACCTAATGGCATTGCTTTCCGCATTTATTTTCCCAGAAAAAAATCAATAATTCCCCAGAATATCAATCTTTTGCCTAAAGAGCCCATTCTGTGCATTGTTGGCTTGTGTCTCGCAGGGGCAATTAGGTGTGAAGCTCGTAATGAAGCCACACCCACAACTGGGGGCTGTCAGGGGATGCTGGGAATTCTATTTGCACCGGGGCCAAATGAGACCTCCTATAAATGAGGAAAATCGAATGTTATTTGCATTTACAGGAGAAATTAGAACCAACGCAGAATGAGCAGTGGAGCGTGTCTGTGCTACGCCCCCTGCTGGTCACTATAGTGGGGGCCACACTGGGGCGCTGGGACTCCCTGCTGCTTTATACACAGTGTCTGTGCTACGCCCCCTGCTGGTCACTATAGTGGGGGCCACACTGGGGCGCTGGGACTCCCTGCTGCTTTATCCACAGTGTCTGTGCTACGCCCCCTGCTGGTCACTATAGTGGGGGCCACACTGGGGCGCTGGGACTCCCTGCTGCTTTATACACAGTGTCTGTGCTACGCCCCCTGCTGGTCACTATAGTGGGGGCCACACTGGGGCGCTGGGACTCTCTGCTGCTTTATACACAGTGTCTGTGCTACGCCCCCTGCTGGTCACTATAGTGGGGGCCACACTGGGGCGCTGGGACTCCCTGCTGCTTTATACACAGTGTCTGTGCTACGCCCCCTGCTGGTCACTATAGTGGGGGCCACACTGGGGCGCTGGGACTCCCTGCTGCTTTATACACAGTGTCTGTGCTACGCCCCCTGCTGGTCACTATAGTGGGGGCCACACTGGGGCACTGGGACTCCCTGCTGCTTTATACAAAGTGTCTGTGCTACGCCCCCTGCTGGTCACTATACTGGGGGCCACACTGGGGCGCTGGGACTCCCTGCTGCTTTATACACAGTGTCTGTGCTACGCCCCCTGCTGGTCACTATAGTGGGGGCCACACTGGGGCGCTGGGACTCCCTGCTGCTTTATACACAGTGTCTGTGCTACGCCCCCTGCTGGTCACTATAGTGGGGGCCACACTGGGGCGCTGGAACTCCCTGCTGCTTTATACACAGTGTCTGTGCTACGCCCCCTGCTGGTCACTATAGTGGGGGCCACCCTGGGGCGCTGGAACTCCCTGCTGCTTTATACACAGTGTCTGTGCTACGCCCCCTGCTGGTCACTATAGTGGGGGCCACACTGGGGCGCTGGGACTCCCTGCTGCTTTATACACAGTGTCTGTGCTACGCCCCCTGCTGGTCACTATAGTGGGGGCCACACTGGGGCGCTGGGACTCCCTGCTGCTTTATACACAGTGTCTGTGCTACGCCCCCTGCTGGTCACTATAGTGGGGGCCACACTGGGGCGCTGGGACTCCCTGCTGCTTTATACACAGTGTCTGTGCTACGCCCCCTGCTGGTCACTATAGTGGGGGCCACACTGGGGCTCTGGGACTCCCTGCTGCTTTATACACAGTGTCTGTGCTACGCCCCCTGCTGGTCACTATAGTGGGGGCCACACTGGGGCTCTGGGACTCCCTGCTGCTTTATACACAGTGTCTGTGCTACGCCCCCTGCTGGTCACTATAGTGGGGGCCACACTGGGGCTCTGGGACTCCCTGCTGCTTTATACACAGTGTCTGTGCTACGCCCCCTGCTGGTCACTATAGTGGGGGCCACACTGGGGTGCTGGGACTCCCTGCTGCTTTATGCACAGTGTCTGTGCTACGCCCCCTGCTGGTCACTATAGTGGGGCCACACTGGGGTGCTGGGACTCCCTGCTGCTTTATGCACAGTGTCTGTGCTACGCCCCCTGCTGGTCACTATAGTGGGGGCCACACTGGGGCGCTGGGACTCCCTGCTGCTTTATACACAGTGTCTGTGCTACGCCCCCTGCTGGTCACTATAGTGGGGGCCACACTGGGGCGCTGGGACTCCCTGCTGCTTTATACACAGTGTCTGTGCTACGCCCCCTGCTGGTCACTATAGTGGGGGCCACACTGGGGCTCTGGGACTCCCTGCTGCTTTATACACAGTGTCTGTGCTACGCCCCCTGCTGGTCACTATAGTGGGGGCCACACTGGGGCTCTGGGACTCCCTGCTGCTTTATACACAGTGTCTGTGCTACGCCCCCTGCTGGTCACTATAGTGGGGGGCCACCCAGGAAATAAGAAGCTCTTGGGTTAATTTGCCTCCCCCCCCCCCATTAGCAGTGAGATGTATCAGGGTGGGGGCGGCACAATGGGACCAATACACCCCCCCCCCCCCCCACCTTCCAGGGTGTGAAAAGCCCAATAAAGAGTTCAAGCACTGAGAGAATGGTGTGAATGCTACTGGGGGGCAGGGTGAGAATGACTGGGGGGGGGGGGGGCACAAACTCACACAAGCAGCAGATTTGCCCCAAACACAATATCCCTTAGTAACCAATTAGCATTCAGCTCTAAGTAATCTAGCTCAGAGACAATAATGAAAGGCAGGACCTGATTGGTTATTGGCTGGGAATCACCTCGCCTTATGCCCACAATGCCCCTGGCCCGGCTTAGGGTGCCCACAATCCCACACAGCACCCTGATTTATTCCCCATTACCCTGGCAGGGCCACGCGTGGCACCCTCCCTGTATTTGCCACTTTGCTACTAACTGATCCCGAGCTTATTCCCAGCACCTGGGGCAATTATTCTGCAGGGGGAGGGGCAAGAAATATAACAGATAAACCATTTCTAGACAGAGATATTTTCCCTTTAAACACCTGCAGCCAACTCTATTGGTACCAGGGCCGCCGGGGGTATCTATCCTGCCCCTATGATCACATAATGCCCCCCTGACTCTTATACAATTCATATATTTTATAGTAAATAGTTTTGTTTGTTCCTCCTTAGCTTAGCTTTCTGCCATTCTCTGACCCTACTGCCCTATAGGAATGGATTCCATTCCCTTACAATGGCCTATCGAGTGAAGCAAAGTGCATGGCGCCCTCATCTGGTTGCAATACACATACCATTACATAATGCAGTGGGATTTGCCTCTGCTCCTTCCATTGATTCCTGTAGGGAATTACAGCCCTGGGGCAAACCGTGTCCCTGTATTGTGATTGGTGCTCAGTAGCCACACTGTATTATACAGCGCCCCCCCATGGCTAGTGTGAGTACAGCAGTGATATTGCTCTGTAATTACTGTGTAACTACACCTGCCAGTAAGGAGTAAGGGGGTATTTATAGTGTTACATTTGCGCCTCTGCAATCACGATCAGTAATTATGGGATTAATACCCCCCCATTAGGCAGATCTGTGGCTTTTAGCGGAGTTGCCCCTCGCTGGGAGCCGATCAGGTCAGAGAAGTGTTACACGTGGGCGATGTAATGAGATCTGATTTGCCTGCCGGGGGGGCCACTCTGATTCTATACAGCGAGAAATATATTAACATTCACTTGCCTTGTGCCCCCCCCCCGGCTGCTAATGTACTTACTGCGCTTTCCTTCCAACCCAGGGTGGGCCCCATTAGCATTGATACTATTCCTGGCTACTGTTTGCCCCTACATTTACCCTGGGAGTGAGGGGGGGTTAATTGTACTGATTGCTGCCCCTATATATTAGGTACCTACCTAGTGCTACCAACCCCTATTTCTGTAGGGAAATGAGAGCAGGGCAGGCAGTAACCCTTCCAACACTTTCCCCTGTCTCTGCCCCTATATATTAGGTACCTACCTAGTGCTACCAACCCCTATTTCTGTAGGGAAATGAGAGCAGGGCAGGCAGTAACCCTTCCAACACTTTCCCCTGTCTCTGCCCCTATATATTAGGTACCTACCTAGTGCTACCAACCCCTATTTCTGTAGGGAAATGAGAGCAGGGCAGGCAGTAACCCTTCCAACACTTTCCCCTGTCTCTCCCCTATATATTAGGTACCTACCTAGTGCTACCAACCCCTATTTCTGTAGGGAAATGAGAGCAGGGCAGGCAGTAACCCTTCCAACACTTTCCCCTGTCTCTGCCCCTATATATTAGGTACCTACCTAGTGCTACCAACCCCTATTTCTGTAGGGAAATGAGAGCAGGGCAGGCAGTAACCCTTCCAACACTTTCCCCTGTCTCTGCCCCTATATATTAGGTACCTACCTAGTGCTACCAACCCCTATTTCTGTAGGGAAATGAGAGCAGGGCAGGCAGTAACCCTTCCAGCACTTTCCCCTGTCTCTGCCCCTATATATTAGGTACCTACCTAGTGCTACCAACCCCTATTTCTGTAGGCAGTAACCCCCTCATTGCACTTAGTACCTTCCTACCCCCCCCCCCCCCATTCATACCACACATGCAGTAACTGAATGGCAGCCCTAGGCAATTAGCACAAACTATCAATATATTCAATATATTTTATAATGCAGTTTATCTGTGATCCCGCCCCATGCTAATCTTGTCTTGTCATTAAGCAAACAGGGATTATGCAATTTAGCTAACGAGAAGTAATTATACAAATAAATAAATGGCTGCTGTCAGGATCCCTTATTGTGAAAATAGATCTGCAGAAGAAATTATGTGTCCATCAATTGTGTCTCCATCTTGCCCTACTGTCTCCATCTTGCCCTACTGTCTCCATCTTGCCCTACTGTCTCCATCTTGCCCTACTGTCCCCATCTTGCCCTACTGTCCCCATCTTGCCCTACTGTCCCCATCTTGCCCTACTGTCTCCATCTTGCCCTACTGTCTCTATCTTGCCCTACTGTCTCCATCTTGTCCTACTGTCCCCATCTTGCCCTACTGTCTCCATCTTGTCCTACTGTCCCCATCTTGCCCTACTGTCTCCATCTTGCCCTACTGTCTCCATCTTGCCCTACTGTCTCCATCTTGCCCTACTGTCTTCATCTTGCCCTACTGTCTCCATCTTGTCCTACTGTCTCCATCTTGTCCTACCGTCCCCATCTTGTCCTACCGTCCCCATCTTGTCCTACCGTCCCCATCTTGTCCTACCGCCTCCATCTTGCCCTACCGTCTCCATCTTGCCCTACCGTCTCCATCTTGCCCTACCGTCCCCATCTTGCCCTACCGTCTCCATCTTGCCCTACCGTCTCCATCTTGTCCTACCGTCTCCATCTTGTCCTACCGTCTCCATCTTGCCCTACCGTCTCCATCTTGCCCTACCGTCCCCATCTTGCCCTACCATCCCCATCTTGCCCTACCGTCCCCATCTTGCCCTACCGTCCCCATCTTGCCCTACCGTCCCCATCTTGCCCTACCGTCTCCATCTTGCCCTACTCTCTCCATCTTGTCCTACTGTCCCCATCTTGCCCTACTCTCTCCATCTTGCCCTACTGTCTCCATCTTGCCCTACTGTCTCCATCTTGCCCTACTGTCCCCATCTTGCCCTACTCTCTCCATCTTGCCCTACTGTCCCCATCTTGCCCTACTGTCTCCATCTTGCCCTACTGTCCCCATCTTGCCCTACTCTCTCCATCTTGCCCTACTGTCTCCATCTTGCCCTACTGTCCCCATCTTGCCCTACTCTCTCCATCTTGCCCTACTGTCTCCATCTTGCCCTACTGTCTCCATCTTGCCCTACTGTCCCCATCTTGCCCTACTGTCTCCATCTTGCCCTACTGTCCCCATCTTGCCCTACTGTCTCCATCTTGTCCTACTGTCCCCATCTTGTCCTACTGTCCCCATCTTGCCCTACTGTCTCCATCTTGCCCTACTGTCTCCATCTTGCCCTACTGTCCCCATCTTGTCCTACTGTCCCCATCTTGCCCTACTGTCTCCATCTTGCCCTACTGTCTCCATCTTGCCCTACTGTCCCCATCTTGCCCTACTGTCCCCATCTTGCCCTACTGTCTCCATCTTGCCCTACTGTCTCCATCTTGCCCTACTGTCCCCATCTTGCCCTACTGTCCCCATCTTGCCCTACTGTCTCCATCTTGCCCTACTGTCTCCATCTTGCCCTACTGTCCCCATCTTGCCCTACTGTCTCCATCTTGCCCTACTGTCTCCATCTTGCCCTACTGTCCCCATCTTGTCCTACTGTCTCCATCTTGCCCTACTGTCTCCATCTTGCCCTACTGTCTCCATCTTGCCCTTTTGTCTCCATCTTGCCCTACTGTCCCCATCTTGCCCTACTGTCTCCATCTTGCCCTACTGTCTTCATCTTGCCCTACTGTCTCCATCTTGTCCTACTGTCTCCATCTTGTCCTACCGTCCCCATCTTGTCCTACCGTCCCCATCTTGTCCTACCGCCTCCATCTTGCCCTACCGTCTCCATCTTGCCCTACCGTCTCCATCTTGCCCTACCGTCCCCATCTTGCCCTACCGTCTCCATCTTGCCCTACCGTCTCCATCTTGTCCTACCGTCTCCATCTTGTCCTACCGTCTCCATCTTGCCCTACCGTCTCCATCTTGCCCTACCGTCCCCATCTTGCCCTACCGTCCCCATCTTGCCCTACCGTCCCCATCTTGCCCTACCGTCCCCATCTTGCCCTACCGTCCCCATCTTGCCCTACTGTCTCCATCTTGTCCTACTGTCCCCATCTTGCCCTACTCTCTCCATCTTGCCCTACTGTCCCCATCTTGCCCTACTCTCTCCATCTTGTCCTACTGTCCCCATCTTGCCCTACTCTCTCCATCTTGCCCTACTGTCTCCATCTTGCCCCTACTGTCTCCATCTTGCCCTACTGTCCCCATCTTGCCCTACTCTCTCCATCTTGCCCTACTGTCCCCATCTTGCCCTACTGTCTCCATCTTGCCCTACTGTCCTCATCTTGCCCTACTCTCTCCATCTTGCCCTACTGTCCCCATCTTGCCCTACTGTCTCCATCTTGCCCTACTGTCTCCATCTTGCCCTACTGTCCCCATCTTGCCCTACTCTCTCCATCTTGCCCTACTGTCCCCATCTTGCCCTACTGTCTCCATCTTGCCCTACTGTCTCCATCTTGCCCTACTGTCTCCATCTTGCCCTACTGTCCCCATCTTGCCCTACTGTCTCCATCTTGCCCTACTGTCTCCATCTTGCCCTACTGTCTCCATCTTGCCCTACTGTCCCCATCTTGCCCTACTGTCCCCATCTTGCCCTACTGTCCCCATCTTGCCCTACTGTCTCCATCTTGCCCTACTGTCCCCATCTTGTCCTACTGTCCCCATCTTGCCCTACTGTCTCCATCTTGCCCTACTGTCTCCATCTTGCCCTACTGTCCCCATCTTGCCCTACTGTCCCCATCTTGCCCTACTGTCCCCATCTTGCCCTACTGTCTCCATCTTGCCCTACTGTCCCCATCTTGCCCTACTGTCCCCATCTTGCCCTACTGTCCCCATCTTGCCCTACTGTCTCCATCTTGCCCTACTGTCTCCATCTTGCCCTACTGTCTCCATCTTGCCCTACTGTCTCCATCTTGCCCTACTGTCTTCATCTTGCCCTACCGTCTCCATCTTGTCCTACCGTCTCCATCTTGTCCTACCGTCCCCATCTTGTCCTACCGCCTCCATCTTGCCCTACCGTCTGCATCTTGCCCCTACCGTCTCCATCTTGCCCTACCGTCCCCATCTTGCCCTACCGTCTCCATCTTGCCCTACCGTCTCCATCTTGCCCTACCGTCTCCATCTTGTCCTACCGTCTCCATCTTGCCCTACCGTCTCCATCTTGCCCTACCGTCTCCATCTTGCCCTACCGTCTCCATCTTGCCCTACCGTCTCCATCTTGCCCTACTCTCTCCATCTTGTCCTACTGTCCCCATCTTGCCCTACTCTCTCCATCTTGCCCTACTGTCTCCATCTTGCCCTACTGTCTCCATCTTGCCCCTACTGTCCCCATCTTGCCCTACTCTCTCCATCTTGCCCTACTGTCCCCATCTTGCCCTACTGTCTCCATCTTGCCCTACTGTCCCCATCTTGCCCTACTCTCTCCATCTTGCCCTACTGTCTCCATCTTGCCCTACTGTCCCCATCTTGCCCTACTCTCTCCATCTTGCCCTACTGTCTCCATCTTGCCCTACTGTCTCCATCTTGCCCTACTGTCCCCATCTGCCCTACTGTCTCCATCTTGCCCTACTGTCCCCATCTTGCCCTACTGTCTCCATCTTGTCCTACTGTCCCCATCTTGTCCTACTGTCCCCATCTTGCCCTACTGTCTCCATCTTGCCCTACTGTCCCCATCTTGCCCTACTGTCTCCATCTTGCCCTACTGTCTCCATCATGCCCTACTGTCTCCATCTTGCCCTACTGTCCCCATCTTGCCCTACTGTCCCCATCTTGCCCTACTGTCTCCATCTTGCCCTACTTTCTCCATCTTGCCCTACTGTCTCCCTCTTGTCCTACTGTCTCCATCTTGCCCTACTGTCTCCATCTTGTCCTACTGTCCCCATCTTGCCCTACTGTCCCCATCTTGCCCTACTGTCCCCATCTTGCCCTACTGTCCCCATCTTGCCCTACTGTCTCCCTCTTGTCCTACTCTCTCCATCTTGCCCTACTGTCCCCATCTTGCCCTACTGTCTCCATCTTGCCCTACTGTCCCCATCTTGCCCTACTGTCCCCATCTTGCCCTACTGTCCCCATCTTGCCCTACTGTCTCCATCTTGCCCTACTGTCTCCATCTTGCCCTACTGTCTCCATCTTACCCTACTGTCTCCATCTTGCCCTACTGTCTCCATCTTGCCCTACTGTCCCCATCTTGCCCTACTGTCTCCATCTTGCCCTACTGTCTCCATCTTGCCCTACTGTCTCCATCTTACCCTACTGTCTCCATCTTGCCCTACTGTCTCCATCTTGCCCTACTGTCTCCATTCCTACTGTCCATCTGCTTGCCCTACTGTCTCCATCTTGCCCTACTGTCCCCATCTTGCCCTACTGTCTCCATCTTGCCCTACTGTCTCCATCTTGCCCTACTGTCCCCATCTTGCCCTACTGTCTCCATCTTGCCCTACTGACTCCATCTTGCCCTACTGTCTCCATCTTGCCCTACTGTCTCCATCTTGCCCTACTGTCCCCATCTTGTCCTACTGTCTCCATCTTGCCCTACTGTCTCCATCTTGCCCTACTGTCCCCATCTTGCCCTACTGTCTCCATCTTGCCCTACTGTCCCCATCTTGCCCTACTGTCCCCATCTTGCCCTCCTGTCTCCATTTTGCCCCACTGTCCCCCCTATCAGGGCTTGTGTTGCATTTGTAGCTTTTCCCTATATTTCTTGCTGTTATGAAGCCCTGACCCCTCCCCTTACTAACAGTGTCATTCTTTCAAATGTTGATAATGAGCTCTGTTTAAACAAACAGCAGCTGCCTTTGCAGGCTTTGTGATAAGGAGCAGCTCATTATACAGGGGGTTTATCTGTGAAATGTCAAATTGTTTTATGACTCTCGGCCCCTCAAACAGCGACTCGGCAGAACCGGAAGTTGGTACCTAAATAATGAGCTTGGGGGGTGCACTGTCCCCCCAGTTATATCCAATCAGAATGCAGATTTAGAGCCCCTGGCACGTTGCTGTACTGGGAGGGCGAATGGAACTGGGTACCTGGGCGGCACTGAAGCAAAATCATTATTTCGTTGCTGCTGGGGAGTCGGATGGAGCAGCGGAGGGAAAGTCGGAGTCAGTTACATTGGGGAAAGAGAGTTGGGCAGTCGTAACCAGCCGTTTAAAGGGGAAGCTGAACTGTAGAGAAGGACACTTGTTGCTAGGGTCACTGATCATAGCAACAAGACAGTAATGTAAACCACAGACACAGACGTTGTCCCATAGGGGCTGATGGGAAGAGTGGGGGCTGTAATGTGAATTTCCCACCCACAGTGAGGGAGGGGTATGAACCTGGGGGTCTCACTGCAGCGCCCCCATATGGTGCCATTGCGCTATATTAACCCCTTAATCCCCACACTGTAACCCCCCAATACTGTCAGTGCATTATATTAACCCCTTAATCCCCTCACTGTAACCCCCAATACTGTCAGGGCATTATATTAACCCCTTAATCCCCTCACTGTAACCCCCAATACTGTCAGGGCATTATATTAACCCCTTAATCCCCTCACTGTAACCCCCAATACTGTCAGTGCATTATATTAACCCCTTAATCCCCTCACTGTAACCCCCAATACTGTCAGTGCATGATATTAACCCCTTAATCCCCTCACTGTAACCCCCAATACTGTCAGTGCATTATATTAACCCCTTAATCCCCTCACTGTGTTACCCCCATTACTGTCAGTGCATGATATTAACCCCTTAATCCCCTCACTGTAACCCTCCGTACTGTCAATGCATTATATTAACCCCTTAATCCCCTCACTGTAACCCTCTGTCCCAGGCTGCGTCACCGGATGGGGCAGAACTGGGCCCACAGGGTCACTTGCAGACATTTTCAGCACAATTGCGCCCAATTGGTCAATACGCCGGGGCAAGTTGGACACGGTGGGACACAGGGGCAACTGCATTTGAGGCAACTTCCCTAATGGCTGCAATTACACTGGAATTATGGGAAAAAAATATGTTTTTGGTTAAAATAAATGTCTAAAATGCCATTTGTACTGCACCGGCGCTTGGAAATGACTCTCATTAACCCCTTACTCACCAGCCCCTAACAAGCACATTGCTGTTGCCCCTTCATGAGACCCTCATGCCTGTGATGAAAGGCAAGTAGTAGCCACATGAATTTGCCCAGCTTGGCCCTGTAAAGGGTGAAACGCCAGCCGATGGGCAGATCTTATTGCCCCTTCGAGTGGGTAAATCTCACAGAATTAACCCCTGCTTTTCCAGGGTGTTTAATGTACCCCAAGCCAGTGCATAGATAGAGAGCACCCTTCATTCCCTGAGTGGGACAGTTAACCCTTAGCAAACCCACAACCTTACCCTGCTGCCAGGGTGGGCATCACTCATGCTCTTGCCTGTGCCCTCACTGCCCCTTTAACCCTTTCCAGGCTCTGGATCCCCACATTGCTCTGATCCCTAACCCCAACACCTGAGCTGCCAACTGCCCTTTCCCTAATCATCATTTCAGGACTGAAACCCCTAAAACACCTATTTGCCCCCCAGCCCCCCGGGTTTACTGGGTACTGTGCCCCCCCCTTATGTGGCCCTATTTCTCTACAGACACAATTAACTCCTTATTGTCGCTCACATTCATTGCCTTTAGCCTGGGGGGGGGGGGAGTGCCATTAACCCTTGCCAGTGCCGCAGGATGCTCCTGTATTGGGCTGAGCCAGTGCCATTAACCGTTCCCCTGCCGGTCAGCCCCATGCACATTGCTATTGCCCCTGCAGATACCCTGAGGGCTGGGGGCCCGGCATGTTCATGTCCATCTGTGCGATCCCCCCCCCCCCCCCCACTGTCTGTAGAGCAGCAGCAGCAGCAGCAGAGAAGCCCCGCACCCTCCCTGTGTCTCCCTCCCTCCCTCCCACCCATATTGGGCGCTGCGGCTCTGTGTCTGCAAGGAGAGAAGGGAGACCGAGGGCAGCCTGCAGCCGGGGTAAGTGCCCCTTCCCTGATACCCCTCCCCACTGGCCTTGGGGCAGAGTGTGTGGCACCGCAGTGTGGGGCTGTGCAGGTTGGTGCAGTGGGTGCCAGGCTCCCTGGGTGCCCACATACCTCTCCACTTACCCCTCCAACATGTACAAATCCCACCGGTTGCCCCTCCAGTTACCCCCGAACCAGCGGATATCGCTGCCGCTATTGCCCAGTCCCAACTGCCTCTTCACTTGCACCATGAGGGGTAATATCGCCTCCCCAATCTGCCCTGTTACCCTGCTCCCTCCCCGCTGCAATCCTACGCTACTGCCCCCAGTGCCAACTTCCCTGTCTACTTACCCCGGAGGGGGGCAAATACCCCTCCGCAATCTGCGCTAGAATTCTTGCGTCCTCTGTGTATTTACTCCTGGGCAGGAATCCGACTTCTGATCTGCATTGGGGGTCAGGCTTCCTCTGCAGTTACCCCCCAAGCGGGCAGGTGTCTCTTACCCCGGTTGTGCCCCCCTGCCATCCTGGGGCCCCACACTGTCTCCCCGATAAACGCTTCAGGGGGCGGCAAAATCCAGCCCCGACCCCCCAGGGACTCGGTCACCGCCGAGCGCTGTCTCTGGTGCTGAATAATATCCCCGACTGCTCCAAGGTGTAAAGCCCAGGGTATGGGGGGTAAATAAAGCCCGGGGTGTATGGGTGTGATATACAGGGGGCCCCTATACTGGGGTATCTACTGGGCACCTATATACAGGCTGCGAGTGGTGTACTGGGGTATATGGGGTGAGTAGTTATAGGTTGGTATATACAGGTGTATAGTTATATACAGGGAGAGTATGGGGTGGGATATACTGTGTATATGGGGTCTTATAAAAAGCTGTTTTATGGGGTAAGTAGTATACAGGGTAAGTAGTACACAGGGGTAAGTAGTACACAGGGGTAAGTAGTACACAGGGGTAAGTACTATACAGGGGTAAGTAGTATACAGGGGTAAGTAGTATACAGGGGTAAGTACTATACAGGGGTAAGTAGTATACAGGGGTAAGTACTATACAGGGGTAAGTACTATACAAGGGTAAGTAGTATACAGGGTAAGTAGTACACAGGGGTAAGTAGTACACAGGGTAAGTACTATACAGGGGTAAGTATTTCCGCTCTTTTGACTCCTCAGATGGATGTAGCCCCCCCTATTCTCACTCCTAATGTCTGTGCTATTGGGGTTCATCTGCCCATTACAGGGGTAACATTGCTGCCCCATTAGCCTCTGATTGAGCATCAGGTGGTCAGTGGGGTCAAAGCTAAGGAAGGCTCACTGGGCCTGAATGCCCGAACCTTGGGGTTTGCCCAAACCTGGTGTCTCTATGGGGTGGGGTGCAGTCCCTGAAGGTGGGGGGCAAGGCCGGCAGCTTAATGGGGGGGTCAAAATAAATAAGTAACATCATGGTTTAAGGGGAGTTTGTGGAGGGCTGCCATCAGGAATTACTGGGGGGCATTATTTATTTTATTAGCCCATTGGTCTCCTGGGTCTGGGGTGCTCTGGGTCTGGGGTGCTCTGGGCCTGGGGTGGTCTGGGGTGCTCTGGGTCTGGGGTGCTCTGGGCCTGGGGTGCTCTGGGTCTGGGGTGCTGTGGGTCTGGGGTACTGTGGGTCTGGGGTGCTCTGGGTCTGGGGTGCTGTGGGTCTGGGGTGCTGTGGGTCTGGGGTGTTCTGGGTCTGGGGTGCTCTGGGTCTGGGGTGCTCTGGCAGATAGATAGATAGATAGATACATAGAAATATAGATAGATAGATAAATAGATAGATAGATGATAGATAGATAGATACCTAGAAATATAGATAGATAGATAGATAGATACATAGAAATATAGATAGATAGATAGATAGATAAATAGATAGACAGACAGACAGACAGATGATAGATAAATAGATAGATGATAGATACATAGAAATATAGATAGATAGATAGATAGATACATAGATAGATAGATAAATAGACAGACAGACAGATGATAGATAAATAGATAGATGATAGATAGATATTGGGGGGTATAATATAGATGTGGGGTCAGTAATGTATGTGTAGGGGGGCCATATGCCTGGCTATGTGTGTGTGTGGGGGGGGGCAGAGACCCCCAGTCCCCGGTACATGAGGAATGTCAGTGCTTGGGGGTAACTGGATTATCTCACAGATGTTACACAGGAACCATCAGGCCTTACAGCCCCCCGGCCCCCCAGTATTTATAGAGCAGCCTCACTGACCTATGGATGTGCCTGTCTGTCTCTTGGCTCTGGCTCCTGCTCAGGAAACAGACATCGGCTGAAGGGGTGATGTGACCCCCCCAGGGTCTCTAATAAGATTCACTGTATATACAGTAGGGGAGGGTTTAACTGGGGGGGGCAATAGGAAACTTTCTGTTTCACTAAAATCCTTCTACGTTGGCTGAAATTCAAAGTATTGCTCTGATCTATAGGAATAACTGTTAGCCTTTTGGGTTTAAATTCACTGTAATATGATGTAGAGAGGGATATTCTGAGGCAATTTGCAATTGGTCTTCATTTTTTATTATTTGCGGCTTTTGAATTATTTAGCTTCTTGTTCAGCAGCTCTCTGGTTGCTAGGGTCCGATTTCACCTAGCAACCAGGCAGCGGTTTGAAAGAGGCTCGGGAATATGAATTGTTATAACAATCACAATAAAACTGGAGCCTCACAGAGCAATAGGGTTTGGTTGCCGGGGTCAGTGACCCCCATTTGAAAGCTGCAAAGAGATAGAAGAAGAAGGAAAATAATACAAAATAATGAAGACCAATTGCAAAGTTGCTATGAATGGGCCAATCTCTAACATACTGTTACCGTGAATGTGACCCCCCCAGTCCATGAAGTACAAAGGGGGTCTGCTACTGACACTGACCCTCCCCTGTGCCCCCCCAGGTACTCAGCTACAATGGATCTCTCCCTGGCAGATTCATCCTTCGAAGCCGCTTACTTACGGGAACTGCTGAAAAACGTTTCCCTGTCGGAGCTGAGCAGCCTGTACAACAGCACCGGGGGGGACCGCTTCCTGCCCCTGGGGATCAAAGTCACCATTGTGGCGGTCTATCTGATTGTCTGCGTGGTGGGATTGGTCGGGAATTGTGCCGTCATGTATGTCATCGTCAGGTAAGGACTCTCCCCGCAAACTATCCTACCCCAAAGTGTAACTCAGGTCATTCTATCCCAAAGATCTACAACACCTACTCTATCCCAAAGTCTAACTCAGGTCATTCTATCCCAAAGATATACAACAAGCTATCCTATCCCAAAGTGTAACTCAGGTCATTCTATCCCAAAGATATACAACACCTACTGTATCCCAAAGTCTAACTCAGGTCATTCTATCCCAAAGATCTACAACACCTACTCTATCCCAAAGTCTAGCTCAGGTCATTCTATCCCAAAGATATACAACAAGCTATCCTATCCCAAAGTGTTACTCAGGTCATTCTATCCCAAAGATATACAACACCTACTCTATCCCAAAGTGTAACTCAGGTCATTCTATCCCAAAGATATACAACAAGCTACTCTATCCAAAAGTGTTAATCAGGTCATTCTATCCCAAAGATACACAACAAGCTATACTATCTCAAAGTGTTGCTCAGGTTATTCTATCCCAAAGTTATAGAAGTAGCTATCCTATCTCAAAGTGTAACTCAAGTCATTCTATCCCAAAGATATACAACAGCTACTCTATCCCAAAGTGTTACTCAGGTCATTCTATCCCAAAGATATACAACAGCTACTCTATCCCAAAGTGTTACTCAGGTCATTCTATCCCAAAGATATACAACAAGCTATCCTATTCCAAAGTGTTACTCAGGTCATTCTATCCCAAAGATATACAACAAGCTATCCTATCCCAAAGTGTTACTCAGGTCATTCTATCCCAAAGATATATAACAAGCTACTCTATCCCAAAGTGTTACTCAGGTCATTCTATCCCAAAGATATACAACAAGCTATCCTATCCCAAAGTGAAACTCAGGTCATTCTATCCCAAAGATATACAACAAGCTACTCTATCCCAAAGTGTTACTCAGGTCATTCTATCCCAAAGATATGCAACAAGCTATCCTATCCCAAAGTGTTACTCAGGTCATTCTATCCCAAAGATATACAACAAGCTATCCTATCCCAAAGTGTTACTCAGGTCATTCTATCCCAAAGATATACAACAAGCTATCCTATCCCAAAGTGTTACTCAGGTCATTCTATCCCAAAGATATGCAACAAGCTACTCTATCCCAAAGTGTTACTCAGGTCATTCTATCCCAAAGATATACAACAAGCTATCCTATCCCAAAGTGTTACTCGGGTCATTCTATCCCAAAGATATGCAACAAGCTACTCTATCCCAAAGTGTTACTCAGGTCATTCTATCCCAAAGATATACAACAAGCTATCCTATCCCAAAGTGTTACTCAGGTCATTCTATCCCAAAGATATACAACAAGCTATCCTATCCCAAAGTGTTACTCAGGTCATTCTATCCCAAAGATATACAACAAGCTATCCTATCCCAAAGTGTTACTCAGGTCATTCTAGCCCAAAGATATACAACAAGCTACTCTATCCCAAAGCCTAACTCAGGTCATTCTATCCCAAAGATATACAACACCTACTGTATCCCAAAGTCTAACTCAGGTCATTCTATCCCAAAGATCTACAACACCTACTCTATCCCAAAGTCTAGCTCAGGTCATTCTATCCCAAAGATATACAACAAGCTATCCTATGCCAAAGTGTAACTCAGGTCATTCTATCCCAAAGATATACAACACCTACTCTATCCCAAAGTGTAACTCAGGTCATTCTATCCCAAAGATATACAACAAGCTGTCCTATACTAAAGTGTCAATTAGAGCATTCTATCCTAAAATTATACAATAGGCCATCCCATCCCAAAGTGTAGCTCAGGTTATTTTATCTCAAACTTATACAATGAGCCATCCAGGGCCGGATTTCACTTCTGGGTGCCCCGAGGCCGCCCCCGCCCCCCGCGAGTGCGCATGCGCGACCGCACATTTAAACTCCCATACGGAGCAGTGGGGAGAGGTCCCGACTGCTCCGTATGGGAGCCAAATTTAAAAATTCTGTTGCGGCGGGGCGGCATGCCGCCCCTAAACTTCTGCCGCCCTAGGCCCGGGCCTTTGTGGCCTCTCCACAAATCCGGGCCTGGAGCCATCCTATTCCAAAGTGTTACTCAGGTCATTCTATCCCAAAGATATACAACAAGCTATCCTATCCCAAAGTGTTACTCAGGTCATTCTATCCCAAAGATATATAACAAGCTACTCTATCCCAAAGTGTTACTCAGGTCATTCTATCCCAAAGATATACAACAAGCTATCCTATCCCAAAGTGAAACTCAGGTCATTCTATCCCAAAGATATACAACAAGCTACTCTATCCCAAAGTGTTACTCAGGTCATTCTATCCCAAAGATATGCAACAAGCTATCCTATCCCAAAGTGTTACTCAGGTCATTCTATCCCAAAGATATACAAGAAGCTATCCTATCCCAAAGTGTTACTCAGGTCATTCTATCCCAAAGATATACAACAAGCTATCCTATCCCAAAGTGTTACTCAGGTCATTCTATCCCAAAGATATGCAACAAGCTACTCTATCCCAAAGTGTTACTCAGGTCATTCTATCCCAAAGATATACAACAAGCTATCCTATCCCAAAGTGTTACTCGGGTCATTCTATCCCAAAGATATGCAACAAGCTACTCTATCCCAAAGTGTTACTCAGGTCATTCTATCCCAAAGATATACAACAAGCTATCCTATCCCAAAGTGTTACTCAGGTCATTCTATCCCAAAGATATACAACAAGCTATCCTATCCCAAAGTGTTACTCAGGTCATTCTATCCCAAAGATATACAACAAGCTATCCTATCCCAAAGTGTTACTCAGGTCATTCTAGCCCAAAGATATACAACAAGCTACTCTATCCCAAAGCCTAACTCAGGTCATTCTATCCCAAAGATATACAACACCTACTGTATCCCAAAGTCTAACTCAGGTCATTCTATCCCAAAGATCTACAACACCTACTCTATCCCAAAGTCTAGCTCAGGTCATTCTATCCCAAAGATATACAACAAGCTATCCTATGCCAAAGTGTAACTCAGGTCATTCTATCCCAAAGATATACAACACCTACTCTATCCCAAAGTGTAACTCAGGTCATTCTATCCCAAAGATATACAACAAGCTGTCCTATACTAAAGTTACATAGTTACATAGTTACATAGTTACATAGTTACATAGGGTTGAAAAAAGACCTGTGTCCATCAAGTTCAACCCATCCAAGTAAACCCCGCACACCTAACCCACACCTACCAATCTATACTCACATACATAAACTATAAATACAACCACTAGTACTAACTGTAGATATTAGTATCACAATAGCCTTGGATATTCTGATTGATCAAGAACTCATCCAGGCCCCTCTTAAAGGCATTAACAGAATCTGCCATTACCACATCACTAGGAAGGGCATTCCCCAACCCCCTCACTGCCCTCACCGTGAGGAACCCCCTACCCAACATCCCCCGGCAGGGCATTCCCCAACCCCCTCACTGCCCTCACCGTGAGGAACCCCCTACCCAACACCCCCGGCAGGGCATTCCCCAACCCCCTCACTGCCCTCACCGTGAGGAACCACCTACGCTGCTTCAAATGGAAGCTCCGTTCCTCTAATCTAAAGGGGTGACCTCTGGTGCGTTGATTGTTTTTATGGGAAAAAAGAACATCCCCCAACTGCCTATAATCCCCTCTAATGTACTTGTACAGAGTAATCATGTCCCCTCGCAAGCGCCTCTTTTCCAGAGAAAACAACCCCAACCTCGACAGTCTCACCTCATAGTTTAACCCTTCCATCCCCTTTACCAGTTTAGTTGCAGTCTCTGCACTCTCTCCAGCTCATTAATATCCTTCTTAAGGACTGGAGCCCAAAACTGCACTGCATACTCAAGGTGAGGCCTTACCAGGGACCTATAAAGGGGCAAAATTATGTTCTCATCCCTTGAGTCAATGCCCTTTTTTATACAAGACAGCACTTTATTTGCTTTAGTAGCCACAGAATGACACTGCCTGGAATTAGACAACTTGTTATCAACAAAAACCCCTAGATCCTTCTCCATTAAGGATCCCCCCAACTCACTCCCATTCAGTAGATAGTTTGCGTTTATATTATTTCTACCAAAGTGCATAACTTTGCACTTATCAACATTGAACCTCATTTTCCAGTTTGCTGCCCAGTTATCTAATTTTGTCAAATCTCTCTGCAAAGCGGCACATCCTGCATGGAACTTATAGTTTTGCCCAATTTAGTGTCATCAGCAAAAATAGAAACAATACTGTCTATGCCCCCCTCCAGGTCATTAATAAACAAGTTAAACAGCAAAGGCCCAAGGACTGACCCCTGCGGTACTCCACTAACCACACTGGCCCAATTAGAAAATGTTCCATTTACCACCACTCTTTGTACTCTATCCTTCAGCCAGTTCTCTATCCAATTACAAATATTATGTTCTAGGCCAATATTCCTTAATTTGATCATTAACCTTCTGTGAGGTACTGTATCAAACGCTTTAGCAAAGTCCAAGTAGATGACATCAACTGCCATTCCAGCATCAAGGTTCCTACTCACCTCCTCATAAAAGGCAACTAAATTAGTCTGGCAAGATCTGTTACCCATAAACCCATGTGGCACAAACTAATAGTATTGTGAACTGCAATGTATTCAACTATCCTATCCCTTATTACCCCTTCCAGAAGCTTTCCTACTACTGATGTCAGACTAACAGGCCTATAGTTTTCAGGCTGAGAACGGGATCCCTTTTTAAATAACGGCACCACATTAGCAATCCGCCAGTCTCTTGGCACCATGCCAGACCTCAATGAATCCTGGGAAATTAAGTGAAGAGGTTTGGCAATCACAGCGCTCAGCTCATTTAATACCCTGGGATGAATCCCATCCGGCCCTGGGCCTTTGTTTCCCTTTACATGTTCAAGTCTCTTTTGAATTCCCCCCCGAGTGACCCATGCGCCAGTAGCTAAATTACTAGAACTGGGCATATTACAAGGGAAGCCTTCATTATCTGGCTCCTCAGATGTATAGACAGATGAAAAATAAGAGTTCAAAATTTCAGCTTTTTCCCCGTTTTCATCAACCAACGTACCCCCCCGTGATAATAAAGTTCCCACCCCTTCTTGCTTCATTTTTTTACTATTCACATAATTAAAAAATAATTTTGGATTCTTTTTACTCCTAGCTGCAATATCCCTTTCCATCTCTATTTTAGCTGCCTGATAGCTTTTTTGCTGCTTTATTTGCTTCCTTGTACCTGATGAAAGTCCCCGCTGCCCCAGCTAACTTGAATGCCCTAAAAGCAGGTTTTTTCTTACCAACCTCGACAATAACACTTTTATTCAGCCATAAGGGTTTTGCTTTGCGATGCCTCTCCTTGCTTACTAGGGGGATATACTGTTGTGTATACCTACAAAGCAATGTTATAAAGATGTTCCATTTTCCTTCTGTGTCTAACCCCATGAAAAGCCTTTCCCAGTTGACACATTGCAGAGATGCCCTTATACTGGCACAGGCTGCACGTCTGAGCGTTTAGTTACCCCCTTATAGAGCTGTCTCTGCAGCATTATCTCAAAGGAGACCATGTTGTGATCACTGTTCCCCAAATGCTCACCCACACAAATGTTAGAGATAAGTTCATTATTATTAGAAATCACCAGGTCCAAAATAGAGTCATTCCTAGTGGGTTCAATTAGAGCATTCTATCCTAAAATTATACAATAGGCCATCCCATCCCAAAGTGTAGCTCAGGTTATTTTATCTCAAACTTATACAATGAGCCATCCAGGGCCGGATTTCACTTCTGGGTGCCCCGAGGCCGCCCCCGCCCCCCGCGAGTGCGCATGCGCGACCGCACATTTAAACTCCCATACGGAGCAGTGGGGAGAGGTCCCGACTGCTCCGTATGGGAGCCAAATTTAAAAATTCTGTTGCGGCGGGGCGGCATGCCGCCCCTAAACTTCTGCCGCCCTAGGCCCGGGCCTTTGTGGCCTCTCCACAAATCCGGGCCTGGAGCCATCCCATCCCAAAGTGTAGCTCAGGTTATTCTATCCCAAAGTTATACAGCAGGCTGTCTCATCCCAAACTGTTATTTGTGTCATTCTATCCTACAGTTATGCAATGGGCCATCCCATCCCAAAGTGTAGCTCAGGTTATTCTATCCCAAAGTTATACAGCAGGCTGTCTCATCCCAAACTGTTATTTGTGTCATTCTATCCTACAGTTATGCAATGGGCCATCCCATCCCAAAGTGTAACTCTAAGGTGGTGATTTTGATCCCAAAGTCATAAATAAGTTTGTCCTGTACCAACGTTATACAACAGACTATCCTGCCCAAAAGTTATAATTCAGGTTATCCTATCCCAAAGAGGGAATGGCGGCTATCTCAGTTATCTCTATGGCCATTGGCTAAGCTATGTTCCATGTGGCAGGTAGAAGTTGTGGGTGGTTCTATTGATTGAACACACGGGTATTCTGATGTACTAAGCCCAATTCCAGAGCAACTGCCCCCATGTTATTATAGTCTGTACTGACCGACTGGGTGTAGGGATTCCCCTGTACTAAGCACAATTCAGCAGGAACAGCCCCCTAAGTTTGCCCATAGCCTGTACAGAGAGATACCATAAAACTATGGCACATCGGGATTCCCCTGTACTAAGCACAATTCAGCAGGAACAGCCCCCTAAGTTTGCCCATAGCCTGTACAGAGAGATACCATAAAACTATGGCACATAGGGATTCCCCTGTACTAAGCACAATTCAGCAGGAACAGCCCCCTAAGTTTGGGGGGGGCAGGAGCCGGGGGGGGGGGGTATAAATACTGAGTCATTACCTCCCACAGCTGAAAGGTCTTGGGCTAATTTGCATTGCTAATGAGCTGCTATACCATAATACCCCTAGCAACTGCCCCCCCAGGCCTCTGCTACCTACCCATAATACCCCTAGCAACTGCCCCCCCCAGGCCTCTGCTACCTACCCATAATACCCCTAGCAACTGCCCCCCCCAGGCCTCTGCTACCTACCCATAATACCCCTAGCAACTGCCCCCCCAGGCCTCTGCTACCTACCCATAATACCCCTAGCAACTGCCCCCCCCAGGCCTCTGCTACCTACCCATAATACCCCTAGCAACTGCCCCCCAGGCCTCTGCTACCTACCCATAATACCCCTAGCAACTGCCCCCCCCAGGCCTCTGCTACCTACCCATAATACCCCTAGCAACTGCCTCCCCCAGGCCTCTGCTACCTACCCATAATACCCCTAGCAACTGCCCCCCCAGGCCTCTGCTACCTACCCATAATACCCCTAGCAACTGCCCCCCCCAGGCCTCTGCTACCTACCCATAATACCCCTAGCAACTGCCCCCCCCAGGCCTCTGCTACCTACCCATAATACCCCTAGCAACTGCCCCCCCAGGCCTCTGCTACCTACCCATAATACCCCTAGCAACTGCCCCCCCCAGGCCTCTGCTACCTACCCATAATACCCCTAGCAACTGCCCCCCCCAGGCCTCTGCTACCTACCCATAATACCCCTAGCAACTGCCAGCCCAGGCCTCTGCTACCTACCCATAATACCCCTAGCATCTGCCCCCCCAGGCCTCTGCTACCTACCCATAATACCCCTAGCAACTGCCCCCCCCCAGGCCTCTGCTACCTACCCATAATACCCCTAGCAACTGCACCCCCAGGCCTCTGCTACCTACCCATAATACCCCTAGCAACTGCCCCCCCAGGCCTCTGCTACCTACCCATAATACCCCTAGCAACTGCACCCCCAGGCCTCTGCTACCTACCCATAATACCCCTAGCAACTGCCCCCCCCCGGTGTAGGGCAGAACATTATGCTGAAATTCCCAGAAATCACCCCAAATGAGGCAGAGCTTATTGCCCCGGGGGGGGGGAGCTTTCGTCGGTTCTGGGTCTCGGCCCAGTTACCTGTTACACTGCCGCTTCATTGGCTGAATTTGAAGTCTATGGGCCCCCCGGGAGGGCCACAGCTGCCCCCCAGTTGGAGGGAGGAATGAAAGACAATTCGTTGCTGGGGGGGGGGGGGGGGGCTGTGCTTAACTCTTTCCACCCTGGGTCAGATTTTGTTTTCGGTTGGATCTGAGGATAATTCTCATGATGATATGGAACAGGCAATGCGCTATTCACCAATCAGAGGCTGCGATCAGCCAGGGTTAGACTTCAAATCCCAGCATGCTTTGCCAGCCATTGGGGGCAGGAAGGCTAATGACAGGCGATCCCAATGCCCAGAGTTAATGGGGCAACTTGTACATAAGAGAAATGATAGAAAGTGATGAAAGGGAATATTCCGGGGGGGCAATAGAGGGCCGGGCTGCCCCCTGAATACAGAGAGGGATGAGGCCCCGGCAGCTCCTGTTTCCAGGCAGAAGGTCTGGGTTGTCACAGAAACTGGCTCAGCAACGCCGGCTCCATCCCCCCGGCTGTTACTGCTGGACTGCGCCCCAGCGCGGGCAGAACCGGGTCCAGCAGAACCGGCTACTCATCCCCCCCCAAACCCCAACAATCAACACTCATTCCTTCACATTAATTAGCAGTTACAGCGACACTATAGAGCGGTAATGAGGCCCTATTGGCTGGGATTGGGGGCCCCATTGTACCCCCCAGGGCCACATCCCACTGTCATTATTGTACATATGTCTGTCTCTTGTGTGTAGTCTCTGTCCCTTGTGTGTGGTCTCTGTCCCTTGTGTGTAGTCTCTGTCCCCTGTGTGTATTCTCTGTCCCTTTTGTGTAGTCTCTGCCCCTTTGTGTAGTCTCTGTCTCTTGTGTGTAGTCTCTGTCCCCTGTGTGTATTCTCTGTCCCTTGTGTGTAGTCTCTGCCCCTTTGTGTAGTCTCTGTCTCTTGTGTGTAGTCTCTGTCCCCTGTGTGTATTCTCTGTCCCTTGTGTGTAGTCTCTGTCCCTTGTGTGTAGTCTCTGCCCCTTTGTGTAGTCTCTGTCCCCTGTGTGTAGTCTCTGTCCCTTGTGTGTAGTCTCTGCCCCTTTGTGTAGTCTCTGTCTCTTGTGTGTAGTCTCTGTCCCCTGTGTGTATTCTCTGTCCCTTGTGTGTAGTTTCTGCCCCTTTGTGTAGTCTCTGTCTCTTGTGTATAGTCTCTGTCCCTTGTGTGTGGTCTCTGCCCCTTGTGTGTGGTCTCTGTCCCTTGTGTGTGGTCTCTGTCCCTTGTGTGTGGTCTCTGTCCCTTGTGTGTAGTCTCTGTCCCTTGTGTGTAGTCTCTGCCCCTTTGTGTAGTCTCTGTCTCTTGTGTGTAGTCTCTGTCCCCTGTGTGTATTCTCTGTCCCTTGTGTGTAGTCTCTGTCCCTTGTGTGTAGTCTCTGCCCCTTTGTGTAGTCTCTGTCTCTTGTGTGTAGTCTCTGTCCCCTGTGTGTATTCTCTGTCCCTTGTGTGTAGTTTCTGCCCCTTTGTGTAGTCTCTGTCTCTTGTGTATAGTCTCTGTCCCTTGTGTGTGGTCTCTGCCCCTTGTGTGTGGTCTCTGTCCCTTGTGTGTGGTCTCTGTCCCTTGTGTGTGGTCTCTGTCCCTTGTGTGTAGTCTCTGTCCCTTGTGTGTAGTCTCTGCCCCTTTGTGTAGTCTCTGTCTCTTGTGTGTAGTCTCTGTCCCCTGTGTGTAGTCTCTGTCTCTTGTGTATAGTCTCTGTCCCTTGTGTGTGGTCTCTGCCCCTTGTGTGTGGTCTCTGTCCCTTGTGTGTGGTCTCTGTCCCTTGTGTGTGGTCTCTGTCTCTTGTGTGTAGTCTCTGTCCCTTGTGTGTGGTCTCTGTCCCTTGTGTGTAGTCTCTGTCCCCTGTGTGTATTCTCTGTCCCTTTTGTGTAGTCTCTGCCCCTTGTGTGTAGTCTCTGTCTCTTGTGTGTAGTCTCTGTCCCTTTGTGTAGTCTCTGTCTCTTGTGTGTAGTCTCTGTCCCCTGTGTGTATTCTCTGTCCCTTGTGTGTAGTCTCTGCCCCTTTGTGTAGTCTCTGTCTCTTGTGTGTAGTCTCTGTCCCCTGTGTGTATTCTCTGTCCCTTGTGTGTAGTCTCTGTCCCTTGTGTGTAGTCTCTGCCCCTTTGTGTAGTCTCTGTCCCCTGTGTGTAGTCTCTGTCCCTTGTGTGTAGTCTCTGCCCCTTTGTGTAGTCTCTGTCTCTTGTGTGTAGTCTCTGTCCCCTGTGTGTATTCTCTGTCCCTTGTGTGTAGTTTCTGCCCCTTTGTGTAGTCTCTGTCTCTTGTGTATAGTCTCTGTCCCTTGTGTGTGGTCTCTGCCCCTTGTGTGTGGTCTCTGTCCCTTGTGTGTGGTCTCTGTCCCTTGTGTGTGGTCTCTGTCCCTTGTGTGTAGTCTCTGTCCCTTGTGTGTGGTCTCTGCCCCTTGTGTGTGGTCTCTGTCCCTTGTGTGTAGTCTCTGTCCCCTGTGTGTAGTCTCTGTCCCTTGTGTGTAGTCTCTGTCCCCTGTGTGTAGTCTCTGTCCCTTGTGTGTAGTTTCTGCCCCTTTGTGTAGTCTCTGTCTCTTGTGTATAGTCTCTGTCCCTTGTGTGTGGTCTCTGCCCCTTGTGTGTGGTCTCTGTCCCTTGTGTGTGGTCTCTGTCCCTTGTGTGTGGTCTCTGTCCCTTGTGTGTGGTCTCTGTCCCTTGTGTGTAGTCTCTGTCCCCTGTGTGTATTCTCTGTCCCTTTTGTGTAGTCTCTGCCCCTTGTGTGTAGTCTCTGTCTCTTGTGTGTAGTCTCTGTCCCTTTGTGTAGTCTCTGTCTCTTGTGTGTAGTCTCTGTCCCCTGTGTGTATTCTCTGTCCCTTGTGTGTAGTCTCTGCCCCTTTGTGTAGTCTCTGTCTCTTGTGTGTAGTCTCTGTCCCCTGTGTGTAGTCTCTGTCCCTTTGTGTAGTCTCTGTCCCTTGTGTGTAGTCTCTGTCCCTTGTGTGTAGTCTCTGCCCCTTTGTGTAGTCTCTGTCCCCTGTGTGTAGTCTCTGTCCCTTGTGTGTAGTCTCTGCCCCTTTGTGTAGTCTCTGTCTCTTGTGTGTAGTCTCTGTCCCCTGTGTGTATTCTCTGTCCCTTGTGTGTAGTTTCTGCCCCTTTGTGTAGTCTCTGTCTCTTGTGTATAGTCTCTGTCCCTTGTGTGTGGTCTCTGCCGCTTGTGTGTGGTCTCTGTCCCTTGTGTGTGGTCTCTGTCCCTTGTGTGTGGTCTCTGTCCCTTGTGTGTAGTCTCTGTCCCTTGTGTGTGGTCTCTGCCCCTTGTGTGTGGTCTCTGCCCCTTGTGTGTGGTCTCTGTCCCTTGTGTGTGGTCTCTGCCCCTTGTGTGTAGTCTCTGTCCCCTGTGTGTAGTCTCTGTCCCCTGTGTGTAGTCTCTGCCCCTTGTGTGTAGTCTCTGCCCCTTGTGTGTGGTCTCTGTCCCTTGTGTGTAGTCTCTGTCCCCTGTATGTAGTCTCTGCCCCTTGTGTGTAGTCTCTGTCCCCTGTATGTAGTCTCTGTCCCTTGTGTGTAGTCTCTGCCCCTTGTGTGTAGTCTCTGCCCCTTGTGTGTAGTCTCTGCCCTT
Organism: Xenopus tropicalis; assembly: GCF_000004195.4. Classification (NCBI taxonomy): domain Eukaryota; kingdom Metazoa; phylum Chordata; class Amphibia; order Anura; family Pipidae; genus Xenopus; species Xenopus tropicalis. The sequence continues at coordinate 1,581,514 of NC_030686.2, forward strand.
TGTGTGTAGTCTCTGTCCCTTGTGTGTAGTCTCTGCCCCTTGTGTGTAGTCTCTGCCCCTTGTGTGTAGTCTCTGCCCTTTGTGTGTAGTCTCTGTCCCTTGTGTGTAGTCTCTGTCCCTTGGGTGTAGTCTCTGTCCCCTGTATGTAGTCTCTGTCCCTTGTGTGTAGTCTCTGCCCCTTGTGTGTAGTCTCTGCCCCTTGTGTGTAGTCTCTGCCCCTTGTGTGTAGTCTCTGCCCCTTGTGTGTAGTCTCTGTCCCTTGTGTGTGGTCTCTGTCCCTTGTGTGTAGTCTCTGTCCCCTGTGTGTATTCTCTGTCCCTTGTGTGTAGTCTCTGCCCCTTTGTGTAGTCTCTGTCTCTTGTGTGTAGTCTCTGTCCCCTGTGTGTATTCTCTGTCCCTTGTGTGTAGTCTCTGTCCCTTGTGTGTAGTCTCTGTCCCTTGTGTGTAGTCTCTGTCCCTTGTGTGTAGTCTCTGTCCCTTGTGTGTAGTCTCTGCCCCTTTGTGTAGTCTCTGTCCCCTGTGTGTAGTCTCTGTCCCTTGTGTGTGGTCTCTGCCCCTTGTGTGTGGTCTCTGTCCCTTGTGTGTGGTCTCTGTCCCTTGTGTGTAGTCTCTGTCCCCTGTGTGTAGTCTCTGTCCCTTGTGTGTAGTCTCTGTCCCCTGTGTGTAGTCTCTGTCCCTTGTGTGTAGTCTCTGTCCCTTGTGTGTAGTCTCTGCCCCTTTGTGTAGTCTCTGTCCCCTGTGTGTAGTCTCTGTCCCTTGTGTGTGGCCTCTGCCCCTTGTGTGTGGTCTCTGCCCCTTGTGTGTGGTCTCTGTCCCTTGTGTGTGGTCTCTGCCCCTTGTGTGTGGTCTCTGTCCCCTGTGTGTAGTCTCTGTCCCCTGTGTGTGGTCTCTGTCCCTTGTGTGTAGTCTCTGTCCCCTGTATGTAGTCTCTGTCCCTTGTGTGTAGTCTCTGCCCCTTGTGTGTAGTCTCTGCCCCTTGTGTGTAGTCTCTGCCCCTTGTGTGTAGTCTCTGTCCCTTGTGTGTAGTCTCTGCCCCTTGTGTGTAGTCTCTGCCCCTTGTGTGTAGTCTCTGTCCCTTGGGTGTAGTCTCTGTCCCCTGTATGTAGTCTCTGTCCTTGTGTGTAGTCTCTGCCCTTGTGTGTAGTCCTGCCCTTGTGTGTAGTCTCTGCCCCTTGTGTGTAGTCTCTGTCCCTTGTGTGTGGTCTCTGTCCCTTGTGTGTAGTCTCTGTCCCTTGTGTGTGGTCTCTGTTTCTTGTGTGTGGTCTCTGTCTCTTGTGTGTGGTCTCTGTCCCTTGGGTGTAGTCTCTGTCCCCTGTATGTAGTCTCTGTCCCTTGTGTGTAGTCTCTGCCCCTTGTGTGTAGTCTCTGCCCCTTGTGTGTAGTCTCTGCCCCTTGTGTGTAGTCTCTGCCCCTTGTGTGTGGTCTCTGTCTCTTGTGTGTGGTCTCTGTCCCTTGTGTGTGGTCTCTGTCCCTTGTGTGTAGTCTCTGCCCCTTGTGTGTAGTCTCTGCCCCTTGTGTGTAGTCTCTGCCCCTTGTGTGTAGTCTCTGCCCCTTGTGTGTAGTCTCTGCCCCTTGTGTGTAGGTTCTGAGCAGTCACTTACAGATCAGACCGAGCTCTTGGGGTTTCTGGGTCTCGCTGGCTCTTTGCTCGGGGAGAGACTTTGCTAATAGACTGACAGTGGCCCCGGGGCCCGAGACTTCCCTGAGTGCTGCTCCCAGCGGGGCCCCTGGCTCTGCCCCCAGGAACGAATCTATTGATACTGATTAATGGGAAATAAATGGCTCTAATGAATCATTTCCTGACACTGAGGCTGAAGCCTTCACTCTCCCCACGTGGGTCTCACTGACTGTCTCACTGACTGTCTCACTGACTGTCTCACTGACTGTCTCACTGACACTGAGGCTGAAGCCTTCACTCTCCCCACGTGGGTCTCACTGACTGTCTCACTGACTGTCTCACTGACTGTCTCACTGACACTGAGGCCGAAGCCTTCACTCTCCCCACGTGGGTCTCACTGACTGTCTCACTGACTGTCTCACTTACACTGAGGCCGAAGCCTTCACTCTCCCCACGTGGGTCTCACTGACTGTCTCACTGACTGTCTCACTGACACTGAGGCCGAAGCCTTCACTCTCCCCACGTGGGTCTCACTGACTGTCTCACTGACTGTCTCACTGACACTGAGGCCGAAGCCTTCACTCTCCCCACGTGGGTCTCACTGACTGTCTCACTGACTGTCTCACTGACTGTCTCACTGACACTGAGGCCGAAGCCTTCACTCTCCCCACGTGGGTCTCACTGACTGTCTCACTGACTGTCTCACTGACTGTCTCACTGACACTGAGGCTAAAGCCTTCACTCTCCCCACGTGGGTCTCACTGACTGTCTCACTGACTGTCTCACTGACACTGAGGCTGAAGCCTTCACTCTCCCCACGTGGGTCGCACTGACTGTCTCACTGACTGTCTCACTGACTGTCTCACTGACACTGAGGCCGAAGCCTTGGAGAGAGATTTCCCCACGTGTGTCTCACTGACTGTCTCACTGACTGTCTCACTGACTGTCTCACTGACTGTCTCACTGACACTGAGGCTGAAGCCTTCACTCTCCCCATGTGGGTCTCACTGACTGTCTCACTGACACTGAGGCCGAAGCCTTCACTCTCCCCACGTGGGTCTCACTGACTGTCTCACTGACTGTCTCACTGACACTGAGGCTGAAGCCTTCACTCTCCCCACGTGGGTCTCACTGACTGTCTCACTGACACTGAGGCCGATGCCTTGGAGAGAGATTTCCCCACGTGGGTCTCACTGGGGGTCTCACTGGGGGTCTCACTGACACTCAGTAATACAAATGCCCTGTGAGTTCCCTGAATAGAGAGTTTGGCCTTCGGGGCAGATCTGCGAGAGTGAGGTGTAACTGTCTCTTTCCCTTTGTGCCCTGTACTCAGTGTGGGAGAGACAGCTGTACATTCTGCACACGTACAGGGTAGATAGGCCGTTACTCCGTCACTCAGCAGGATGGGGGAGAAGCAGTTACTCTCTTTATCCCATTAATCGTTAACATCGTTAACACAAACACCTTATACCTTATAAGCCCTTCATTCTCCCACTGGGACCCCCCCATCCCTACTCAGCCCACTCCATCATCCTCTGACCACACCTCCTCTCTTCTAAGCCCCTCCCTCTCTCACAGAATAGCACTTTCTCCCTTAGAGACTCTTCTCCTTGAGCCCCACCTTCTCCTATAGTTCCAGTACCAAAGACTTTCTTTTTCTCCTCCCACTGAGCCCCCCTTTCTCCTAATGAGCCTTGTCTTCTCCTATTGAGCCCCTCCCCCCCCACTAAGTAGAGGTCCATGTCTCCTATGTTCCACCGAGCTACTTCTTCTCCCCTTGCCTCCTATGTTCCACCGAGCTACTTCTTCTCCCCTTGCCTCCTATGTTCCACCGAGCTACTTCTTCTCCCCTTGCCTCCTATGTTCCACTGAGCTACTTCTTCTCCTCTTGCCTCCTACGTTCCACCGAGCTACTTCTTCTCCCCTTGCCTCCTACGTTCCACCGAGCTACTTCTTCTCCCCTTGCCTCCTATGTTCCACTGAGCTACTTCTTCTCCCCTTGCCTCCTACGTTCCACCGAGCTACTTCTTCTCCCCTTGCCTCCTACGGTTCACCGAGCTACTTCTTCTCCCCTTGCCTCCTATGTTCCACCGAGCTACTTCTTCTCCCCTTGCCTCCTACGTTCCACCGAGCTACTTCTTCTCCCCTTGCCTCCTACGTTCCACCGAGCTACTTCTTCTCCCCTTGCCTCCTACGTTCCACCGAGCTACTTCTTCTCCCCTTGCCTCCTATGTTCCACCGAGCTACTTCTTCTCCCCTTGCCTCCTATGTTCCACCGAGCTACTTCTTCTCCATACTGAGTCCTTTCATCTTCTTCTCCTGCCATAAAGCTGAAGGCGCTATATCTGCACCCCACTATTTCCAGTACACAGACACCCAACACATATTGTTCCTGTCAGGTCCATGTTGGAATCCCACAAGGTATCTCCCCCTCAATGGCCTTTTTGCCTTCTTCTCACCAATCTTTGTTCTTTCCAGATACACCAAGATGAAGACTGCAACCAACATCTACATTTTCAACTTGGCTTTGGCAGACGCCTTGGTCTTGGTCACCCTGCCGTTCCAAGGCACCGATATCTTCATGGGCATCTGGCCATTTGGCAACGTTCTCTGCAAGATCGCCATAGCCATTGACTACTACAACATGTTCACCAGCACCTTCACCCTGACCATGATGAGCGTTGACCGTTACATCGCCATCTGCCACCCGGTCAAGGCGCTGGATATCCGCACCCCACACAAGGCCAAGGTGGTCAACGTCTGCATCTGGATCCTGGCCTCGTTCATTGGGATCCCCGTTATGGTCATGGGCTCCGCCGAGATGGAGAACGATGGTGAGTAGCTCCCAAGGGTAACTTAACTTTCATTGAGTGTTTTAGTGCAGAATAGATGGGGGAATAAAATGCATTACAATATGGGCCAGCGCTTGCAATGGGCTTAGGTCACACAAGACTTTTAGTAGCTGCTACTTTTGGTTCCCAGTTGTATGTCGGCGCTGTACGTACTTTTTGGGGGCTCTGCATAATATGATTGAACCCCCAAAAAGTACGTACAGCGCCGACATACAACTGCTCTGCATAATATGATTGAACCCCCAAAAAGTACGTACAGCGCCGACATACAACTGGGAACCAAAAGTAGCAGCTACTAAAAGTAAGTGATGTACTGGAAATCAGTTTACTGGAATTCTGGGAATGCAAAGAAACATTTACCCCCAATTTTCAACCCAGATGGCTTTTCCCTGTATTCATTCTGATTCAGCAGGAACAGCCCCCTATAGGGATTCCCCTGTACTAAGCGCAATTCAGCAGGAACAGCCCCTTATAGGGATTCCTCTGGAACTTAGCGCAATTCAGCAGGAACAGCCCCTTATAGGGATTCCTCTGGAACTTAGCGCAATTCAGCAGGAACAGCCCCTTATAGGGATTCCTCTGGAACTTAGCGCAATTCAGCAGGAACAGCCCCCTATAGGGATTCCCCTGTACTAAGCGCAATTCAGCAGGAAAAGCTTATGCACCAGTCAGCAAGAGAGAGGCTGTATCATGGGCCTGGAGAGCCTAACCAATCAAATCTCTGGAGAGACTAACCAATCAAATCTCTGGAGAGACTAACCAATCAAATGTCAGCTCTCTCAGTCACAAGGAAGTGCAATAGATGTCAGTCCAGTCAGCTCTTTTAGGGTCTAAGTTTGATCGTATCTGTGTATATTGTATATCTGTGTATATTGTATATCTGTGTATATTGTATATCTGTGTATATTGTATATCTGTGTAGGAACATCACATGACATGTCTACGTCATTGGCCCTCAGACTTGGGACCCCCATTGACTTCTTAGCCCCCTAAACCCCCAAATCCACATTATGCAAAAACTCAGCTCTTTCAAAGGTGCCCCATCTATACCTTCCTGTGCAGTTATTGTGGCACCCCAGCATTGTACCCTGGTATTGTCCCCGGCATTGTACCCCAGCATTGTCCCCGCATTGTACCCCAGCATTGTCCCCGGCATTGTACCCCTGCATTGTCCCCTGGTATTGTCCCCGGCATTGTACCCCAGCATTGTCCCCTGGTATTGCCCCGGCATTGTACCCCAGCATTGTCCCCTGGTATTGTCCCCGGCATTGTACCCCAGCATTGTCCCCTGGTATTGTCCCCGGCATTGTACCCCAGCATTGTCCCTGGTATTGTCCCCGGCATTGTACCCCAGCATTGTCCCCTGGTATTGTCCCCGGCATTGTACCCCAGCATTGTCCCCCGGCATTGTACCCTGGTATTGTACCCCAGCATTGTACCCTGGTATTGTCCCCGGCCATGTACCCCAGCATTGTCCCCCCCGCATTGTACCCTGGTATTGTACCCCAGCATTGTCCCCTGGTATTGTCCCCGGCATTGTACCCCAGCATTGGTCCCCCGGCATTGTACCCCAGCATTGTCCCCTGGTATTGTCCCCAGCATTGTACCCCAGCATTGTCCCCCGGCATTGTACCCCAGCATTGTCCCCGGCATTTTACCCTGGTATTGTACCCCAGCATTGTCCCCCGGCATTGTACCCCAGCATTGTCCCCGCATTGTACCCCAGCATTGTCCCCCCCATTGTACTTGTACCCCAGCATTGTCCCGGCAATGTACCCCAGCATTGTCCCCTGGTATTGTCCCACCGGCATTTTACCCTGGTATTGTACCCCGGCATTTTACCCTGGTATTGTACCCCAGCATTGCCCCTGCATTGTACCCCAGCATTGTCCCCTGGCATTGTACCCTGGTATTGTACCCCAGCATTGTCCCCTGGCATTGTACCCTGGTATTGTACCCCAGCATTGTACCCCAGCATTGTACCCAGCATTGTCCCCTGGTATTGTACCCCAGCATGTCCCCCGGCATTGTACCCTGGTATTGTACCCCAGCATTGTCCCCTGGTATTGTACCCCAGCATTGTCCCCGGCTATTGTACCCCAGCATTGTCCCCTGGTATTGTACCCCAGCATTGTCCCTGGCATTGTACCCTGGTATTGTACCCCAGCATTGTCCCCTGGTATTGTACCCCAGCATTGTCGCCCCGGCATTGTACCCTGGTATTGTACCCCAGCATTGTACCCCAGCATTGTACCCCAGCATTGTCCCCCGGTATTGTACCCCAGCATTGTCCCCCGGCATTGTACCCTGGTATTGTACCCCAGCATTGTCCCCTGGTATTGTCCCCAGCATTGTACCCCAGCATTGTCCCCGGCATTTTACCCTGGTATTGTACCCCTGCATCGTCCCCTGGTATTGCCCCCCGGCATTGTACCCAGCATTGTCCCCCGGCATTGTACCCCAGCATTGTCCCCTGGTATTGTCCCCAGCATTGTACCCCAGCATTGTCCCCCGGCATTGTACTTGTAACCCAGCATTGTCCCCCGCATTGTACCCCAGCATTGTCCCCTGGTATTGTCCCCCGGCATTTTACCCTGGTATTGTACCCCAGCATTGTCCTCTGCATTGAACCCCCGGCATTTTACCGGTATTGTACCCCAGCATTGTCCCCTGCATTGTACCCCGGCATTGTCCCTGGTATGTCCCCCGGCATTTTACCCTGGTATTGTCCCAGCATGTTCCCTGCATTGAACCCCGGCATCGTACCCCAGCATTGTCCCCAGCATTGAACCCCGGCATCGTACCCCAGCATTGTCCCCCGGCATTGTACCCCAGCATTGTCCCCTGGTATTGTCCCCGGCATTGTACCCCAGCATTGTCCCCTGGTATTGTCCCCGGTATTGTACCCCAGCATTGTCCCCCGGCATTGTACCCTGGTATTGTACCCCAGCATTGTCCCCTGGTATTGTCCCCAGCATTGTACCCCAGCATTGTCCCCGGCATTTTACCCTGGTATTGTACCCCTGCATCGTCCCCGTATTGTCCCCGGCATTGTACCCCCACATTGTCCCCCGGCATTGTACCCCAGCATTGTCCCCTGGTATTGTCCCAGCATTGTCCCCCGGCATTGTACCCCAGCATTGTCCCCCGGCATTGTACTTGTAACCCAGCATTGTCCCCCGGCATTGTACCCCAGCATTGTCCCCTGGTATTGTCCCCTCGGCATTTTACCCTGGTATTGTACCCCAGCATTGTCCCCTGCATTGAACCCCGGCATTTTACCCTGGTATTGTACCCCAGCATTGTCCCCTGCATTGTACCCCAGCATTGTCCCCTGTATTGTCCCCGGCATTTTACCCTGGTATTGTACCCCAGCATTGTCCCCTGCATTGAACCCCGGCATCGTACCCCAGCATTGTCCCCAGCATTGAACCCCGGCATCGTACCCCAGCATTGTCCCCGGCATTGTACCAACAGCATGTCCCCTGGTATTGTCCCGCATTGTACCCCAGCATTGTCCCCTGGTATTGTCCCCAGCATTGTACCCCAGCAATGTCCCCCGGCATTTTACCCTGGTATTGTCCCCAGCATTGAACCCCGGCATCGTACCCCAGCATTGTACTCAAAATAACTTTGTGATCCTTATAAAACCCCGTGCCCCCTGTGTGCAGCCCGGTAGGTCTGTTTGGTATCTTCCTGCTGCCATGGGGTACCGGGGCAACAGGGCACAGGAAAGCCCTTTAATATAACGAGGGTCTTCCGGTTGGAAAGGCTGTGATTGGTTGCCTTGGATCTGAGCGGAGACAAAGCCATAGTCAGACCATGGGGCCATACCCTGCCATGGGGGCCAGTGGGGGCCGCACCCTGCCATGGGGGCCAGTGGGGGCCGCACCCTGCCATGGGGGCCAGTGGGGGCCGCACCCTGCCATGGGGGCAGATATATTGTATATCTGTGTATATTGTATATCTGTGTAGGAACATCACATGACATGTCTACGTCATTGGCCCTCAGACTTGGGACCCCCATTGACTTCTTAGCCCCCTAAACCCCCAAATCCACATTATGCAAAAACTCAGCTCTTTCAAAGGTGCCCCATCTATACCTTCCTGTGCAGTTATTGTGGCACCCCAGCATTGTACCCCAGCATTATACCCCAGCATTGTACCCTGGTATTGTCCCCGGCATTGTACCCCAGCATTGTACCCCAGCATTATACCCCAGCATTGTACCCTGGTATTGTCCCCGGCATTGTACCCCAGCATTGTCCCCTGGTATTGTCTCCAGCATTGTACCCCAGCATTGTCCCCGCATTGTACCCCAGCATTGTCCCCGGCATTGTACCCCAGCATTGTCCCCTGGTATTGTCCCCGGCATTGTACCCCAGCATTGTCCCCTGGTATTGTCCCCGGCATTGTACCCCAGCATTGTCCCCTGGTATTGTCCCCCAGCATTGTACCCCAGCATTGTCCCCCGGCATTGTACCCCAGCATTGCCCGCAATTTACCCTGGTATTGTACCCCAGCATTGTCCCCGGCATTGTACCCCAGCATTGCCCCCGGCATTGTACCCCAGCATTGTCCCCCGCCATTGTACTTGTACCCCAGCATTGTCCCCCGGCATTGTACCCCAGCATTGTCCCCTGGTATTGTCCCCGGCATTTTACCCTGGTATTGTACCCCGGCATTTTACCCTGGTATTGTACCCCAGCATTGTCCCCTGCATTGTACCCCAGCATTGTCCCCGGCATTGTACCCTGGTATTGTACCCCAGCATTGTCCCCCGGCATTGTACCCTGGTATTGTACCCCAGCATTGTACCCCAGCATTGTACCCCAGCATTGTCCCCTGGTATTGTACCCCAGCATTGTCCCCGGCATTGTCCCTGGTATTGTACCCCAGCATTGTCCCCTGGTATTGTACCCACAGCATTGTCCCCTGGTATTGTACCCCAGCATTGTCCGTATTGTACCCTCAGCATTGTCCCCTGGCATTGTACCTGGTATTGTACCCCAGCATTGTCCCCTGGTATTGTACCCCAGCATTGTCCCCCGGCATTGTACCCTGGTATTGTACCCCAGCATTGTACCCCAGCATTGTACCCCAGCATTGTCCCCCGGTATTGTACCCCACATTGTCCCCCGGATTGTACCCTGGTATTGTACCCCAGCATTGTCCCCTGGTATTGTCCCCAGCATTGTACCCACAGCATTGTCCCCGGCATTTACCTGGTATTGTACCCCTGCATCGTCCCCTGGTATTGTCCCGGCATTGTACCCCAGCATTGCCCCCGGCATTGTACCCCAGCATTGTCCCCCTGGGTATTGGTCCCCAGCATTGTACCACAGCATTGTCCCCGGCATTGTACTTGAACCCAGCATTGTCCCCCGGCATTGTACCCCAGCATTGTCCCCTGGTATTGTCCCCCGGCATTTTACCCTGGTATTGTACCCCAGCATTGTCCCCTGCATTGAACCCCGGCATTTTACCCTGGTATTGTACCCAGCATTGTCCCCTGCATTGTACCCTCTGGATTGTCCCCTGGTATTGTCCCCCGGCATTTTACCCTGGTATTGTACCCCAGCATTGTCCCCTGCATTGAAGCCCCGGCATCGTACCCCAGCATTGTCCCCAGCATTGAACCCCCGCATCGTACCCCAGCATTGTCGCCCGCATTGTACCCCAGCATTGTCCCCTGGTATTGTCCCGCATTGTACCCCAGCATTGTCCCCTGGTATTGTCCCCGGTATTGTACCCCAGCATTGTCCCCGGCATTGTACCCTGGTATTGTACCCCAGCATTGTCCCCTGGTATTGTCCCCACAATTGTACCCCAGCATTGTCCCCGGCATTTTACCCTGGTATTGTACCCCTGCATCGTCCCCTGGTATTGTCCCCGGCATTGTACCCCAGCATTGTCCCCCGGCATTGTACCCCAGCATTGTCCCCTGGTATTGTCCCCAGCATTGTCCCCGGCATTGTACCCCAGCATTGTCCCCCGGCATTGTACTTGTAACCCAGCATTGTCCCCCGGCATTGTACCCCAGCATTGTCCCCTGGTATTGTCCCCCGGCATTTTACCCTGGTATTGTACCCCAGCATTGTCCCCTGCATTGAACCCCGGCATTTTACCCTGGTATTGTACCCCAGCATTGTCCCCTGCATTGTACCCCAGCATTGTCCCCTGGTATTGTCCCCCGGCATTTTACCCTGGTATTGTACCCCAGCATTGTCCCCTGCATTGAACCCCGGCATCGTACCCCAGCATTGTCCCCAGCATTGAACCCCGGCATCGTACCCAGACTGTCCCCTGGTATTGTCCCCGGCATTGTACCCCAGCATTGTCCCCTGGTATTGTCCCCAGCATTGTACCCCAGCATTGTACCCCAGCATTGTACCCCAGCATTGTACCCCAGCAATGTCCCCCGGCATTTTACCCTGGTATTGTCCCCAGCATTGAACCCCGGCATCGTACCCCAGCATTGTACTCAAAAATATACTTTTGTGATCCTTATAAAACCCCGTGCCCCCTGTGTGCAGCCCGGTAGGTCTGTTTGGTATCTTCCTGCTGCCATGGGGGTACCGGGGCAACAGGGCACAGGAAAGCCCTTTATATAACGAGGGTCTTCCGGTTGGAAAGGCTGTGATTGGTTGCCTTGGATCTGAGCGGAGACAAAGCCATAGTCAGACCATGGGGCCATACCCTGCCATGGGGGCCAGTGGGGGCCGCACCCTGCCATGGGGGCAGATATATTGTATATCTGTGTATATTGTATATCTGTGTAGGAACATCACATGACATGTCTACGTCATTGGCCCTCAGACTTGGGACCCCCATTGACTTCTTAGCCCCCTAAACCCCCAAATCCACATTATGCAAAAACTCAGCTATTCCAAAGGTGCCCCATCTATACCTTCCTGTGCAGTTATTGTGGCACCCCAGCATTGTACCCCAGCATTATACCCCAGCATTGTACCCTGGTATTGTCCCTCGCATTGTACCCACACATTGTACCCCAGCATTTAAACCCAACGCATTGTACCCTGGTATTGTCCCCGGCATGGTACCCCAGCATTGTCCCCTGGTATTGTCTCCAGCATTGTACCCCAGCATTGTCCCCGCATTGTACCCCAGCATTGTCCCCGGCATTGTACCCCAGCTTGTCCCCTGGTATTGTCCCCGGCATTGTACCCCAGCATTGTCCCCTGGTATTGTCCCCGGCATTGTACCCCAGCATTGTCCCTGATTTGTCCCCGGCATTGTACCCCAGCATTGTCCACCCTGGTATTGTCCCCGGGCATTGTACCCCAGCATTGTCCCCCGGCATTGTACCCTGGTATTGTACCCCAGCATTGTACCCTGGTATTGTCCCCGGCATTGTACCCCAGCATTGTCCCCCGGCATTGTACCCTGGTATTGTACCCCAGCATTGTCCCCTGGTATTGTCCCCGGCATTGTACCCCAGCATTGTCCCCGGCATTGTACCCTCAGCATTGTCCCCTGGTATTGTCCCAGCATTGTACCCCAGCATTGTCCCCGGCATTGTACCCCAGCATTGTCCCCGGCATTTTACCCTGGTATTGTACCCCGCATTGTCCCCCGGCATTGTACCCATGCATTGTCCCCCGCCATTGTACTTGTACCCCAGCAGTCCCCCCCGCATTGTACCCCCAGCATTGTCCCCTGGTATTGTCCCCCGGCATTTTACCCTGGTATTGTACCCCGGCATTTTACCCTGGTATTGTACCCCAGCATTGTCCCCTGCATTGTACCCCAGCATTGTCCCCTGGCATTGTACCCTGGTATTGTACCCCAGCATTGTCCCCCGGCATTGTACCCTGGTATTGTACCCCAGCATTGTACCCCAGCATTGTACCCCAGCATTGTCCCCTGGTATTGTACCCCAGCATTGTCCCCCGGCATTGTACCCTGGTATTGTACCCCAGCATTGTCCCCTGGTATTGTACCCCAGCATTGTCCCCTGGTATTGCCCCAGCATTGTCCCCTGGTATTGTACCCCAGCATTGTCCCCTGGCTGTACCCTGGTATTGTACCCCAGCATTGTCCCCTGGTATTGTACCCCAGCATTGTCCCCCGGCATTGTACCCTGGTATTGTACCCCAGCATTGTACCCCAGCATTGTCCGCACAGCATTGTCCCCCGGTATTGTACCCCAGCATTGTCCCCGGCATTGTACCCTGGTATTGTACCCCAGCATTGTCCCCTGGTATTGTCCCCAGCATTGTCCCCCAGCATTGTCCCCGGCATTTTACCCTGGTATTGTACCCCTGCATCGTCCCCTGGTATTGTCCCCGGCATTGTACCCCAGCATTGTCCCCCGGCATTGTACCCCAGCATTGTCCCCTGGTATTGTCCCCAGCATTGTACCCCAGCATTGTCCCCCGGCATTGTACCCCAGCATTGTCCCCCGGCATTGTACTTGTAACCCAGCATTGTCCCCCGGCATTGTACCCCAGCATTGTCCCCTGGTATTGTCCCCCGCATTTTACCCTGGTATTGTACCCTGCATTGTCCCCTGCATTGAACCCCGGCATTTTACCCTGGTATTGTACCCCAGCATTGTCCCCTGCATTGTACCCCAGCATTGTCCCCTGGTATTGTCCCCCGGCATTTTACCCTGGTATTGTACCCCAGCATTGTCCCCTGCATTGAACCCCGGCATCGTACCCCAGCATTGTCCCCAGCATTGAACCCCGGCATCGTACCCCAGCATTGTCCCCCGGCATTGTACCCCAGCATTGTCCCCTGGTATTGTCCCCGGCATTGTACCCCAGCATTGTCCCCTGGTATTGTCCCCAGCATTGTACCCCAGCAATGTCCCCCGGCATTTTACCCTGGTATTGTCCCCAGCATTGAACCCCGGCATCGTACCCCAGCATTGTACTCAAAAATATACTTTTGTGATCCTTATAAAACCCCGTGCCCC